>NW_027043256.1:0-304633 GCF_036013475.1 Columba livia
TAAGCCCAAAGAAAGGGTAATGACAGCCCAAAGATAGGGGAAAGAAAGCCCAAAGAAAGGGGAAAGGCAGCCCAAAGAAAGGGGAAGAAAGCCCAAAGAAAGGGGAAAGAAAGCCCAAAGAAAGGGGAAAGAAAGCCCAAAAAAAGCCCAAAGAAAGCACAAAGAAAGTGGAAAGAAAGGGGAAAGAAAACCCAAAGAAAGCCAAAGAAAGCCCAAGGAAAGCCCAAAGAAAGGGGAAAGAAAGCCCCAAAGAAAGGGGAAAGAAAGCCCAAAAAAAGCCCACAGAAAGGGGAAGAAAGCCCAAAGAAAGGGGAAAGAAAGCCTAAAGAAAGCCCAAAGAAAGCCTAAAGAAGCCCAAAGAAAGCCCAAAGAAATCCCAAAGAAAGCCCAAAGAAAGCCCAAAGAAAGGGGAAAGAAAGCCCAAAGAAAGGGAAAGAAAGCCCAAAGAAAGGGGAATGACAGCCCAAAGAAAGGGGAAAGAAAGCCCAAAGAAAGGGAAAGAAAGCCCAAAGAAAGGGGAAAGAAAGCCCAAAGAAATGGAAAAGAAAGCCCAAAGAAAGGGGAATGACAGCCCAAGGAAAGGGGAAAGAAAGCCCAAAGAAAGGGGAAAGAAAGCCCAAAGAAAATGGGAAAGAAAGCCCAAAGAAAGGGGAAAGAAAGCCCAAAGAAAGCCCAAAGAAGTGGAAAGAAAGGGGAAAGAAAACCCAAAGAAAGCCCAAAGAAGCCTAAGGGAAGACCAAAGAAAGGGGAAAGAAAGCCCAAAGAAAGGGGAAAAAAAGCCCAAAGAAAGCCCAAAGAAAGCCCACAGAAAGGGGAAAGAAAGCCCAAAAAAAGGGGAAAGAAAGCCCACAGAAATGGGAAAGAAAGCCCAAAAAAAGGGGAAAGAAAGCCCAAAGAAAGGGGAAAGAAAGCTCAAAGAAAGCCGAAAGAAAGGGGAAAGAAAGCCCAAAGAAAGGGGAAAGACAGCCCAATGAAAGGGAAAGAAAGCCCAGAGAATGCCCAAAGAAAGCCCAAAGAAAGCCCAAAGAAAGCCCATAGAAAGGGGAAAGAAAGCCCAAAGAAAGGGGAAAGAAAGCCCAAAGAAAGGGGAATGACAGCCCAAAGAAAGGGGAATGACAGCCCAAAGAAAGGGAAGAAAGCCCAAAGAAAGAAGAAAGAAAGCCCAAAGAAACGGGTAAGAAAGCCCAAAGAAAGGGAAAGAAAGCCCAAGAAAGCCAAAGAAAGCCCAAGGAAAGCCCAAAGAAAGGGGAAAGAAAGCCCAAAGAAAGGGGAAAGAAAGCCAAAGAAAGCCCAAAGAAAGGGGAAACAAAGCCCAAAGAAAGGGAAAGAAAGGGGAAAGAAACCCAAAGAAAGGGTAAAGAAAGGGGAAAGAAAGCCCAAAGAAAGCCCAAAGAAAGGGGAAAGAAAGCCCAAAGAAAGCCCAAGGAAAGGGGAAAGAAAGCCCAAAGAAACCCCAAAGAAAGGGGAAAGAAAGCCCAAAGAAAGGGGAAAGAAAGCCCAAGGAAAGGGGAAAGAAAGCCCAAAGAAAGGGCAAATAAAGCCCAAAGAAAGGGGAAAGAAAGCCCAAAGAAAGGGGGAAGAAAGCCCAAAGAAAGCCCAAAGAAAGGGGAAAGAAAGGGGAAAGAAAGCCCAAAGAAAGCCCAAAGAAAGCCCAAAGAAAGCCCAAAGAAAGGGGAAAGAAAGCCCAAAGAAAGCCCAAAGAAATGGGAAAGAAAGCGCAAAGAAAGCCCAAAGAAAGGGGATAGAAAGCCCAAAGGAAGTGGAAAGAAAACCCAAAGAAAGGGGAAAGAAAGCCCAAAGAAAGGGGAAAGACAGCCCAAAGAAATCCCAAAGAAAGGGGAAAGAAAGCCCAAAGAAAGGGGAAAGAAAGCTCAAAGAAAGGCCAAAGAAAGGGGAAAGAAAGCCCAAAGAAAGGGGAAAGAAAGCCCAAAGAAAGGGGAAAGAAAGCCCAAAGAAAGGGGAAAGAAAGCACAGAGAAAGCCCAAAGAAAGCCCAAAGAAAGCCCAAAGAAAAGGGAAAGAAAGCCCAAAGAAAGGGGAAAAAAGCCCAAAGAAAGGGTAATGACAGCCCAAAGATAGGGGAAAGAAAGCCCAAAGAAAGGGGAAAGGCAGCCCAAAGAAAGGGGAAAGAAAGCCCAAAGAAAGGGGAAAGAAAGCCCAAAGAAAGGGGAAAGAAAGCCCAAAAAAAGCCCAAAGAAAGCACAAAGAAAGTGGAAAGAAAGGGGAAAGAAAACCCAAAGAAAGCCCAAAGAAAGCCCAAGGAAAGCCCAAGAAAGGGAAAGAAAGCCCAAAGAAAGGGGAAAGAAAGCCCAAAAAAAAAGCCCACAGAAAGGGGAAAGAAAACCCAAAGAAAGGGGAAAGAAAGCCTAAGAAAGCCCAAAGAAAGCCTAAAGAAAGCCCGAACAAAGCCCAAGGAAATCCCAAAGAAAGCCCAAAGAAAGGGGAAAGAAAGCCCAAGGAAAGGGGAAAGAAAGCCCAAAGAAAGGGGAAAGAAAGCCCAAAGAAAGCCCAAAGAAAGCCCAAAGAAAGGGTAAAGAAAGCCCAAAGAAATGGGAAAGAAAGCCCAAAGAAATGGAAAAGAAGCCCAAAGAAAGGAGAATGACAGCCCAAGGAAAGGGGAAAGAAAGCCCAAAGAAAGGGGAAAGAAAGCCCAAAGAAAGGGGAAAGAAAGCCCAAAGAAAAGGGAAAGAAAGCCCAAAGAAAGCCCAAAGAAAGCCCAAAGAAAGTGGAAAGAAAGGGGAAAGAAAACCCAAAGAAAGCCCAAAGAAAGCCCAAGGGAAAGACCAAAGAAAGGGGAAAGAAAGCCCAAAGAAAGGGGGGAAAAAGCCCAAAGAAAGCCCAAAGAAAGCCCACAGAAAGGGGAAAGAAAGCCCAAAGAAAGGGGAAAGAAAGCCCAAAGAAAGCCCAAGAAAGTGGAAAGAAAGGGGAAAGAAAACCCAAAGAAAGCCCAAAGAAAGCCCAAGGAAAGCCCAAAGAAAGGGGAAAGAAAGCCCAAAGAAAGGGGAAAGAAAGCCCAAAAAAAGCCCACAGAAAGGGAAAGAAAGCCCAAAGAAAGGGGAAAGAAAGCCTAAAGAAAGCCCAAAGAAAGCCTAAAGAAAGCCCAAAGAAAGCCCAAAGAAATCCCAAAGAAAGGGGAAAGAAAGCCAAGAAAGGGGAAAGAAGGCCCAAAGAAGGGGAAAGAAAGCCCAAAGAAAGGGGATGACAGCCCAAAGAAAGGGGAAAGAAAGCCCAAAGAAAGGGAAGAAAGCCCAAAGAAAGGGGGAAAGAAAGCCCAAAGAAAGGGAAAGAAAGCCCAAAGAAATGGAAAGAAAGCCCAAAGAAAGGGGAATGACAGCCCAAGGAAAGGGGAAAGAAAGCCCAAAGAAAGGGGAAAGAAAGCCCAAAGAAATGGGAAAGAAAGCCCAAAGAAAGGGGAAAGAAAGCCCAAAAAAAGCCCAAAGAAAGTGGAAAGAAAGGGGAAAGAAAACCCAAAGAAAGCCAAAGAAAGCCTAAGGGAAGACCAAAGAAAGGGGAAAGAAAGCCCAAAGAAAGGGGAAAAAAAGCCAAAGAAAGCCCAAAGAAAGCCCACAGAAAGGGGAAAGAAAGCCCAAAGAAAGGGGAAAGAAAGCCCAAAGAAAGGGGAAAGAAAGCTCAAAGAAAGCCCAAAGAAAGGGGAAAGAAAGCCCAAAGAAAGGGGAAAGACAGCCCAATGAAAGGGGAAAGAAAGCCCAGAGAATGCCCAAAGAAAGCCCAAAGAAAGCCCAAGAAAGCCCATAGAAAGGGGAAAGAAAGCCCAAAGAAAGGGGAAAGAAAGCCCAAAGAAAGGGGAATGACAGCCCAAAGAAAGGGGAATGACAGCCCAAAGAAAGGGGAAAGAAGCCCAAAGAAAGAAGAAAGAAAGCCCAAAGAAACGGGTAAGAAAGCCCAAAGAAAGGGGAAAGAAAGCCCAAGAAAGCCCAAAGAAAGCCCAAGGAAAGCCCAAAGAAAGGGGAAAGAAAGCCCAAAGAAAGGGGAAAGAAAGCCCAAAGAAAGCCCAAAGAAAGGGAAACAAAGCCCAAAGAAAGGGGAAAGAAAGGGGAAAGAAACCCCAAAGAAAGGGTAAAGAAAGGGGAAAGAAAGCCCAAAGAAAGCCCAAAGAAAGGGGAAAGAAAGCCCAAAGAAAGCCCAAAGAAAGGGGAAAGAAAGCCCAAAGAAACCCCAAAGAAAGGGGAAAGAAAGCCCAAAGAAAGGGGAAAGAAAGCCCAAGGAAAGGGGAAAGAAGCCCAAAGAAAGGGCAAATAAAGCCCAAAGAAAGGGGAAAGAAAGCCCAAAGAAAGGGGGAAGAAAGCCCAAAGAAAGCCCCAAAGAAAGGGGAAAGAAAGGGGAAAGAAAGCCCAAAGAAAGCACAAAGAAAGCCCAAAGAAAAGCCCAAAGAAAGGGGAAAGAAAGCCCAAAGAAAGCCCAAAGAAATGGGAAAGAAAGCGCAAAGAAAGCCCAAAGAAAGGGGATAGAAAGCCCAAAGAAAGTGGAAAGAAAACCCAAAGAAAGGGGAAAGAAAGCCCAAAGAAAGGGAAAGACAGCCCAAAGAAATCCCAAAGAAAGGGGAAAGAAAGCCCAAAGAAAGGGGAAAGAAAGCTCAAAGAAAGGCCAAAGAAAGGGAAAGAAAGCCCAAAGAAAGGGGAAAGAAAGCCCAAAGAAAGGGGAAAGAAAGCCCAAAGAAAGGGGAAAGAAAGCACAGAGAAAGCCCAAAGAAAGCCCAAAGAAAGCCCAAAGAAAAGGGAAAGAAAGCCCAAAGAAAGGGGAAAAAAAGCCCAAAGAAAGGGTAATGACAGCCCAAAGATAGGGGAAAGAAAGCCCAAAGAAAGGGGAAAGGCAGCCCAAAGAAAGGGGAAAGAAAGCCCAAAGAAAGGGGAAAGAAAGCCCAAAGAAAGGGGAAAGAAAGCCCAAAAAAAGCCCAAAGAAAGCACAAAGAAAGTGGAAAGAAAGGGGAAAGAAAACCCAAAGAAAGCCCAAAGAAAGCCCAAGGAAAGCCCAAAGAAAGGGGAAAGAAAGCCCAAAGAAAGGGGAAAGAAAGCCCAAAAAAAAAGCCCACAGAAAGGGAAAGAAAACCCAAAGAAAGGGGAAAGAAAGCCTAAGAAAGCCCAAAGAAAGCCTAAAGAAAGCCCGAACAAAGCCCAAGGAAATCCCAAAGAAAGCCAAAGAAAGCCCAAAGAAAGGGGGAAAGAAAGCCCAAGGAAAGGGAAAGAAAGCCAAAGAAAGGGAATGACAGCCCAAAGAAAGGGAAAGAAAGCCCAAAGAAAGGGGAAAGAAAGCCCAAAGAAAGGGGAAAGAAAGCCCAAAGAAATGGAAAAGAAAGCCCAAAGAAAGGGGGAATGACAGCCCAAGGAAAGGGGAAAGAAAGCCCAAAGAAAGGGGAAAGAAAGCCCAAAGAAATGGGAAAGAAAGCCCAAAGAAAGGGGAAAGAAAGCCCAAAGAAAGCCCAAAGAAAGGGGAAAGAAAGGGGAAAGAAAACCCAAAGAAAGCCCAAAGAAGCCTAAGGGAAGACCAAAGAAAGGGGAAAGAAAGCCCAAAGAAAGGGGAAAAAAAGCCCAAAGAAAGCCCAAAGAAAGCCCACAGAAAGGGGAAAGAAAGCCCAAAGAAAGGGGAAAGAAAGCCCAAAGAAAGGGGAAAGAAGCTCAAAGAAAGCCCAAAGAAAGGGGAAAGAAAGCCCAAAGAAAGGGGAAAGACAGCCCAATGAAAGGGGAAAGAAAGCCCAGAGAATGCCCAAAGAAAGCCCAAAGAAAGCCCAAAGAAAGCCCATAGAAAGGGGAAAGAAAGCCCAAAGAAAGGGGAAAGAAAGCCCAAAGAAAGGGGAATGACAGCCCAAAGAAAGGGGAATGACAGCCAAAGAAAGGGGAAAGAAAGCCCAAAGAAAGAAGAAAGAAAGCCCAAAGAAACGGGTAAGAAAGCCCAAAGAAAGGGGAAAGAAAGCCCAAGAAAGCCCAAAGAAAGCCCAAGGAAAGCCCAAAGAAAGGGGAAAGAAAGCCCAAAGAAAGGGGAAAGAAAGCCCAAAGAAAGCCCAAAGAAAGGGGAAACAAAGCCCAAAGAAAGGGGAAAGAAAGGGGAAAGAAACCCCAAAGAAAGGGTAAAGAAAGGGGAAAGAAAGCCAAAGAAAGCCCAAAGAAAGGGGAAAGAAAGCCCAAAGAAAGCCCAAAGAAAGGGGAAAGAAAGCCCAAAGAAACCCCAAAGAAAGGGGAAAGAAAGCCCAAAGAAAGGGGAAAGAAAGCCCAAGGAAAGGGGAAAGAAAGCCCAAAGAAAGGGCAAATAAAGCCCAAAGAAAGGGGAAAGAAAGCCCAAAGAAAGGGGACGAAAGCCCAAAGAAAGCCCAAAGAAAGGGGAAAGAAAGGGAAAGAAAGCCCAAAGAAAGCCCAAAGAAAGCCCAAAGAAAGCCCAAAGAAAGGGGAAAGAAAGCCCAAAGAAAGCCCAAAGAAATGGGAAAGAAAGCGCAAAGAAAGCCCAAAGAAAGGGGATAGAAAGCCCAAAGAAAGTGGAAAGAAAACCCAAAGAAAGGGGAAAGAAAGCCCAAAGAAAGGGGAAAGACAGCCCAAAGAAATCCAAAGAAAGGGGAAAGAAAGCCCAAAGAAAGGGGAAAGAAAGCTCAAAGAAAGGCCAAAGAAAGGGGAAAGAAAGCCCAAAGAAAGGGGAAAGAAAGCCCAAAGAAAGGTAAAAGAAAGCCCAAAGAAAGGGGAAAGAAAGCACAGAGAAAGCCCAAAGAAAGCCCAAAGAAAGCCCAAAGAAAAGGGAAAGAAAGCCCAAAGAAAGGGGAAAAAAAGCCAAAGAAAGGGGAATGACAGCCCAAAGATAGGGGAAAGAAAGCCCAAAGAAAGGGGAAAGGCAGCCCAAAGAAAGGGGAAAGAAAGCCCAAAGAAAGGGGAAAGAAAGCCCAAAGAAAGGGGAAAGAAAGCCCAAAAAAAGCCCAAAGAAAGCACAAAGAAAGTGGAAAGAAAGGGGAAAGAAAACCCAAAGAAAGCCCAAAGAAAGCCCAAGGAAAGCCCAAAGAAAGGGGAAAGAAAGCCCAAAGAAAGGGGAAAGAAAGCCCAAAAAAAAGCCCACAGAAAGGGGAAAGAAAACCCAAAGAAAGGGGAAAGAAAGCCTAAAGAAAGCCCAAAGAAAGCCTAAAGAAAGCCCGAACAAAGCCCAAGGAAATCCCAAAGAAAGCCAAAGAAAGCCCAAAGAAAGGGGAAAGAAAGCCCAAGGAAAGGGGAAAGAAAGCCCAAAGAAAGCCCAAAGAAAGCCCAAAGAAAGGGGAAAGAAAGCCCAAAGAAATGGGAAAGAAAGCCCAAAGAAATGGAAAAGAAAGCCCAAAGAAAGGGGAATGACAGCCCAAGGAAAGGGGAAAGAAAGCCCAAAGAAAGGGGAAAGAAAGCCCAAAGAAAGGGGAAAGAAAGCCCAAAGAAAAGGGAAAGAAAGCCCAAAGAAAGCCAAAGAAAGCCCAAAGAAAGTGGAAAGAAAGGGGAAAGAAAACCCAAAGAAAGCCCAAAGAAAGCCCAAAGAAAGCCCAAGGAAAGACCAAAGAAAGGGGAAAGAAAGCCCAAAGAAAGGGGGGAAAAAGCCCAAAGAAAGCCCAAATAAAGCCCACAGAAAGGGGAAAGAAAGCCCAAAGAAAGGGAAAGAAAGCCCAAAGAAAGCCCAAAGAAAGCCCAAAGAAAAGGGAAAGAAAGCCCAAAGAAAGGGGAAAGAAAGCCCAAAGAAAGGGGAATGACAGCCCAAAGAAAGGGGAAAGAAAGCCCAAAGAAAGGAGAAAGAAAGCCCAAAGAAAGGGGAAAGAAAGCCCAAAGAAAGGGGAAAGAAAGCCCAAGAAAGCCCAAAGATAGCCCAAAGAAATTGGAAAGAAAGGGGAAAGAAAGCCCAAAGAAAGGGGAAAGAAAGCCCAAAGAAAGCCCAAAGAAAGGGGAAAGAAAGCCCAAAGAAAGGGGAAAGAAAGCCAAAGAAAGCCCAAAGAAAGGGGAAAGAAAGCCCAAAGAAAGGGGAAACAAAGACCAAAGAAAGGGGAAAGAAAGGGGAAAGAAAGCCCAAAGAAAGGGGAAAGAAAGGGGAAAGAAAGCCTAAAGAAAGCCAAAGAAAGGGGAAAGAAAGCCCAAAGAAACCCCCAAAGAAAGGGGAAAGAAAGCCCAAAGAAACCCCAAAGAAAGGGGAAAGAAAGCCCAAAGAAAGGGAAAGAAAGCCCAAGGAAAGGGGAAAGAAAGCCCAAAGAAAGGGGAAATAAAGCCCAAAGAAAGGGGAAAGAAAGCCCAAAGAAAGGGGAAGAAAGCCCAAAGAAAGCCCAAAGAAAGGAGAAAGAAAGGGAAAGAAAGCCCAAAGAAAGCCCAAAGAAAGTCCAAAGAAAGCCCAAAGAAAGGGAAAGAAAGCCCAAAGAAAGCCCAAAGAAATGGGAAAGAAAGCGTAAATAAAGCCCAAAGAAAGGGGAAAGAAAGCCCAAAGAAAGGGGAAAGAAAGCCCAAAGAAAGGGGAAAGAAAGCCCAAAGAAAGGGGAAAGAAAGCCCAGAGAAAGCCCAAAGAAAGGGGAAAGAAAGCCCAAAGAAAGGGGAAAGAAAGCTCAAAGAAAGGCCAAGGAAAGGGGAAAGAAAGCCCAAAGAAAGGGGAAAGAAAGCCCAAAGAAAGGGGAAAGAAAGCCCAAAGAAAGGGGAAAGAAAGCCCAGAGAAAGCCCAAAGAAAGCCCAAAGAAAGCCCAAAGAAAAGGGAAAGAAAGCCCAAAGAAAGGGGAAAGAAAGCCCAAAGAAAGGGGAATGACAGACCAAAGATAGGGGAAAGAAAGCCCAAAGAAAGGGGAAAGAAAGCCCAAAGAAAGGGGAAAGAAAAGCCCAAAGAAAGGGGAATGAAAGCCCAAAGAAATGGGAAAGAAAGCCCAAAAACCCCAAAGAAAGCCCAAAGAAAGTGGAAAGAAAGGGGAAAGAAAACCCAAAGAAAGCCCAAAGAAAGCCCAAGGAAAGCCCAAAGAAAGCCTAAAGAAAGCCCAAAGAAAGCCTAAAGAAAGCCCAAAGAAAGACCAAACAAATCCCAAAGAAAGCCCAAAGAAAGCCAAAGAAAGGGGAAAGAAAGCCCAAAGAAAGGGGAAAGAAAGCCCAAAGAAAGGGGAATGACAGCCCAAAGAAAGGGGAAAGAAAGCCCAAAGAAAGGGGAAAGAAAGCCCAAAGAAAGGGGAAAGAAAGCCCAAAGAAAGGGGAAAGAAAGCCCAAAGAAATGGGAAAGAAAGCCAAAGAAAGGGGAATGACAGCCCAAGGAAAGGGGAAAGAAAGCCCAAAGAAAGGGGAAAGAAAGCCCAAAGAAAGGGGAAAGAAAGCCCAAAGAAACCCCAAAGAAAGCCCAAAGAAAGTGGAAAGAAAGGGGTAAGAAAGCCCAAAGAAAGCCCAAGAAAAGCCCAAAGAAAGGGGAAAGAAAGCCCAAAAAAGGGGAAAGAAAGCCCAAAGAAAGCCCAAAGAAAGCCCACAGAAAGGGGAAAGAAAGCCCAAAGAAAGGGGAAAGAAAGCCCAGAGAAAGCCAAAAGAAAGCCCAAAGAAAGCCCAAAGAAAGCCCAAAGAAAAGGGAAAGAAAGCCCAAAGAAAGGGGAAAGAAAGCCCAAAGAAAGGGGAAAGAAAGCCCAAGGAAAGGGGAAAGAAAGCCCAAAGAAAGGGGAAAGAAAGCCCAAAGAAAGGGGAAAGAAAGCCCAAAAAAAGCCCAAAGAAAGCCCAAAGAAAGTGGAAAGAAAGGGGAAAGAAAACCCTAAGAAAGCCCAAAGAAAGCCCAAGGAAAGCCCAAAGAAAGGGGAAAGAAAGCCCAAAGAAAGGGGAAAGAAAGCCCAAAAAAAGCCCACAGAAAGGGGAAAGAAAGCCCAAGGAAAGGGGAAAGAAAGCCTAAAGAAAGCCCAAAGAAAGCCTAAAGAAAGCCCAAAGAAAGCCCAAAGAAATCCCAAAGAAAGCCCAAAGAAAGCCCAAAGAAAGGGAAAGAAAGCCCAAAGAAAGGGGAAAGAAAGCCCAAGGAAAGGGGAATGACAGCCCAAAGAAAGGGGAAAGAGAGCCCAAAGAAAGGGGAAAGAAAGCCCACAGAAAGGGGAAAGAAAGCCCATAGAAAGGGGAAAGAAAGCCCAAGAAAGCCCAAAGATAGCCCAAAGAAATTGGAAAGAAAGGGGAAAGAAAGCCCAAAGAAAGCCCACAGAAAGGGGAAAGAAAGCCCAAAGTAAGGGGAAAGAAAGCCCAAAGAAAGCCCAAAGAAAGCCCAAAGAAAGGGGAAAGAAAGCCAAAAGAAAGGGGAAAGAAAGCCCAAAGAAAGGGGAAACAAAGCCCAAAGAAAGGGGAAAGAAAGGGGAAAGAAAGCCCAAAGAAAGGGGAAAGAAAGGGGAAAGAAAGCCCAAAGAAAGCCCAAAGAAAGGGGAAAGAAAGCCCAAAGAAACCCCAAAGAAAGGGGAAAGAAAGCCCAAAGAAACCCCAAAGAAAGGGGAAAGAAAGCCCAAAGAAAGGGGAAAGAAAGCCCAAGGAAAGGGGAAAGAAAGCCCAAAGAAAGGGGAAAGAAAGCCCAAAGAAAGGGGAATGACAGCCCAAAGATAGGGGAAAGAAAGCCCAAAGAAAGGGGAAAGAAAGCCCAAAGAAAGGGGAAAGAAAGCCCAAAGAAAGGGGAATGAAAGCCCAAAGAAATGGGAAAGAAAGCCCAAAAAAAGCCCAAAGAAAGCCCAAAGAAAGTGGAAAGAAAGGGGAAAGAAAACCCAAAGAAAGCCCAAAGAAAGCCCAAGGAAAGCCCAAAGAAAGGGGAAAGAAAGCCCAAAGAAAGGGGAAAGAAAGCCCAAAAAAAGCCCAAAGAAAGACCAAACAAATCCCAAAGAAAGCCCAAAGAAAGCCCAAAGAAAGGGGAAAGAAAGCCCAAAGAAAGGGGAAAGAAAGCCCAAAGAAAGGGGAATGACAGCCCAAAGAAAGGGGAAACAAAGCCCAAAGAAAGGAGAAAGAAAGCCCAAAGAAAGGGGAAAGAAAGCCTAAAGAAAGCCCAAAGAAAGCCTAAAGAAAGCCCAAAGAAAGACCAAACAAATCCCAAAGAAAGCCCAAAGAAAGCCCAAAGAAAGGGGAAAGAAAGCCCAAAGAAAGGGGAAAGAAAGCCCAAAGAAAGGGGAATGACAGCCCAAAGAAAGGGGAAACAAAGCCCAAAGAAAGGAGAAAGAAAGCCCAAAGAAAGGGGAAAGAAAGGGGAAAGAAAGCCCAAAGAAATGGGAAAGAAAGCCCAAAGAAAGGGGAATGACAGCCCAAGGAAAGGGGAAAGAAAGCCCAAAGAAAGGGGAAAGAAAGCCCAAAGAAAGGGGAAAGAAAGCCCAAAGAAACCCCAAAGAAAGCCCAAAGAAAGTGGAAAGAAAGGGGAAAGAAAGCCCAAAGAAAGCCCAAGAAAAGCCCAAAGAAAGGGGAAAGAAAGCCCAAAAAAGGGGAAAGAAAGCCCAAAGAAAGCCCACAGAAAGGGGAAAGAAAGCCCAAAGAAAGGGGAAAGAAAGCCCAGAGAAAGCCAAAATAAAGCCCAAAGAAAGCCCAAAGAAAGCCCAAAGAAAAGGGAAAGAAAGCCCAAAGAAAGGGGAAAGAAAGCCCAAAGAAAGGGGAATGACAGCCCAGAGAAAGGGGAAAGAAGGCCCAAAGAAAGGGGACAGAAATCCCAAAGAAAGGGGAAAGAAAGCCCAAAGAAAGGGGAAAGAAAGCTCAAAGAAAGGCCAAAGAAAGGGGAAAGAAAGCCCAAAGAAAGGGGAAAGAAAGCCCAAAGAAAGCCCAAAGAAAGCCCAATGAAAGTGGAAAGAAAGGGGAAAGAAAACCCAAAGAAATCCCAAAGAAAGCCCAAGGAAAGACCAAAGAAAGGGGAAAGAAAGCCCAAATAAAGGGAAAAAAAGCCCAAAGAAAGCCCAAAGAAAGCCCAAAGAAAGCCCACAGAAAGGGGAAAGAAAGCCCAAAGAAAGGGGAAAGAAAGCCCAAAGAAAGCCCAAAGAAAGCCCAAAGAAAGCCCAAAGAAAGGGGAAAGAAAGCCCAAAGAAAGGGGAAAGAAAGCCCAAAGAAAGGGGAATGACAGCCCAAAGAAAGGGGAAAGAAAGCCCAAAGAAAGGAGAAAGAAAGCCCAAAGAAAGGGGAAAGAAAGCCCAAAGAAAGGGGAAAGAAAGCCCAAGAATGCCCAAAGATAGCCCAAAGAAATTGGAAAGAAAGGGGAAAGAAAGCCCAAAGAAAGCCCAAAGAAAGCCCAAGGAAAGCCCAAAGAAAGGGGAAAGAAAGCCCAAAGAAAGGGGAAAGAAAGCCCAAAGAAAGCCCAAAGGAAGGGGAAAGAAAGCCCAAAGAAAGGGGAAACAAAGCCCAAAGAAAGGGGAAAGAAAGGGGAAAGAAACCCCAAAGAAAGGGTAAAGAAAGGGGAAAGAAAGCCCAAAGAAATCCCAAAGAAAGGGGAAAGAAAGCCCAAAGAAAGCCCAAAGAAAGGGGAAAGAAAGCCCAAAGAAAGGGGAAAGAAAACCCAAAGAAAGGGGAAAGAAAGCCCAAAGAAAGGGGAAAGACAGCCAAAAGAAAGCCCAAAGAAAGGGGAAAGAAAGCCCAAAGAAAGGGGAAAGAAAGCTCAAAGAAAGGCCAAAGAAAGGGGAAAGAAAGCCCAAAGAAAGGGGAAAGAAAGCCCAAAGAAAGGGGAAAGAAAGCCCAAAGAAAGGGGAAAGAAAGCCCAAAGAAAGGGGAAAGAAAGCCCACAGAAAGCCCAAAGAAAGCCCAAAGAAAGCCCAAAGAAAAGGGAAAGAAAGCCCAAAGAAAGTGGAAAGAAAGCCCAAAGAAAGGGGAATGACAGCCCAAAGATAGGGCAAAGAAAGCCCAAAGAAAGGGGAAAGAAAGCCCAAGGAAAGGGGAAAGAAAGCCCAAAGAAAGGGGAAAGAAAGCCCAAAGAAAGGGGAAAGAAAGCCCAAAAAAACCCAAAGAAAGCCCAAAGAAAGTGGAAAGAAAGGGGAAAGAAAACCCTAAGAAAGCCCAAAGAAAGCCCAAGGAAAGCCCAAAGAAAGGGGAAAGAAAGCCCAAAGAAAGGGGAAAGAAAGCCCAAAAAAGCCCACAGAAAGGGGAAAGAAAGCCCAAGGAAAGGGGAAAGAAAGCCTAAAGAAAGCCCAAAGAAAGCCTAAAGAAAGCCCAAAGAAAGCCCAAAGAAATCCCAAAGAAAGCCCAAAGAAAGCCCAAAGAAAGGGGAAAGAAAGCCCAAAGAAAGGGGAAAGAAAGCCCAAGGAAAGGGGAATGACAGCCCAAAGAAAGGGGAAAGAGAGCCCAAAGAAAGGGGAAAGAAAGCCCAAAGAAAGGGGAAAGAAAGCCCAAAGAAAGGGGAAAGAAAGCCCAAGAAAGCCCAAAGATAGCCCAAAGAAATTGGAAAGAATGGGGAAAGAAAGCCCAAAGAAAGCCCACAGAAAGGGGAAAGAAAGCCCAAAGAAAGGGGAAAGAAAGCCCAAAGAAAGCCCAAAGAAAGCCCAAAGAAAGGGGAAAGAAAGCCAAAAGAAAGGGGAAAGAAAGCCCAAAGAACGGGGAAACAAAGCCCAAAGAAAGGGGAAAGAAAGGGGAAAGAAAGCCCAAAGAAAGGGGAAAGAAAGGGGAAAGAAAGCCCAAAGAAAGCCCAAAGAAAGGGGAAAGAAAGCCCAAAGAAACCCCAAAGAAAGGGGAAAGAAAGCCCAAAGAAACCCCAAAGAAAGGGGAAAGAAAGCCCAAAGAAAGGGGAAAGAAAGCCCAAGGAAAGGGGAAAGAAAGCCCAAAGAAAGGGGAATGAAAGCCCAAAGAAATGGGAAAGAAAGCCCAAAAAAAGCCCAAAGAAAGCCCAAAGAAAGTGGAAAGAAAGGGGAAAGAAAACCCAAAGAAAGCCCAAAGAAAGCCCAAGGAAAGACCAAAGAAAGGGGAAAGAAAGCCCAAAGAAAGGGGAAAGAAAGCCCAAAAAAAGCCCACAGAAAGGGGAAAGAAAGCCCAAAGAAAGGGGAAAGAAAGCCTAAAGAAAGCCCAAAGAAAGCCTAAAGAAAGCCCAAAGAAAGACCAAACAAATCCCAAAGAAAGCCAAAAGAAAGCCCAAAGAAAGGGGAAAGAAAGCCCAAAGAAAGGGGAAAGAAAGCCCAAAGAAAGGGGAAAGAAAGCCCAAAGAAAGGGGAATGACAGCCCAAAGAAAGGGGAAAGAAAGCCCAAAGAAAGGGGAAAGAAAGCCCAAAGAAAGGGGAAAGAAAGCCCAAAGAAAGGGGAAAGAAAGCCCAAAGAAATGGGAAAGAAAGCCCAAAGAAAGGGGAATGACAGCCCAAGGAAAGGGGAAAGAAAGCCCAAAGAAAGGGGAAAGAAAGCCCAAAGAAAGGGGAAAGAAAGCCCAAAGAAACCCCAAAGAAAGCCCAAAGAAAGTGGAAAGAAAGGGGAAAGAAAGCCCAAAGAAAGCCCAAGAAAAGCCCAAAGAAAGGGGAAAGAAAGCCCAAAAAAGGGGAAAGAAAGCCCAAAGAAAGCCCAAAGAAAGCCCACAGAAAGGGGAAAGAAAGCCCAAAGAAAGGGGAAAGAAAGCCCAGAGAAAGCCAAAAGAAAGCCCAAAGAAAGCCCAAAGAAAGCCCAAAGAAAAGGGAAAGAAAGCCCAAAGAAAGGGGAAAGAAAGCCCAAAGAAAGGGGAATGACAGCCCAGAGAAAGGGGAAAGAAGGCCCAAAGAAAGGGGACAGAAAGCCCAAAGAAAGGGGAAAGAAAGCCCAAAGAAAGGGGAAAGAAAGCCCAAAGAAAGGAGAAAGAAAGCCCAAAGAAAGGGGAAAGAAACCCCAAAGAAAGCCCAATGAAAGTGTTAAGAAAGGGGAAAGAAAACCCAAAGAAAGCCCAAAGAAAGCCCAAGGAAAGACCAAAGAAAGGGGAAAGAAAGCCCAAATAAAGGGAAAAAAAGCCCAAAGAAAGCCCAAAGAAAGCCCAAAGAAAGCCCACAGAAAGGGGAAAGAAAGCCCAAAGAAAGGGGAAAGAAAGCCCAAAGAAAGCCCAAAGAAAGCCCAAAGAAAGCCCAAAGAAAGGGGAAAGAAAGCCCAAAGAAAGGGGAAAGAAAGCCCAAAGAAAGGGGAATGACAGCCCAAAGAAAGGGGAAAGAAAGCCCAAAGAAAGGAGAAAGAAGCCCAAAGAAAGGGGAAAGAAAGCCCAAAGAAAGGGGAAAGAAAGCCCAAGAATGCCCAAAGATAGCCCAAAGAAATTGGAAAGAAAGGGGAAAGAAAGCCCAAAGAAAGCCCAAAGAAAGCCCAAGGAAAGCCCAAAGAAAGGGGAAAGAAAGCCCAAAGAAAGGGGAAAGAAAGCCCAAAGAAAGCCCAAAGGAAGGGGAAAGAAAGCCCAAAGAAAGGGGAAACAAAGCCCAAAGAAAGGGGAAAGAAAGGGGAAAGAAACCCCAAAGAAAGGGTAAAGAAAGGGGAAAGAAAGCCCAAAGAAAGCCCAAAGAAAGGGGAAAGAAAGCCCAAAGAAACCCCAAAGAAAGGGGAAGGAAAGCCCAAAGAAACCCCAAAGAAAGGGGAAAGAAAGCCCAAAGAAAGGGGAAAGAAAGCCCAAGGAAAGGGGAAAGAAACGCAAAGAAAGGGGAAATAAAGCCCAAAGAAAGGGGAAATAAAGCCCAAAGAAAGGGGAAAGAAAGCCCAAAGAAAGCCCAAAGAAAGCCCAAAGAAAGGGGAAAGAAAGCCCAAAGAAAGCCCAAAGAAATGGGAAAGAAAGCGCAAAGAAAGCCCAAAGAAAGGGGAAAGAAAGCCCAAAGAAAGGGGAAAGAAAACCCAAAGAAAGGGGAAAGAAAGCCCAAAGAAAGGGGAAAGAAAGCCCAAAGAAAGGGGAAAGAAAGCCCAAAGAAATGGAAAAGAAAGCCCAAAGAAAGGGGAATGACAGCCCAAGGAAAGGGGAAAGAAAGCCCAAAGAAAGGGGAAAGAAAGCCCAAAGAAAGGGGAAAGAAAGCCCAAAGAAAGGGGAAAGAAAGCCCAAAGAAAGCCCAAAGAAAGTGGAAAGAAAGGGGAAAGAAAACCCAAAGAAAGCCCAAAGAAAGCCTAAGGGAAGACCATAGAAAGGGGAAAGAAAGCCCAAAAAAGGGGAAAAAAAGCCCAAAGAAAGCCCAAAGAAAGCCCAAAGAAAGCCCAAAGAAAGCCCAAAGAAAGCCCAAAGAAAGGGGAAAGAAAGCCCAAAGAAAGCCCAAAGAAAGGGGAATGACAGCCCAAAGAAAGGGGAAAGAAAGCCCAAAGAAAGGAGAAAGAAAGGCCAAAGAAAGCCCAAAGAAAGGGGAAAGAAACCCCAAAGAAAGGGGAAAGAAAGCCCAAGGAAAGCCCAAAGAAAGGGGAAAGAAAGCCCAAAGAAAGGGGAAAGAAAGCCCAAAGAAAGGGGAAACAAAGCCCTAAGAAAGGGGAAAGAAAGGGGAAAGAAAGCCCAAAGAAAGGGGAAAGAAAGGGGAAAGAAAGCCCAAAGAAAGCCCAAAGAAAAGGGAAAGAAAGCCCAAAGAAACCCCAAAGAAAGGGGAAAGAAAGCCCAAAGAAACCCGAAAGAAAGGGGAAAGAAAGCCCAAAGAAAGGGGAAAGAAAGCCCAAGGAAAGGGGAAATTAAGCCCAAAGAAAGGGGAAATAAAGCCCAAAGAAAGGGGAAAGAAAGCCCAAAGAAAGGGGGAAGAAAGCCCAAAGAAAGCCCAAAGAAAGCCCAAAGAAAGGGGAAAGAAAGGGGAAAGAAAGCCCAAAGAAAGCCCAAAGAATGGGGAAAGAAAGCCCAAAGAAAGCCCAAAAAAATGGGAAAGAAAGCGCAAAGAAAGCCCAAAGAAAGGGGAAAGAAAGCCCAAAGAAAGGGGAAAGAAATCCCAAAGAAAGGGGAAAGAAAGCCCAAAGAAAGGGGAAAGACAGCCAAAAGAAAGCCCAAAGAAAGGGGAAAGAAAGCCCAAAGAAAGGGGAAAGAAAGCTCAAAGAAAGGCCAAAGAAAGGGGAAAGAAAGCCCAAAGAAAGGGGAAAGAAAGCCCAAAGAAAGGGGAAAGAAAGCCCAGAGAAAGCCCAAAGAAAGCCCAAAGAAAGCCCAAAGAAAAGGGAAAGAAAGCCCAAAGAAAGGGGAAAGAAAGCCCAAAGAAAGGGGAATGACAGCCCAAAGATAGGGGAAAGAAAGCCCAAAGAAAGGGGAAAGAAAGCCCAAGGAAAGGGGAAAGAAAGCCCAAAGAAAGGGGAAAGAAAGCCCAAAGAAAGGGGAAAGAAAGCCCAAAAAAAGCCCAAAGAAAGCCCAAAGAAAGTGGAAAGAAAGGGGAAAGAAAACCCTAAGAAAGCCCAAAGAAAGCCCAAGGAAAGCCCAAAGAAAGGGGAAAGAAAGCCCAAAGAAAGGAGAAAGAAAGCCCAAAAAAAGCCCACAGAAAGGGGAAAGAAAGCCCAAAGAAAGGGGAAAGAAAGCCTAAAGAAAGCCCAAAGAAAGCCTAAAGAAAGCCCAAAGAAAGCCCAAAGAAATCCCAAAGAAAGCCCAAAGAAAGCCCAAAGAAAGGGGAAAGAAAGCCCAAAGAAAGGGGAAAGAAAGCCCAAGGAAAGGGGAATGACAGCCCAAAGAAAGGGGAAAGAAAGCCCAAAGAAAGGGGAAAGAAAGCCCAAAGAAAGGGGAAAGAAAGCCCAAGAAAGCCCAAAGATAGCCCAAAGAAATTGGAAAGAAAGGGGAAAGAAAGCCCAAAGAAAGCCCAAAGAAAGTCCAAAGAAAGCCCACAGAAAGGGGAAAGAAAGCCCAAAGAAAGGGGAAAGAAAGCCCAAAGAAAGCCCAAAGAAAGCCCAAAGAAAGGGGAAAGAAAGCCCAAAGAAAGGGGAAAGAAAGCCCAAAGAAAGGGGAAACAAAGCCCAAAGAAAGGGGAAAGAAAGGGGAAAGAAAGCCCAAAGAAAGGGGAAAGAAAGGGGAAAGAAAGCCCAAAGAAAGCCCAAAGAAAGGGGAAAGAAAGCCCAAAGAAACCCCAAAGAAAGGGGAAAGAAAGCCCAAAGAAACCCCAAAGAAAGGGGAAAGAAAGCCCAAAGAAAGGGGAAAGAAAGCCCAAGGAAAGGGGAAAGAAAGCCCAAAGAAAGGGGAAATAAAGCCCAAAGAAAGGGGAAAGAAAGCCCAAAGAAAGGGGGAAGAAAGCCCAAAGAAAGCCCAAAGAAAGCCCAAAGAAAGGGGAAAGAAAGGGGAAAGAAAGCCCAAAGAAAGCCCAAAGAAAGGGGAAAGAAAGCCCAAAGAAAGCCCGAAGAAATGGGAAAAAAAGTTCAAAGAAAGCCCAAAGAAAGGGGAAAGAAAGCCCAAAGAAAGGGGAAAGAAAACCCAAAGAAAGGGGAAAGAAAGCCCAAAGAAAGGGGAAAGACAGCCCGAAAAAAGGGGAAAGAAAGCTCAAAGAAAGGCCAAAGAAAGTGGAAAGAAAGCCCAAAGAAAGGGGAAAGAAAGCCCAAAGAAAGGGGAAAGAAAGCCCAGAGAAAGCCCAAAGAAAGCCCAAAGAAAGCCCAAAGAAAAGGGAAAGAAAGCCCAAAGAAAGGGGAAAGAAAGCCCAAAGAAAGGGGAAAGAAAGCCCAAAGAAAGGGGAAAGAAAGCCCAAAGAAAGGGGAAAGAAAGCCCAAAGAAAGGGGAAAGAAAGCCCAAAAAAAGCCCAAAGAAAGCCCAAAGAAAGTGGAAAGAAAGGGGAAAGAAAACCCTAAGAAAGCCCAAAGAAAGCCCAAGGAAAGCCCAAAGAAAGCCCAAGGAAAGCCCAAAGAAAGGGGAAAGAAAGCCCAAAGAAAGGGGAAAGAAAGCCCAAAAAAAGCCCACAGAAAGGAGAAAGAAAGCCCAAAGATAGGGGAAAGAAAGCCTAAAGAAAGCCCAAAGAAAGCCTAAAGAAAGCCCAAAGAAAGCCCAAAGAAATCCCAAAGAAAGCCCAAAGAAAGCCCAAAGAAAGGGGAAAGTAAGCCCAAAGAAAGGGGAAAGAAAGCCCAAGGAAAGGGGAATGACAGCCCAAAGAAAGGGGAAAGAAAGCCCAAAGAAAGGGGAAAGAAAGCCCAAAGAAAGGGGAAAGAAAGCCCAAGGAAAGCCCAAAGAAAGGGGAAAGAAAGCCCAAAGAAAGGGGAAAGAAAGCCCAAAGAAAGGGGAAACAAAGCCCTAAGAAAGGGGAAAGAAAGGGGAAAGAAAGCCCAAAGAAAGGGGAAAGAAAGGGGAAAGAAAGCCCAAAGAAAGCCCAAAGAAAAGGGAAAGAAAGCCCAAAGAAACCCCAAAGAAAGGGGAAAGAAAGCCCAAAGAAACCCGAAAGAAAGGGGAAAGAAAGCCCAAAGAAAGGGGAAAGAAAGCCCAAGGAAAGGGGAAATTAAGCCCAAAGAAAGGGGAAATAAAGCCCAAAGAAAGGGGAAAGAAAGCCCAAAGAAAGGGGGAAGAAAGCCCAAAGAAAGCCCAAAGAAAGCCCAAAGAAAGGGGAAAGAAAGGGGAAAGAAAGCCCAAAGAAAGCCCAAAGAATGGGGAAAGAAAGCCCAAAGAAAGCCCAAAAAAATGGGAAAGAAAGCGCAAAGAAAGCCCAAAGAAAGGGGAAAGAAAGCCCAAAGAAAGGGGAAAGAAATCCCAAAGAAAGGGGAAAGAAAGCCCAAAGAAAGGGGAAAGACAGCCAAAAGAAAGCCCAAAGAAAGGGGAAAGAAAGCCCAAAGAAAGGGGAAAGAAAGCTCAAAGAAAGGCCAAAGAAAGGGGAAAGAAAGCCCAAAGAAAGGGGAAAGAAAGCCCAAAGAAAGGGGAAAGAAAGCCCAGAGAAAGCCCAAAGAAAGCCCAAAGAAAGCCCAAAGAAAAGGGAAAGAAAGCCCAAAGAAAGGGGAAAGAAAGCCCAAAGAAAGGGGAATGACAGCCCAAAGATAGGGGAAAGAAAGCCCAAAGAAAGGGGAAAGAAAGCCCAAGGAAAGGGGAAAGAAAGCCCAAAGAAAGGGGAAAGAAAGCCCAAAGAAAGGGGAAAGAAAGCCCAAAAAAAGCCCAAAGAAAGCCCAAAGAAAGTGGAAAGAAAGGGGAAAGAAAACCCTAAGAAAGCCCAAAGAAAGCCCAAGGAAAGCCCAAAGAAAGGGGAAAGAAAGCCCAAAGAAAGGGGAAAGAAAGCCCAAAAAAAGCCCACAGAAAGGGGAAAGAAAGCCCAAAGAAAGGGGAAAGAAAGCCTAAAGAAAGCCCAAAGAAAGCCTAAAGAAAGCCCAAAGAAAGCCCAAAGAAATCCCAAAGAAAGCCCAAAGAAAGCCCAAAGAAAGGGGAAAGAAAGCCCAAAGAAAGGGGAAAGAAAGCCCAAGGAAAGGGGAATGACAGCCCAAAGAAAGGGGAAAGAAAGCCCAAAGAAAGGGGAAAGAAAGCCCAAAGAAAGGGGAAAGAAAGCCCAAGAAAGCCCAAAGATAGCCCAAAGAAATTGGAAAGAAAGGGGAAAGAAAGCCCAAAGAAAGCCCAAAGAAAGTCCAAAGAAAGCCCACAGAAAGGGGAAAGAAAGCCCAAAGAAAGGGGAAAGAAAGCCCAAAGAAAGCCCAAAGAAAGCCCAAAGAAAGGGGAAAGAAAGCCCAAAGAAAGGGGAAAGAAAGCCCAAAGAAAGGGGAAACAAAGCCCAAAGAAAGGGGAAAGAAAGGGGAAAGAAAGCCCAAAGAAAGGGGAAAGAAAGGGGAAAGAAAGCCCAAAGAAAGCCCAAAGAAAGGGGAAAGAAAGCCCAAAGAAACCCCAAAGAAAGGGGAAAGAAAGCCCAAAGAAACCCCAAAGAAAGGGGAAAGAAAGCCCAAAGAAAGGGGAAAGAAAGCCCAAGGAAAGGGGAAAGAAAGCCCAAAGAAAGGGGAAATAAAGCCCAAAGAAAGGGGAAAGAAAGCCCAAAGAAAGGGGGAAGAAAGCCCAAAGAAAGCCCAAAGAAAGCCCAAAGAAAGGGGAAAGAAAGGGGAAAGAAAGCCCAAAGAAAGCCCAAAGAAAGGGGAAAGAAAGCCCAAAGAAAGCCCGAAGAAATGGGAAAAAAAGTTCAAAGAAAGCCCAAAGAAAGGGGAAAGAAAGCCCAAAGAAAGGGGAAAGAAAACCCAAAGAAAGGGGAAAGAAAGCCCAAAGAAAGGGGAAAGACAGCCCGAAAAAAGGGGAAAGAAAGCTCAAAGAAAGGCCAAAGAAAGTGGAAAGAAAGCCCAAAGAAAGGGGAAAGAAAGCCCAAAGAAAGGGGAAAGAAAGCCCAGAGAAAGCCCAAAGAAAGCCCAAAGAAAGCCCAAAGAAAAGGGAAAGAAAGCCCAAAGAAAGGGGAAAGAAAGCCCAAAGAAAGGGGAAAGAAAGCCCAAAGAAAGGGGAAAGAAAGCCCAAAGAAAGGGGAAAGAAAGCCCAAAGAAAGGGGAAAGAAAGCCCAAAAAAAGCCCAAAGAAAGCCCAAAGAAAGTGGAAAGAAAGGGGAAAGAAAACCCTAAGAAAGCCCAAAGAAAGCCCAAGGAAAGCCCAAAGAAAGCCCAAGGAAAGCCCAAAGAAAGGGGAAAGAAAGCCCAAAGAAAGGGGAAAGAAAGCCCAAAAAAAGCCCACAGAAAGGAGAAAGAAAGCCCAAAGATAGGGGAAAGAAAGCCTAAAGAAAGCCCAAAGAAAGCCTAAAGAAAGCCCAAAGAAAGCCCAAAGAAATCCCAAAGAAAGCCCAAAGAAAGCCCAAAGAAAGGGGAAAGTAAGCCCAAAGAAAGGGGAAAGAAAGCCCAAGGAAAGGGGAATGACAGCCCAAAGAAAGGGGAAAGAAAGCCCAAAGAAAGGGGAAAGAAAGCCCAAAGAAAGGGGAAAGAAAGCCCAAAGAAAGGGGAAAGAAAGCCCAAGAAAGCCCAAAGATAGACCAAAGAAATTGGAAAGAAAGGGGAAAGAAAGCCCAAAGAAAGCCCAAAGAAAGCCCACAGAAAGGGGAAAGAAAGCCCAAAGAAAGGGGAAAGAAAGCCCAAAGAAAGCCCAAAGAAAGGGGAAAGAAAGCCCAAAGAAAGGGGAAAGAAAGCCCAAAGAAAGGGGAAAGAAAGCCCAAAGAAAGGGGAATGACAGCCCAAAGAAAGGGGAAAGAAAGCCCAAAGAAAGGAGAAAGAATTAAAGAAAGAAGAAAGAAAGAAGAAAGGAAGAAGAAAGAAAGAGGAAAGAAAGAAGAATGAAAGAAGAAAGAAAGAATAAAGAAAGAGGAAAGGATAAAGAAAGAAGAAAGAAAGAAGAAAGATAGAACAAAGAAAGAAAGAAGTAAGAAAGAAGTAAGAAATAAGAAAGAAAGATTTAAGAAAGAAGTAAGAAAGAAGGAAGAAAGAAGTAAGAAAGAAAGAAAAAAGAGACAAGAAAGAAAGAAAAAGAAATAAAGAAGAAAGAAAGAAAGAAGAAAGAATGAAATAAAGAAGAAAGAAAGAAGAAAGAAAGAAATAAAGAAGAAAGAAAGAAGAAAGAAAGAAAGAAGAAAGAGAGAAGAAAGAAAGAATAAGAAAGAATGATATAAAGAAGAAAGAAAGAAGAAAGAAAGAAATAAAGAAGAAAGAAAAAAGAAAGAAAGAAGAAAGAAAGAATAAAGAAATAAGAAATAAAGAAAGAAGAAAGAAAGAAGAAAGAAAGAAAGAAAGAAGAAAGAAAGAAAGAAAAATGAAAGAAGAAAGGAAAAGAAAGGAAGAAGAAATAAATAAAGAAAGAAAGAAGAAAGAAAGAAGAAAGAAAGAAGAAAGAAAGAAGTAATGAAGTAAGAGAGAAGTAAGAAAGAAAGAAGAAACAAATAAGAAAGAAGAAAGAAAGAAGAAAGAAAGAAGGAAGAAAGAAAGAAAGAAGAAAGAAAGAAAGAAGAAAGAAAGGAAGAAGAAAGAAAGAATAAGGAATGAAGAAAGAAGAAAGAAAGAAATAAGAAAGAAAGAAGAAAGAGAGAAAGAAGAAAGACAGAAATAAAGAAGGGCGAAAGAAAGAAGAAAGAAAGAAAGGACTAAGAAAGAAGAAAGGAAGAAGAAAGAGAGAAAGAAGAAAGAAAGAAGAAAGAAAGAAAAAAGAAAGAAAGAAGAAATAAAGAAGTAAGAAAGAAGCAAGAAAGAAGAAAGAAAAAAGAAAGAAAGAAAGAAGTAAGAAAGAAGGAAGAAGGAAAGAAAAATCAAAGAAAGAAGAAAGAAAGAAGAAAAAATAAGAAAGAGAGAAGAAAGAAAGAATGAAAGAAGAAAGAAAGAAGAAAGAAGGAAGAAAGAAAGAATAAAGAATTAAGAAAGAAGAAAGAAACAAAGAAAAAGAAAGAAGAAAGAAAGAAGAAAGAAAGAATAAAGAAAGATTTAAGAAAGAAGTAAGAAAAAAGTAAGAAAGAAGTAAGAAAGAAATAAGAAAGAAGTAAGAAAGAAATAAGAAAGAGAGAAGAAAGAAAGAAGAAAGATAGAAAGAAGAAAGAAAGAAGAAAGAAAGAACAAAGAAAGAAGAAAGAAAGAAGAAAGAAAGAAAGAAGAAAGAAAGAAGTAAGAAAGAATGAAATAAAGAAGAAAGAAAGAAGAAAGAAAGGAGAAAGAAAGGAGAAAGAAAAATGAAAGAAGAAAGGAAAAGAAAGGAAGAAGAAAAAAAGAATAAAGAAAGATAGAAGAAAGAAGGAAAGAAGAAAGAAAGAAAGAAAGAAAGAAAGAAAGAAGAAAGAAAGAAAGAAGAAAGAAAGAATAAAGAAAGATAGAAGAAAGAAGGAAAGAAGAAAGAAAGAAAGAAAGAAAGAAAGAAAGAAAGAAAGAAAGAAAGAAAGAAAGAAAGAAAGAAAGAAAGAAAGAAAGAAAGAAAGAAAGAAAGAAAGAAAGAAAGAAAGAAAGAAGAAAGAAAGAAAGAAGAAAGTAAGAAGAAAGAAAGACGGAAGAAAGAAAGAAAGAAGAAAGAAAGAAATAAGAAAGAAAGAAGAAAGAGAGAATGAAGAAAGACAGAAATAAAGAAGGAAGAAAGAAAGAAGAAAGAAAGAAAGAACTAAGAAAGAAGAAAGGAAGAAGAAAGAGAGAAAGAAGAAAGAAAGAAGAAAGAAGAAAGAAAGAAGAAAGAAAGAGGAAAGAAAGAAGAAAGAAAGAAGAAAGAAAGAAAAAAGAAAGAAAGAAGAAATAAAGAAGTAAGAAAGAAGCAAGAAAGAAGAAAGAAAAAAGAAAGAAAGAAAGAAGTAAGAAAGAGGGAAGAAGGAAAGAAAAATCAAAGAAAGAAGAAAGAAAGAAGAAAAAATAAGAAAGAGAGAAGAAAGAAAGAACGAAAGAAGAAAGAAAGAAGAAAGAAGGAAGAAAGAAAGAATAAAGAATTAAGAAAGAAGAAAGAAACAAAGAAAAAGAAAGAAGAAAGAAAGAAGAAAGAAAGAATAAAGAAAGATTTAAGAAAGAAGTAAGAAAAAAGTAAGAAAGAAGTAAGAAAGAAATAAGAAGTAAGAAAGAAATAAGAAAGAGAGAAGAAAGAAAGAAGAAAGATAGAAAGAAGAAAGAAAGAAGAAAGAAAGAACAAAGAAAGAAGAAAGAAAGAAGAAAGAAAGAAGAAAGAAAGAAGTAAGAAAGAATGAAATAAAGAAGAAAGAAAGAAGAAAGAAAGGAGAAAGAAGAAAGAAAGAAAAATGAAAGAAGAAAGGAAAAGAAAGGAAGAAGAAAAAAAGAATAAAGAAAGATAGAAGAAAGAAGGAAAGAAGAAAGAAAGAAAGAAAGAAAGGAAGAAGAAAGAAAGAAAGAAGAAAGAAAGAAAGAAGAAAGAAAGACGGAAAAAAGAAAGAAAGAAGAAAGAAAGAAAGAAGAAAGAAAGAAGAAAGAAAGAAATAAAGAAAGAAGAAAGAAAGAAGAAAGAAAGAAAGAAGAAAGAAAGAAGAAAGAAAGAAGAAAGGAAGAAGAAAGAAAGAAGAGAGAAAGAAGAAAGAAAGAAAGAAAGAAGAAATAAAGAACTAAGAAAGAAGTAAGAAAGAAAGAAGAAAGAGAGAAGAAAGAAAGAAAGAAGAAAGAAAGAAGAAAGAAAGAAGAAAGAAAGAAAGAAGTAAGAAAGAAGAAAGAAGGAATGAAAAAATAAAGAAGAAATAAAGAAGAAAAAATAAGAAAGAGAGAAGAATAAAAGAAAGAAGAAAGAAAGAAAGAAGAGAGAAAGAAGAAAGAAAGAAGAAAGAATAAAAAATGAAGAAAGAAAGAAGAAAGAAAGAAAGAAGAAAGAAAGAAGAAAGAAAGAAGAAAGAAAGAAGAAAGAAAGATTTAAGAAAGAAGTAAGAAAGAAGAAAGAAAGAAGTAAGAAAGAAATAAGAAAGAGAGCAGAAAGAAAGAAGAAAGAAAGAAAGAAGAAAGAAAGAAAGCAGAAAGAAAGAAGAAAGAAGAAAGAAAGAAAAAGGAAAGAAAGAAGAAAGAAAGCAGTAAGAAAGAATGAACTAAAGAAGAAAGTAAGAAGAAAGAAAGAACGAAGAAAGAATGAAGAAAGAAAGAAATAAGAAAGAAAGAAGAAAGAAAGAAGTAAGAAAGAAGAAAGAAAGAAAGAAGAAAGAAAGAAGTTAGAAAGAATGAAATAAAGAAGAAAGAAAGAAGAAAAAAAGAAATAAAGAAGAAAGAAAGAAGAAAGAAAGAAAGTAGAAAGAAAGAAGAAAGAAATAAAGAAGAAAGAAAGAAGAAAGAAAGAATAAAGAAAGATAGAAGAAAGAAGGAAAGAAGAAAGAAAGAATGGAAGAAAGAAGAAAGAAAGAAAGAAGAAAGAAAGGAGAAAGAAAGAAGTAAGAAAGAAGTAAGAAAGAAGAAAGAAAGAAAGAAGAAAGAAATAAGAAAGAAGAAAGAAAGAACAAAGAAAGAAGGAAGAAAGAAAGAAAGAAGAAAGAAAGAAAGAAGAAAGAAAGAAGAAAGAAAGAAACAAAGAAAGAAGAAAGAAAGAAGAAAGAAAGAAATAAAGAAAGAAGAAAGAAAGAAGAAAGAAAGAAGAAAGAAGAAGAAGAAAGAAAGAAGAAAGAAAGAAAGAAGAAAGAAAGAAAGAATAAAGAAAGAAGCAAGAAAGAAATAAAGAAAGAAGAAAGAAAGAAGAAAGAAAGAAAGAAGAATGAAAGAAGAAAGAAAGAAGAAAGAAAGGAGAAAGAAGAAAGGAAGAAGAAAGAAATAAGAAAGAAATAAGAAAGAAAGAAGAAAAAAGAACAAAAAAGATAAAAAGAAAGAAAGAAGAAAGAAAGAAGAAAGAAAGAATGAAAAAAGAAAGAAAGAAGAAAGAAGGAAGAAAGAAAGAATAAAGAATGAAGAAAGAAGAAAGAAAAAAAAGAAGAAAAAATAAGAAAGAAAGAAGAAAGAAAGAAAGAAAGAAGAAAGAAAGAAGAAAGAAAGAAAGAAGAAATAAAGAAGAAAGAAAGAAAGAAAGAAAGAAAGAAGAAAGAAAGGAGAAAGAAAGAAGAAAGAAACAAGAAAGAAAGAAAGAAAGAAGAAAGAAAGAAGAAAGAAGAAAGAAGAAAGAAGAAAGAAGAAGAAAGAAAGAAAGAAGAAAGAAATAAAGAAGAAGGAAAGAAAGTAGAAAGAGAGAAAGAAGAAAGAAAGAAGAAAGAAGAAAGAAGAAAGAAAGAAAGAAGAAAGAAAGAAGAAAGAAAGAAGAAAGAAAGAAAGAAGTAAGAAAGAAAGAAGAAAGAAAGAAGAAAGAAAGAAGAAAGAAAGAAGAAAGAAAGAAGAAAGAAAGAAAGAATAAAGAAAGAAAGAAGAAAGAAACAAGAAAGAAGAAAGAAAGAAGAAAAGAGAAAGAAGATAGAAAGAAAGAAGAAAGAAAGAATGAAGAAAGAAATAAGAAAGAAATAAGAAAGAAAGAAGACAGAAAGAAGAAAGAAAGAAGTAAGAAAGAAGAAAGAAAGAAGAAAGAAAGAAGTAAGAAAGAAAGAAGAAAGAAAGAAAGATGAAAGAAAGAAGAAAGAAAGAAAGAAGAAAGAAAGAAGTAAGAAAGAAGTAAGAAAGAAAGAAGAAAGAAAGAAAGAAGAAAGAATCAAGAAAGAAAGAAGAAAGAAAGAATAACAAAAGAAGAAAGGAGAAAGAAGAAAGAAAGAAAGAAAGTAGAAAGAAAGAAGAAAGAAAGAAGAAAGAAGAAAGAAGAAAGAAAGAAAGAAGAAAGAAAGAAAGAAGAAAGAAGAATGAAAGAAGAAAGAAAGAAAGAAAGAAAGAAAGAAAGAAAGAAAGAAAGAAACAAAGAAGAAAGGAAGAAGAAAGAAAGAGGAAAGAAAGAAGAAAGAAAGAAGAAAGAAAGAAAGAAAGAAGAAAAAAGAAGAATGAAAGAAGAAAGAAAGAATGAAGAAAGAAGAAAGAAAGAAGTAAGAAAGAAGAAAGAAGAAAGAAAGAAGAAAGAAGAAAGAAGAAAGAAAGAAGAAATAAAGAAGTAAGAAAGAAGAAAGAAGAAAGAAAGAAAGAAAGAAGAAAAAAAGAAGAAAGAAAGAAGAAAGAAAGAAGAAAGAAAGAAGAAAGAAGAAAGAAACAAGAAAGAAAGAAGAAAGAAAGAAGAAAGAAAGAAGAAAGAAGAAAGAAAGAAAGAAGAAAGAAAGAAGAAAGAAAGAATGAAGAAAGAAAGAAATAAGAAAGAAAGAAGTAAGAAAGAAGACAGAATGAAGAAAGAAAGAAGTAAGAAAGAAGAAAGAAAGAAGAAAGAAGAAAGAAAGAAGAAAGAAAGAAGAAAGACAGAAAGAAAGAAGAAAGAAAGAAGAAAGAAAGAAAGAAGAAACAAAGAAGTAAGAAAGAAGAAAGAAAGAAGAAAGAAATAAGAAAGAAAGTAAGAAGAAAGAAAGAAAGAAGGAAGAAAGAAGAAAGAAAGAAAGAAGAAAGAAAGAAAGAAGAAAGAAAGAAGAAGAAAGAAAGAAGAAAGAAAGTAGAAAGAAAGAAAACAGAAAGAAAGAAAGAAGAAAGAAAGAAAGACGAAAGAATGAAAGAAGAAAGAAAGAAAGAAGAAAGAAGAAAGAAAGAAGAAAGAAAGAAGAAAGAAAGAAGAAAGAAAGAAAGAAGAAAGAAGAAAGAAACAAGAAAGAAAGAAGAAAGAAAGAAGAAAGAAAGAAGAAAGAAGAAAGAAAGAAAGAAAGAAGAAAGAACGAAGAAAGAAAGAACGAAGAAAGAAAGAAATAAGAAAGAAAGAAGAAAGAAAGATGACAGAAAGAAGAAAGAAAGAAGTAAGAAAGAAGAAAGAAAGAAGAAAGAAGAAAGAAGAAAGAAAGAAGAAAGAAAGAAGAAAGACAGAAAGAAAGAAGAAAGAAAGAAGAGAGAAAGAATAAAGAAAGAAGAAAGAAAGAAGAAAGAAAGAAAGAAGGAAGAAAGAAAGAAAATAGAAAGAAAGAAGAAAGAAAGAAGAAGGAAAGAAGAAAGGAGAGAGAAAGAAAGAAGAAAGAAAGAGAGAAGAAAGAAATAAAAAAGAAAGAAAGCAGAAAGGAAGAAAGAAGAAAGAAACAAAGACGAAAGAATGAAAGAAGAAAGAAAGAAAGAAGAAAGAAACAAGAAAGTAAGAAGAAAGAAAGAAGAAAGATAGAAGAAAGAAAGAAGAAAGAAAGAAGGAAGAAGGAAAGAATAAAGAAAGAAAGAATAAAGAAAGAAGAAAGAAAGTAGAAAGAAAGAAGAAAGAATGAAGAAAGAAAGAAGTTAGAAAGAAAGCAAGAAGAAAGTAAGAAGAAAAAAAGAAGAAAGAAAGAAAGAAAGAAGAAAGAAAAAAAGAAGAACTAAAGAAAGAAGAAAGAAAGAAGGGGGAAAGAAAGAAAGACAGAACAAAGAAAGAAGGAAGAAAAAGAAAGGAAGAAGAAAGAAAGAGGAAAGAAGGAAGAAAGAAAGAAGAAAGAAAGAAAGAAGAGTGAAAGAAGAAAGACAGAAGAAAGAAAGAAAGAAGAAATAAGGAAGAAAGAAGAAAGAAAGAAAAAATAAAGGAGAAAGAAAGAAAGAAGTAAGAAAGAAGAAAGAAAGAAAGAAAGAAAAAAGAAAGAAAGAAAAAAGAAAGTAGAAAAAAAGAAGAAAGAAAGAAGATAGAAAGAAAGAAAGAAGAAAGAAAGAAGAAAGAAAGTAGAAAGAAAGAAGAAAGAAAGAAGAAAGAAAGAAGAAAGAAAGTAATAAGAAAGAAAGAAGAAGGAAAGAAGAAAGAAAGAAGAAAGAAAGAAGAAAGAAATAAAGAAGAAATAAATAAGAAAGAAGGAAAGAAGAAATAAAGAAAGAAGAAAGAAAGAAAGAAGAAAGAAAGAAAGAAAGAAAGAAGAAAGAAAGAAGAAAGAAAGAAGTAAGAAAGAAGAAAGAACAAAGAAAAAAGAAAGAAAGAAGAAAGAAGTAAGAAAGAAGTAAGAAAAAAAGAAGAAAGAAAGAAGAAAGAAAGTAATAAGAAAGAAAGAAGAAAGAAAGAAGAAAGTAGGAAGAAAGAAAGAAGAAATAAGAAAGAAAGAAGAAAGAAAGCAGAAAGAATGAAAGAAGAAAGAATGAAAGAAGAATAAAAGAAAGAAGAAAGAAGAAAGAAAGAAAGAAGAAAGAAAGTAATAAGAAAGAAAGAAGAAAGAAAGAAGAAAGTAGGAAGAAAGAAAGAAGAAAGAAATAAGAAAGAAAGAAGAAAGAATGAAAGAAGAAAGAAAGAAGGAAGAAAGAAAGAAGAAAGAAAGAAAGAAGAAAGAAAGAAGGAAGAAAGTAAGAAGAATGAAAGAAGAAAGAAAGAAGTAAGAAAGAAGAAAGAAGGAAAGTAGAAAGAAAGAAAGAAAAAAGAAGGAAGAAAGAAAGAAGAAAGAAAGAAGAAAGAAAGAAGTAAGAAGGAAGTAAGAAAGAAATAAGAAAGAAGTAAGATAAAAGAAAGAAAGAAGAAAGAAAGAAAGAAGAAAGAAGAAAGAAACAAGAAAGAAAGAAAGAAAGAAGCAAGAAAGAATGAAGAAAGGAAGAAGTAAGAGATAAGTAAGAAAGAAAGAAAGAAAGAAAGATAGAGGAAAGGAAGAAGAAATAAAGAAGAAAGAAGAAAGAAAGAAGAAAGTAAGAAGTGAGCAAGAATTAAGAAAGAAGTAAGAAAGAAGAAAGAAAGAAGAAAGAAAGAAGAAAGAATGAAGAAAGAAAGAATAAAGAAAAAAGTAAGAAATAAGTTAGAAAGAAAGAAAGAAGAAAGAAAGAAGAAAGAAAGAAGAAAGAAGAAAGAAAGAAGAAAGAAAGAAGGAAGAAAAAGAAAGAAAGAAGAAAGAATGAAGAAAGAAAGAAAGAAGAAAGAAAGAAGAAAGAAGAAAGAAAGAAGGAATAATGAAAGAAGATAGAAAGAAAGAAGGAAAGAAAGAAAGGAAGAAGAAAGAAAGAAGAAAGAAAGAAGAAAGGAAGAAAGAAAGTACAAAGAGAGAAGAAAGAAAAAGAAAGGAAGAAGAAAGAAAGAAGAAAGAAAGAAGAAAGGAAGAAAGAAAGAACAAAGAGAGAAGAAAGTAAAAGAAGGGAAGAAGAAAGAAGGAAGAAAGAAAGAAATAAGAAAGAAAGAATAAAGAAAGAAGAAAGAAAGAATAAAGAAGAAAGAAGAAAGAAGGAAGAAAGAAGAAAGAAAGAAGAGAGAAAGAAAGAAAGAACAAAGATAGAAAGAACAAAGAAAGAAGAATGGAAAAGAAAGGAAGAAGAAAGTAAGAAGAAAGAAAGAAGAAAGACAGAAAGAAGAAAGAAAGAAGAAAGAAAGAAAGAAGAAAGAAGGAAAGAATAAAGAAAGAAATAAAGAAGAAAGAAGAAAGAAAGAAGAAAGAAAGAAGAAAGTAAGAAGAAAAAAAGAAGAATGAAATAAGAAAGAAGAATGAAAGAAAGAACAAAGGAAGAAGAAAGAAAAAGAAAGGAAGAAGTAAGAAAGAAAGATCTTTCTTTCTTTCTTTCTTCTTTCTTCTTTCTTTCTTCTTTCTTCTTTCTTTCTTCATTCTTTCTTTCTTCTTTCTTTCTTCTTTCTTTCTTTCTTCTTTCTTCTTTCTTTCTTCTTTCTGCGTTTTCTTTCTTCTTTCTTTTTTTTTTATTCTTTCTTCTTTCTTGCTTCTTTCTTTCTTCTTTCTATCTTCTTTCTTTCTTTCTTCTTTCTTTCTTTCTTTCTTCCTTTCTTTCCTTCTTTCTTTCTTTCTTTCTTTCTTTCTTTCTTTCTTTCTTTCTTTCTTCTTTCTTTCTTTCTTCTTAATTTCCTCTTTCTTTTTCTTTCTTTCTTCTTCCTTTCTTCTTTCCTTCTTTCTTCTTTAATTCTTCTTTCGTTCTTCTTTCTTATTTCTTACTTTCTTCTTTTTTTCTTCTTTCTTTCTTTCCTTCTTCTCTCTTTCTTCTTTCTTTCTTCTTTCTTTCTGCTTTCTTTCATCATCTTTCTTACTTCTATCTTTCTTCTTTCTGTCTTCTTTCTTTCTTCTTTCTTTCTTATTTCTTTATTTCTTCATTCTTTCTTTCTTCTTTCTTTCTTATTTTTTCTTTCTTCATTCTTTCTTCTGTCTTTCTTCTTTCTTTCTTTCTTTCTTCTTCCTTCCTTTCTTCTTTCTGTCTTTCTTCTTTCTTTCTTCTTTCTTTCTTCCTTCTTCTTTCTTTCTTCTTTCTTTCTTTCTACTTTCATTCTTCTTTCTTTCTTCTTTCTTCTTTTTTTCTTCTTTCTTTCTTGTTTATTTCTTTCTTCTTTCTTTCTTCTTCCTTTCACCTTTCTTTCTTCTTTATTTCTTCTTCCTTTCTTCATTCTTTCTTCATTCTTTCTTTCTTCTTTCTTTCTTCTTTCTTTCATCATCTTTCTTTCTTCTTTCTTTCTTCTTTCTTTCTTCTTTTTTTCTTCTTTCTTACTTCTTTCTTTCTTCTTTCTTTCTTCTTTCTTTCTTATTTCTTTCTTATTTCTTTCTTTCATCATTCTTTCGTTCTTCTTTCTTTCTTCTTTCTTTCTTTCTTCATTCTTTCTTCTCTCTTTCTTCTTTCTTTCTTGTTTCTTTCTTCTTTCTTCTTTCTTTCTTTCTTCTTTCTTTCTTTCTTCTTTCTTCCTTTCTTCTTTCTTTCTTCTTTCCTGCTTCTTTCTTTATTCTTTCTTTCTTCTTTCTTACTTATTTCTTTCTTCTTTCTGTCTTCTTTCTTTCTTATTTCTTTCTTATTTCTTTCTTTCTTCATTCTTTGTTTCTTCTTTCTTTCTACTTTCTTTCTTTCTACTTTCTTCTTTCTTTCTTCTTTCTTTCTTCTTTCTTTCTTGTTTCTTTCTTCTTTCTTTCTTTCTTTTTCTTTCTTCTTTCTTCCTTTCTACTTTCTTTCTTTCTTCTTGCTTTATTTATTCTTTCTTTCTTTCTTCTTTATTCTTTCTTTGTTCTTTCTTCTTTCTTGTTTCTTTCTTCTTTCTTACTTCTTTCTTCTTTCTTTCTTCTTTCTTTCTTCTTTCTTTCTTCTTTCTTTCTTTCTTTCTTCTTTCTTTGTTCTGTCTTTCTTCTTTCTTTCTTTCTTTCTTCTTTATTTCTTCTTTCTTCTTTGTTTCTTTCTTCTTTCTTTCTTCTTTCTTTCTTTGTTACTTCTTTCTTACTTCTTTCTTTCTCCTTTCTTTCTTCTTTCTTTCTTCTTTCTTTCTTCTTTCTTTCTTTCTTTCTTCTTCCTTTCTTCTTTCTTTCTTTCTTCTTTCATTCTTCTTTCTTTCTTTTTTCTTTCTTCTTTCTTTCTTTCTTCTTTCTTTATTCTTTCTTCCGTCTTTCTTTCTTCTTTCTGTCTTCTTTCTTTTTTCTTTCTTATTTCTTTCTTTCTTCATACTTTTTTCTTCTTTCTTTCTTCTTTCTTTCTTCCTTCTTTCTTCTTTCTTTCTTCTTTCTTTTTTCTTCTTTCTTCCTTCTTTCTTCTTTCTTTCTTCTTTCTTTCTTTCTTCTTTCTTTCTTCTTTCTTTCTTTCCTTCTTTTTTCTTTCTTTCTTCTTTCTTTCTTTATACGTTCTTTCTTCTTTCTTTCTTCTTTCTTACTTTCTTTCTTTCTACTTTCTTTCTTCTTTCTTTCTTCTTTCTTTCTCCTTTCTTTCTTCTTTCTTTCTTCCTTATTTCTTTTTTTCTTCTTTCTTTCTTTCATCATTCTTTCTCTGTTACTTCTTTCTTACTTCTTTCTTTCTTCTTTCTTTCCTTCTTTTTTCTTTCTTCTTTCTTTCTTCTTTCTTTCTTCTTTCTTTCTTTCTTTCTTGTTTCTTTCTTCTTTCTTTCTTCTTTCTTTCTTCTTTCTTCTTTCTTTCATCTTTCTTCTTTCTTCTTTCTTTCTTCTTTCTGTCTTCTTTCTTTCTTCTTTCTTTATTATTTCTTTATTTCTTCATTCTTTCTTTCCTCTTTCTTTTCTTATTTCTTTCTTTCTTAATTCTTTTTCTGTCTTACTTCTTTCTTCTTTTTTTCTTCTTTCTTTCTTCTTTATTTCTTTCTTTCTTCTTTCTTTCTTCTTTCTTTCTTCTTTCTTACTTTGTTACTTCTTTCTTACCTCTTACTTTCTTCTTTCTTTCTTTCTTCTTTCATTCTTCTTTCTTTCTTTTTTCTTTCTTCTTTCTTTCTTTCTTCTTTCTTTCTTCTTTCTTTATTTCTTTCTTTCCTCTTTCTTTCTTCTTTCTTTCTTCTTTCTTTCTTCTTTCTTTCTTAGTTACTTCTTTCTTACTTCTTTTTTTCTTCTTTCTTCTTTCTTTCTTCTTTCTTTCTTTCTTCTTTCTTCTTTCTTTCTTCTTTCTTTCTTCTTTCTTTCTTCTTTCTTTCTTTCTTGTTTCTTTCTTCTTTCTTTCCTCTTTCTTTCTTCTTCCTTTCTTCTTCCTTTCTTCTTTCTTTCTTTCTTCTTTCTTTCTTCTTTCTTTCTTCTTTCTTTCTTCTTTCTTTTCTTTCTTTCTTCTTTCTTTCTTTCTTCTTTCTTTCTTCTTTCTTTCTTTGTTACTTCTTTCTTACTTCTTTCTTTCTTTCTTCTTTCTATCTTCTTTCTTTCTTCTTTCTTTCTTCTTTCTTTCTTTCTTTCTTTCCTTCTTCTTTCTTTCTTCTTTCTTTCCTCTTTCTTTCTTCTTTCTTTCTTATTTCTTTCTTCTTTCTTTCTTTCTTCTTTCAGTCTTCTTTCGTTCTTACTTATTTCTTTCTTTCTTCTTTTTTTCTTCTTTCTTTCTTTCTTTCTTCTTTCTTTCTTCTTTCTTTCTTCTTTCTTACATCATCTTTCTTTCTTCTTTCTTTCTTCTTCCTTTCTTCTTTCTTTCTTCTTTCTTCTTTCTTTCTTCTTTCTGTCTTCTTTCTTTCTTCTTTCTTTCTTATTTCTTTATTTCTTCATTCTTTCTTTCTACTTTCTTTCTTATTTCTTTCTTTCTTCATTCTTTCTTCTGTCTTTCTTCTTTATTCTTTCTTCTTTCTTTCTTTCTTCTTTCTTTCTTCTTTCTTTCTTTGTTACTTCTTTCTTACTTCTTTCTTTCTTCTTACTTTCTTTCTTCTTTCTTTATTTCTTTCTTTCTTTCGTTCTTCTTTCTTTCTTTCTTTCTTTCTTTCTTTCTTTCTTTCTTCTTTCTTTCTTCTTTCTTTCCTCTTTCTTTCTTCTTTCTTTCTTCTTCCTTTCTTCATTCTTTCTTTCTTCTTTCATTCTTCTTTCGTTCTTCTTTCTTATTTCTTTCTTTCTTCTTTTTTTCTTCTCTCTTTCTTTCTTTTTTCTTTCTTCTTTCTTTCTTCTTTCTTTCTTCTTTCTTTCCTCTTTCGTTCTTCTTCCTTACTTCTTTCTTTCTCCTTTCTGTCTTCTTTCTTTCTTCTTTCTTCTCTCTTTCTTCTTTCTTTCTTCTTTCTTTCTTCCTTATTTCTTTTTTTCTTCTTTCTTTCTTTCATCTTTCTTTCTTTGTTATTCTTTCTTCCTTCTTTCTTTCTTCTTTCTTTCTTTCTTCTTTCTTTCTTCTTTCTTTCTTCTTTCTTTCTTCTTTCTTTCTTTCTTGTTTCTTTCTTCTTTCTTTCCTCTTTCTTTCTTTCTTTCTTCTTCCTTTCTTCTTTCTTTCTTTCTTCTTTCTTTCTTCTTTCTTTCTTCTTTCTTTCTTCTTTCTTTCTTTCTTTCTTCTTTCTTTCTTTCTTCTTTCTTTCTTCTTTCTTTCTTTGTTACCTCTTTCTTACGTCTTTTTTCTTCTTTCTTTCTTTCTTCTTTCTTTCTTCTTTCTTTCTTATTTCTTTCTTCCTTCTTTCTTTCTTTCTTTCTTTCTTCTTTCTTTCTTCTTTCTTTCCTCTTTCTTTCTTCTTTCTTTCTTCTTCCTTTCTTCTTTCTTTCTTTCTTCTTTCATTCTTCTTTCGTTCTTCTTATTTCTTTCTTTCTTCTTTTTTTCTTCTTTCTTTCTTTATTTCTTTCTTCTTTCTTTCTTCTTTCTGTCTTCTTTCTTTCTTCTTTCTTTCTTATTTCTTTATTTCTTCATTCTTTCTTTCTTTTTTCCTTCTTTTTTCCTTCTTTCTTCTTTCTTTCTTCTTTCTTTCTTTCTTCTTTCTTTCTTCTTTCTTTCTTTGTTACTTCTTTCTTACTTATTTCTTTCTTCTTTCTTTCTATCTTTCTTCTTTCTTTCTTCTTTCTTTCCTCTTGCTTTCTTCTTCCTTTCTTCTTTTTTTCTGTATTCTTTCTTTCTTCTTTCTTTCTTCTGTCTTTATTCTTTCTTTCTTCTTTCTTACTTATTTCTTTTTTCTTTCTGTCTTCTTTCTTTCTTATTTCTTTCTTATTTCTTTCTTTCTTCATTCTTTGTTTCTTCTTTCTTTCTACTTTCTTTCTTTCTTCTTTCTTCTTTCTTTCTTCTTTCTTGCCTTGCCTTGCTTTGCTTTGTTTTCCCCTTTTGCCTTGCCTTTCCTTGCCTTGCTTTACCCTTTTGCCTTCCCTTGCCTTGCCTTTCCATGCCTTGCTTTGCCCCTTTACCTTGCCTTGCCTTGCTTTGCCCTTTGTCTTTCCTTGCCATGCTTTGTCCTTTTGACTTACCTTGCCTTGCCATGCTTTTCCCTTTTACCTTGCCTTGCTTTGCCATTTTGCTTTTCCTTGCATTGCCCCTTTGCCTTACTTGCCTTAAATTGCTTTCCCTTTTGCCTTTCCTTGCATTGCCCTTTTGCCTTACTTTGCATTGACTTGCTTTGCCCTTTTGCCTTGCCTTTTCATGCTTTGCCCTTTTGCCTTGCTGCTTTGCCATTTTGACTTTCCTTGCATTGCCCTTTTGCCTTACCTTGCCTTTACTAGCTTTGCCCTTTTGTCTTGCTTGCCTTATTTTGCCGTTTTGAATTGCCTTGCATTGCCTTACTTTCATCTTTGCCTTGCCTTGACGTGTCTTGTTTATCCTTTTGCCTTGCCTTGCCTTTCCCTGCCTTTCTTTGCCCTTTTGCCTTCCCTTGCCTTGCTTTGCCCTTTTGCCTTGCCTTGCCGTACTTTGATCTTTGCCTTGCCTTGACGTGTCTTTCTTCTCCTTTTGCCTTGCCTTGCTTCGCTTTCCCATTTTGCCTTACCTTGCTTTACCCTTTTGCTTTGCCTTGCCTTGCCTTTCACCGCCTTGCTTTGCCCTTTTGCCTTCCTTTTCCTTGCTTTGCCCTTTTGCCTTTCCTTGCCATACTTTGCCCTTTTGCCTTGTCTGGCCTTGCCTTTGTTAGCCCTTCTGCCTTACTTTCATTCTTGCCTTGCCTTGACTTGTGTTCCTTATCGTTTTCCCTTGCCTTGCACTGCTTTCCCATTTTGCCTTGCCTTTCCTTCCCTTGCTTTACCATTTTACCTTCCCTTGCCTTGCCTTTCCATGCCTTGCTTTGCCCTTTTGCCTTACCTTGCCTTGCTTTGCCCTTTTGCCTTGCCTTGCTTTGCCATTTTGCCTTTCCTTGCATTGCCCTTTTGCCTGGCATTGACTTGCTTTGCCCTTTATACTTGCCTTGCCTTGTCATGCTTTGCCCTTTTGCCTTGCATTGCTTTACCATTTTGACTTTCCTTGCATTGCACTTTTGCATTACCTTCCCTTGCCTTGCTTTACCCTTTTGCCTTCCCTTGCCTTGCCTTTCCATGCCTTGCTTGCCCCTTTGCCTTACCTTGCCTTGCTTTGCCCTTTTGCCTTGCCTTGCTTTGCCTCTTTACCTTGTCTTGCCTTGCCTTCCTTTCTCCTTTTGCCCTGATTTGCCTTGCCTTTCTTTTGACCTTTTGCCTTGCCTTGCCTTGCCATGCTTTGCTCTTTTTCCTTGCCTTGTTTTGCCCTTTTGTCTTGCCTTGCCTTGCCTTGCTTTGCCATTTTCCCTTGCCTTGCTTTCCCCTTTTGCCTTGCCTTTCCTTGCTTTGGCCTTTATCCTGGCCTTGTCATGGTTTGTCCTTTTGACTTACCTTGCCTTGCCTTTCTTTGCACTTTTGCCTGGCCTTGCATTGAGTTGCCCTTTTTCCTTGCCTTGCCTTGCCATGCTTTGCCCATTTGCCTTGCCTTGCTTTGCCATTTTGTCTTTCCTTGAATTGCCCTTTTGCCTTACCTTGCCTTGACTTGCTATACCCTTTTTCCTTGCCTTGCCTTGTCATGCTTTGCCCTTTTGACTTGCTTTGCTTTGTCCTTTTGCCTTGCCTTGCTTTGCCATTTTGCCTTTCCTTGAATTGCCCTTTTGCCTTACCTTGCCTTGACTTGCTATACCCTTTTTCCTTGCCTTGCCTTGTCATGCTTTGCCCTTTTGACTTTCCTTGCTTTGCCCTTTTGCCTTGCCTTGCTTTGCCCTTCTGCCTTGCTTTGCCTTGTTATGCTTTCCCTTTTGCCTTGTCTTGCTTTGCCATTTTGCTTTTCCTTGCATTGCCCTTTTGCCTTACCTTGCCTTGACATGCTTTACCCTTTTGCCTTTCCTTGCCTTTTCATGCTTTGCCCTTTTGCATTGCCTTGCCTTGTCATGCTTTGCCCTTTTGACTTGCTTTGCTTTGCCCTTTTGCCTTGCCTTTCCTTGTTTTGCCGTTTTCAATTTCCTTGCATTGCCTTACTTTCATCTTTGCCTTGCCTTGACGTGTCTTCCTTATCCTTTCGCCTTGCCTTGCTTTGCTTTCCCCTTTTGCCTTGCCTTACCTTGCCTTGCTTTGCCTCTTTGCCTTGTCTTGCCTTGCCTTCCTTTCTCCTTTTGCCCTGATTTGCCTTGCCTTTCTTTTGACCTTTTGCCTTGCCTTGCCTTGCCATGCTTTGCTCTTTTTCCTTGCCTTGCTTTGCCCTTTTGTCTTGCCTTGCCTTGCCTTGCTTTGCCATTTTCCCTTGCCTTGCTTTTCCCTTTTGCCTTGCCTTTCCTTGCTTTGGCCTTTTTCCTGGCCTTGCCATGGTTTGTCCTTTTGACTTACCTTGCCTTGCCTTTCTTTGCCCTTTTGCCTGGCCTTGCATTGAGTTGCCCTTTTTCCTTGCCTTGCCATGCTTTGCCCTTTTGCCTTGCCTTGCTTTGCCATTTTGTCTTTCCTTGAATTGCCCTTTTGCCTTACATTGCCTTGACTTGCTATACCCTTTTTTTCCTTGCCTTGCCTTTTCATGCTTTGCCCTTTTGCCTTGCCTTGCTTTGCCATTTTGCCTTTCCTTGAATTGCCCTTTTGCCTTACCTTGCCTTGACTTGCTATACCCTTTTGCCTTGCCTTGCCTTGTCATGCTTTGCCCTTTTGACTTGCCTTGCTTTGCCCTTTTGCCTTGCTTTGCCTTGTTATGCTTTGCCCTTTTGCCTTGTCTTGCTTTGCCATTTTGCCTTTCCTTGCATTGCCCTTTTGCCTTACCTTGCCTTGTCATGCTTTGCCCTTTTGCCTTGCCTTGCCTTGTCATGCTTTGCCCTTTTGACTTGCTTTGCTTTGCCCTTTTGCCTTGCCTTTCCTTGTTTTGCCGTTTTGAATTGCCTTGCATTGCCTTGCTTTCATCTTTGCCTTGCCTTGACGTGTCTTCCTTATCCTTTTGCCTTGCCTTGCTTTGCTTTCTCCTTTTCCCTTGCCTTTCCTTGCCTTGCTTTACCATTTTGCCTTCCCTTGCCTTTGCCTTTCCATGCCTTGCTCTGCCCCTTTGCCCTAACTTGCCTTGCTATGCCCTTTTGCCTTGCCTTGCTTTGTCTCTTTGCCTTGTCTTGCCTTGCCTTCCTTTCTCCTTTTGCCCTGATTTGCCTTGCCTTTCTTTTGACCTTTTGCCTTGCCTTGCCATGCTTTGCTCTTTTTCCTTGCCTTGCTTTGCCCTTTTGTCTTTCCTTGCCTTGCCTTGCTTTGCCATTTTCCCTTGCCTTGCTTTCCCCTTTTGCCTTGCCTTTCCTTGCTTTGGCCTTTTTCCTGGCCTTGCCATGGTTTGTCCTTTTGACTTACCTTGCCTTGCCTTTCTTTGCACTTTTGCCTGGCCTTGCTTTGCCCTTTTACCTTGCCTTGCTTTGCCATTTTGCCTTTCCTTGAATTGCCCTTTTGCCTTACCTTGCCTTGACTTGCTATACCCTTTTTCCTTGCCTTGCCTTGTCATGCTTTGCCCTTTTGACTTGCCTTTCTTTGCCCTTTTGCCTTGCTTTGCCTTGCCATTTTGTCTTTCCTTGAATTGCCCTTTTGCCTTACTTTGCCTTGACTTGCTATACCCTTTTTCCTTGCCTTGCCTTGTCATACTTTGCCATTTTGACTTGCTTTGCTTTGCCCTTTTGCCTTGCCTTGCTTTGCCATTTTGCCTTTCCTTGAATTGCCCTTTTGCCTTACCTTGCCTTGACTTGCTATACCCTTTTTCCTTGCCTTGCCTTGTCATGCTTTGCCCTTTTGACTTGCTTTGCTTTGTCCTTTTGCCTTGCCTTGCTTTGCCATTTTGCCTTTCCTTGAATTGCCCTTTTGCCTTACCTTGCCTTGACTTGCTATACCCTTTTTCCTTGCCTTGCCTTGTCATGCTTTGCCCTTTTGACTTTCCTTGCTTTGCCCTTTTGCCTTGCCTTGCTTTGCCCTTCTGCCTTTCTTTGCCTTGTTATGCTTTGCCCTTTTGCCTTGTCTTGCTTTGCCATTTTGCCTTTCCTTGCATTGCCCTTTTGCCTTACCTTGCCTTGACATGCTTTGCCCTTTTGCCTTGCCTTGCCTTGTCATGCTTTGCCCTTTTGACTTGCTTTGCTTTGCCCTTTTGCCTTGCCTTTCCTTGTTTTGCCGTTTTCAATTTCCTTGCATTGCCTTACTTTCATCTTTGCCTTGCCTTGACGTGTCTTCCTTATCCTTTCGCCTTGCCTTGCTTTGCTTTCCCCTTTTTTCTTGCCTTACCTTGCCTTGCTTTGCCTCTTTGCCTTGTCTTGCCTTGCCTTCCTTTCTCCTTTTGCCCTGATTTGCCTTGCCTTTCTTTTGACCTTTTGCCTTGCCTTGTCTTGCCATGCTTTGCTCTTTTTCCTTGCCTTGCTTTGCCCTTTTGTCTTGCCTTGCTTTGCCTTGCTTTGCCATTTTCCCTTGCCTTGCTTTCCCCTTTTGCCTTGCCTTTCCTTGCTTTGGCCTTTTTCCTGGCCTTGCCATGGTTTGTCCTTTTGACTTACCTTGCCTTGCCTTTCTTTGCCCTTTTGCCTGGCCTTGCATTGAGTTGCCCTTTTTCCTTGCCTTGCCATGCTTTGCCCTTTTGCCTTGCCTTGCTTTGCCATTTTGTCTTTCCTTGAATTGCCTTTTTGCCTTACCTTGCCTTGACTTGCTATACCCTTTTTCCTTGCCTTGCCTTTTCATGCTTTGCCCTTTTGACTTGCCTTTCTTTGCCCTTTTGCCTTGCTTTGCCTTCTTATGCTTTGCCCTTTTGCCTTGCCTTGCTTTGCCATTTTGCCTTTCCTTGCATTGCCCTTTTGCCTTACCTTGCCTTGTCATGCTTTGCCCTTTTGACTTGCTTTGCTTTGCCCTTTTGCCTTGCCTTTCCTTGTTTTGCCGTTTTGAATTGCCTTGCATTGCCTTACTTTCATCTTTGCCTTGCCTTGACGTGTCTTCCTTATCATTTTGCCTTGCCTTGCTTTGCTTTCCCGTTTTGCCTTGCCTTTCCTTGCCTTGCTTTACCCTTTTGCCTTCCTTTGCCTTGCCTTTCCATGCCTTCCTTTGACCCTTTGCCTTGCCTTGCTTTGACTCTTTGCCTTGACTTGCCTTGCCTTCCTTTCTCCTTTTGCCCTGATTTGCCTTGCCTTTCTTTTGACCTTTTGCCTTGCCTTGCCTTGCCATGCTTTGCTCTTTTTCCTTGCCTTGCTTTGCCCTTTTGTCTTGCCTTACCTTGCCTTGCTTTGCCATTTTCCCTTGCCTTGCTTTCCCCTTTTGCCTTGCCTTTCCTTGCTTTGGCCTTTTTCCTGGCCTTGCCATGGTTTGTCCTTTTGACTTACCTTGCCTTGCCTTTCTTTGCCGTTTTGCCCGGTCTTGCATTGAGTTGCCCTTTTTCCTTGCCTTGCCATGCTTTGCCCTTTTGCCTTGCCTTGCTTTGCCCTTTTGCCTTGCTTTGCCTTGTTATGCTTTGCCCTTTTGCCTTGCCTTGCTTTGCCATTTTGCCTTTCCTTGAATTGCCCTTTTGCCTTACCTTGCCTTGACTTGCTATAGCCTTTTTCCTTGCCTTGCCTTGTCATACTTTGCCATTTTGACTTGCTTTGCTTTGCCCTTTTGCCTTGCCTTGCTTTGCCATTTTGCCTTTCCTTGAATTGCCCTTTTGCCTTACCTTGCCTTGACTTGCTATACCCTTTTGCCTTGCCTTGCCTTGTCATGCTTTGCCCTTTTGACTTGCCTTGCTTTGCCCTTTTGCCTTGCTTTGCCTTGTTATGCTTTGCCCTTTTGCCTTGTCTTGCTTTGCCATTTTGCCTTTCCTTGCATTGCCCTTTTGCCTTACCTTGCCTTGACATGCTTTGCCCTTTTGCCTTGCCTTGCCTTGTCATGCTTTGCCCTTTTGACTTGCTTTGCTTTGCCCTTTTGCCTTGCCTTTCCTTGTTTTGCCGTTTTCAATTTCCTTGCATTGCCTTACTTTCATCTTTGCCTTGCCTTGACGTGTCTTCCTTATCCTTTCGCCTTGCCTTGCTTTGCTTTCCCCTTTTTTCTTGCCTTACCTTGCCTTGCTTTGCCTCTTTGCCTTGTCTTGCCTTGCCTTCCTTTCTCCTTTTGCCCTGATTTGCCTTGCCTTTCTTTTGACCTTTTGCCTTGCCTTGTCTTGCCATGCTTTGCTCTTTTTCCTTGCCTTGCTTTGCCCTTTTGTCTTGCCTTGCTTTGCCTTGCTTTGCCATTTTCCCTTGCCTTGCTTTCCCCTTTTGCCTTGCCTTTCCTTGCTTTGGCCTTTTTCCTGGCCTTGCCATGGTTTGTCCTTTTGACTTACCTTGCCTTGCCTTTCTTTGCCCTTTTGCCTTGCCTTGCATTGAGTTGCCCTTTTTCCTTGCCTTGCCATGCTTTGCCCTTTTGCCTTGCCTTGCTTTGCCATTTTGTCTTTCCTTGAATTGCCTTTTTGCCTTACCTTGCCTTGACTTGCTATACCCTTTTTCCTTGCCTTGCCTTTTCATGCTTTGCCCTTTTGACTTGCCTTGCTTTGCCCTTTTGCCTTGCTTTGCCTTGTTATGCTTTGCCCTTTTGCCTTGTCTTGCTTTGCCATTTTGCCTTTCCTTGCATTGCCCTTTTGCCTTACCTTGCCTTGTCATGCTTTGCCCTTTTGCCTTGCCTTGCCTTGTCATGCTTTGCCCTTTTGACTTGCTTTGCTTTGCCCTTTTGCCTTGCCTTTCCTTGTTTTGCCGTTTTGAATTGCCTTGCATTGCCTTGCTTTCATCTTTGCCTTGCCTTGACGTGTCTTCCTTATCCTTTTGCCTTGCCTTGCTTTGCTTTCTCCTTTTCCCTTGCCTTTCCTTGCCTTGCTTTACCATTTTGCCTTCCCTTGCCTTTGCCTTTCCATGCCTTGCTTTGCCCCTTTGCCCTAACTTGCCTTGCTATGCCCTTTTGCCTTGCCTTGCTTTGTCTCTTTGCCTTGTCTTGCCTTGCCTTCCTTTCTCCTTTTGCCCTGATTTGCCTTGCCTTTCTTTTGACCTTTTGCCTTGCCTTGCCATGCTTTGCTCTTTTTCCTTGCCTTGCTTTGCCCTTTTGTCTTTCCTTGCCTTGCCTTGCTTTGCCATTTTCCCTTGCCTTGCTTTCCCCTTTTGCCTTGCCTTTCCTTGCTTTGGCCTTTTTCCTGGCCTTGCCATGGTTTGTCCAATTGACTTACCTTGCCTTGCCTTTCTTTGCACTTTTGCCTGGCCTTGCTTTGCCCTTTTACCTTGCCTTGCTTTGCCATTTTGCCTTTCCTTGAATTGCCCTTTTGCCTTACCTTGCCTTGACTTGCTATACCCTTTTTCCTTGCCTTGCCTTTTCATGCTTTGCCCTTTTGACTTACCTTTCTTTGCCCTTTTGCCTTGCTTTGCCTTGCCATTTTGTCTTTCCTTGAATTGCCCTTTTGCCTTGCCTTGCCTTGTCATGCTTTGCCCTTTTGACTTGCCTTGCTTTGCCCTTTTGCCTTGCCTTGCTTTGCCCTTTTGCCTTGCTTTGCCTTGTTATGCTTTGCCCTTTTGCCTTGCCTTGCTTTGCCATTTTGCCTTTCCTTGAATTGCCCTTTTGCCTTACTTTGCCTTGACTTGCTATACCCTTTTTCCTTGCCTTGCCTTGTCATACTTTGCCATTTTGACTTGCTTTGCTTTGCCCTTTTGCTTTGCCTTGCTTTGCCATTTTGCCTTTCCTTGAATTGCCCTTTTGCCTTACCTTGCCTTGACTTGCTATACCCTTTTTCCTTGCCTTGCCTTGTCATGCTTTGCCCTTTTGACTTGCTTTGCTTTGTCCTTTTGCCTTGCCTTGCTTTGCCATTTTACCTTTCCTTGAATTGCCCTTTTGCCTTACCTTGCCTTAACTTGCTATACCCTTTTTCCTTGCCTTGCCTTGTCATGCTTTGCCCTTTTGACTTTCCTTGCTTTGCCCTTTTGCCTTGCCTTGCTTTGCCCTTCTGCCTTGCTTTGCCTTGTTATGCTTTGCCCTTTTGCCTTGTCTTGCTTTGCCATTTTGCCTTTCCTTGCATTGCCCTTTTGCCTTACCTTGCCTTGACATGCTTTGCCCTTTTGCCTTGCCTTGCCTTGTCATGCTTTGCCCTTTTGACTTGCTTTGCTTTGCCCTTTTGCCTTGCCTTTCCTTGTTTTGCCGTTTTCAATTTCCTTGCATTGCCTTACTTTCATCTTTGCCTTGCCTTGACGTGTCTTCCTTATCCTTTCGCCTTGCCTTGCTTTGCTTTCCCCTTTTTTCTTGCCTTACCTTGCCTTGCTTTGCCTCTTTGCCTTGTCTTGCCTTGCCTTCCTTTCTCCTTTTGCCCTGATTTGCCTTGCCTTTCTTTTGACCTTTTGCCTTGCCTTGTCTTGCCATGCTTTGCTCTTTTTCCTTGCCTTGCTTTGCCCTTTTGTCTTGCCTTGCTTTGCCTTGCTTTGCCATTTTCCCTTGCCTTGCTTTCCCCTTTTGCCTTGCCTTTCCTTGCTTTGGCCTTTTTCCTGGCCTTGCCATGGTTTGTCCTTTTGACTTACCTTGCCTTGCCTTTCTTTGCCCTTTTGCCTGGCCTTGCATTGAGTTGCCCTTTTTCCTTGCCTTGCCATGCTTTGCCCTTTTGCCTTGCCTTGCTTTGCCATTTTGTCTTTCCTTGAATTGCCCTTTTGCCTTACCTTGCCTTGACTTGCTATACCCTTTTTCCTTGCCTTGCCTTTTCATGCTTTGCCCTTTTGACTTGCCTTTCTTTGCCCTTTTGCCTTGCTTTGCCTTCTTATGCTTTGCCCTTTTGCCTTGCCTTGCTTTGCCATTTTGCCTTTCCTTGCATTGCCCTTTTGCCTTACCTTGCCTTGTCATGCTTTGCCCTTTTGACTTGCTTTGCTTTGCCCTTTTGCCTTGCCTTTCCTTGTTTTGCCGTTTTGAATTGCCTTGCATTGCCTTACTTTCATCTTTGCCTTGCCTTGACGTGTCTTCCTTATCATTTTGCCTTGCCTTGCTTTGCTTTCCCCTTTTGCCTTGCCTTTCCTTGCCTTGCTTTACCCTTTTGCCTTCCTTTGCCTTGCCTTTCCATGCCTTCCTTTGACCCTTTGCCTTGCCTTGCTTTGACTCTTTGCCTTGACTTGCCTTGCCTTCCTTTCTCCTTTTGCCCTGATTTGCCTTGCCTTTCTTTTGACCTTTTGCCTTGCCTTGCCTTGCCATGCTTTGCTCTTTTTCCTTGCCTTGCTTTGCCCTTTTGTCTTGCCTTACCTTGCCTTGCTTTGCCATTTTCCCTTGCCTTGCTTTCCCCTTTTGCCTTGCCTTTCCTTGCTTTGGCCTTTTTCCTGGCCTTGCCATGGTTTGTCCTTTTGACTTACCTTGCCTTGCCTTTCTTTGCCGTTTTGCCCGGTCTTGCATTGAGTTGCCCTTTTTCCTTGCCTTGCTTTGCCCTTTTGCCTTGCCTTGCTTTGCCCTTTTGCCTTGCTTTGCCTTGTTATGCTTTGCCCTTTTGCCTTGCCTTGCTTTGCCATTTTGCCTTTCCTTGAATTGCCCTTTTGCCTTACCTTGCCTTGACTTGCTATAGCCTTTTTCCTTGCCTTGCCTTGTCATACTTTGCCATTTTGACTTGCTTTGCTTTGCCCTTTTGCCTTGCCTTGCTTTGCCATTTTGCCTTTCCTTGAATTGCCCTTTTGCCTTACCTTGCCTTGACTTGCTATACCCTTTTGCCTTGCCTTGCCTTGTCATGCTTTGCCCTTTTGACTTGCCTTGCTTTGCCCTTTTGCCTTGCTTTGCCTTGTTATGCTTTGCCCTTTTGCCTTGTCTTGCTTTGCCATTTTGCCTTTCCTTGCGTTGCCCTTTTGCCTTGCCTTGCCTTGTCATGCTTTGCCCTTTTGCCTTGCCTTGCCTTGTCATGCTTTGCCCTTTTGACTTGCTTTGTTTTGCCCTTTTGCCTTGCCTTTCCTTGTTTTGCCGTTTTGAATTGCCTTGCATTGCCTTGCTTTCATCTTTGCCTTGCCTTGACGTGTCTTCCTTATCCTTCTGCCTTGCCTTTCTTTGCTTTCTCCTTTTGCCTTACCTTTCCTTGCCTTGCTTTTCCCTTTTGCCTTCTCTTGCCTTGCCTTGCCATGCCTTGCTTTGCCCCTTTGCCTTACCTTGCCTTGCTATGCCCTTTTGCCTTGCCTTGCTTTGTCTCTTTGCCTTGTCTTGCCTTGCCTTCCTTTCTCCTTTTGCCCTGATTTGCCTTGCCTTTCTTTTGACCTTTTGCCTTGCCTTGCCATGCTTTGCTCTTTTTCCTTGCCTTGCTTTGCCCTTTTGTCTTTCCTTGCCTTGCCTTGCTTTGCCATTTTCCCTTGCCTTGCTTTCCCCTTTTGCCTTGCCTTTCCTTGCTTTGGCCTTTTTCCTGGCCTTGCCATGGTTTGTCCTTTTGACTTACCTTGCCTTGCCTTTCTTTGCACTTTTGCCTGGCCTTGCTTTGCCCTTTTGCCTTGCCTTGCTTTGCCATTTTGCCTTTCCTTGAATTGCCCTTTTGCCTTACCTTGCCTTGGCATGCTATACCCTTTTTCCTTGCCTTGCCTTGTCATGCTTTGCCCTTTTGACTTGCCTTGCTTTGCCCTTTTGCCTTTCCTTGCTTTGCCCTTTTGCCTTGCTTTGCCTTGTTATGCTTTGCCCTTTTGCCTTGCCTTGCTTTGCCATTTTGCCTTTCCTTGAATTGCCCTTTTGTCTTACTTTGCCTTGACTTGCTATACCCTTTTTCCTTGCCTTGCCTTGTCATGCTTTGCCATTTTCACTTGCTTTGCTTTGCCCTTTTGCCTTGCCTTGCTTTGCCATTTTGCCTTTCCTTGAATTGCCCTTTTGCCTTACCTTGCCTTGACTTGCTATACCCTTTTTCCTTGCCTTCCCTTGTCATGCTTTGCCCTTTTGACTTGCTTTGCTTTGTCCTTTTGCCTTGCCTTGCTTTGCCATTTTGCCTTTCCTTGAATTGCCCTTTTGCCTTACCTTGCCTTGACTTGCTATACCCTTTTTCCTTGCCTTGCCTTGTCATGCTTTGCCCTTTTGACTTTCCCTGCTTTGCCCTTTTGCCTTGTCTTGCTTTGCCCTTTTGCCTTGCTTTGCCTTGTTATGCTTTCCCTTTTGCCTTGTCTTGCTTTGCCATTTTGCTTTTCCTTGCATTGCCCTTTTGCCTTACCTTGCCTTGACATGCTTTACCCTTTTGCCTTGCCTTGCCTTGTCATGCTTTGCCCTTTTGACTTGCTTTGCTTTGCCCTTTTGCCTTGCCTTTCCTTGTTTTGCCGTTTTCAATTTCCTTGGATTGCCTTACTTTCATCTTTGCCTTGCCTTGACGTGTCTTCCTTATCCTTTCGCCTTGCCTTGCTTTGCTTTCCCCTTTTGCCTTGCCTTACCTTGCCTTGCTTTGCCTCTTTGCCTTGTCTTGCCTTGCCTTCCTTTCTCCTTTTGCCCTGATTTGCCTTGCCTTTCTTTTGACCTTTTGCCTTGCCTTGTCTTGCCATGCTTTGCTCTTTTTCCTTGCCTTGCTTTGCCCTTTTGTCTTGCCTTGCCTTGCCTTGCTTTGCCATTTTCCCTTGCCTTGCTTTTCCCTTTTGCCTTGCCTTTCCTTGCTTTGGCCTTTTTCCTGGCCTTGCCATGGTTTGTCCTTTTGACTTACCTTGCCTTGCCTTTCTTTGCCCTTTTACCTGGCCTTGCATTGAGTTGCCCTTTTTCCTTGCCTTGCCATGCTTTGCCCTTTTGCCTTGCCTTGCTTTGCCATTTTGTCTTTCCTTGAATTGCCCTTTTGCCTTACCTTGCCTTGACTTGCTATACCCTTTTTCCTTGCCTTGCCTTTTAATGCTTTGCCCTTTTGCCTTGCCTTGCTTTGCCATTTTGCCTTTCCTTGAATTGCCCTTTTGCCTTACCTTGCCTTGACTTGCTATACCCTTTTTCCTAGCCTTGCCTTGTCATGCTTTGCCCTTTTGACTTGCCTTGCTTTGCCCTTTTGCCTTGCTTTGCCTTGTTATGCTTTGCCCTTTTGCCTTGTCTTGCTTTGCCATTTTGCCTTTCCTTGCGTTGCCCTTTTGCCTTGCCTTGCCTTGTCATGCTTTGCCCTTTTGCCTTGCCTTGCCTTGTCATGCTTTGCCCTTTTGACTTGCTTTGCTTTGCCCTTTTGCCTTGCCTTTCCTTGTTTTGCCGTTTTGAATTGCCTTGCATTGCCTTGCTTTCATCTTTGCCTTGCCTTGACGTGTCTTCCTTATCCTTCTGCCTTGCCTTTCTTTGCTTTCTCCTTTTGCCTTGCCTTTCCTTGCCTTGCTTTTCCCTTTTGCCTTCTCTTGCCTTGCCTTTCCATGCCTTGCTTTGCCCCTTTGCCTTACCTTGCCTTGCTATGCCCTTTTGCCTTGCCTTGCTTTGTCTCTTTGCCTTGTCTTGCCTTGCCTTCCTTTCTCCTTTTGCCCTGATTTGCCTTGCCTTTCTTTTGACCTTTTGCCTTGCCTTGCCATGCTTTGCTCTTTTTCCTTGCCTTGCTTTGCCCTTTTGTCTTTCCTTGCCTTGCCTTGCTTTGCCATTTTCCCTTGCCTTGCTTTCCCCTTTTGCCTTGCCTTTCCTTGCTTTGGCCTTTTTCCTGGCCTTGCCATGGTTTGTCCTTTTGACTTACCTTGCCTTGCCTTTCTTTGCACTTTTGCCTGGCCTTGCTTTGCCCTTTTGCCTTGCCTTGCTTTGCCATTTTGCCTTTCCTTGAATTGCCCTTTTGCCTTACCTTGCCTTGGCATGCTATACCCTTTTTCCTTGCCTTGCCTTGTCATGCTTTGCCCTTTTGACTTGCCTTGCTTTGCCCTTTTGCCTTTCCTTGCTTTGCCCTTTTGCCTTGCTTTGCCTTGTTATGCTTTGCCCTTTTGCCTTGCCTTGCTTTGCCATTTTTCCTTTCCTTGAATTGCCCTTTTGTCTTACTTTGCCTTGACTTGCTATACCCTTTTTCCTTGCCTTGCCTTGTCATGCTTTGCCATTTTCACTTGCTTTGCTTTGCCCTTTTGCCTTGCCTTGCTTTGCCATTTTGCCTTTCCTTGAATTGCCCTTTTGCCTTACCTTGCCTTGACTTGCTATACCCTTTTTCCTAGCCTTCCCTTGTCATGCTTTGCCCTTTTGACTTGCTTTGCTTTGTCCTTTTGCCTTGCCTTGCTTTGCCATTTTGCCTTTCCTTGAATTGCCCTTTTGCCTTACCTTGCCTTGACTTGCTATACCCTTTTTCCTTGCCTTGCCTTGTCATGCTTTGCCCTTTTGACTTTCCCTGCTTTGCCCTTTTGCCTTGTCTTGCTTTGCCCTTTTGCCTTGCTTTGCCTTGTTATGCTTTCCCTTTTGCCTTGTCTTGCTTTGCCATTTTGCTTTTCCTTGCATTGCCCTTTTGCCTTACCTTGCCTTGACATGCTTTACCCTTTTGCCTTGCCTTGCCTTGTCATGCTTTGCCCTTTTGACTTGCTTTGTTTTGCCCTTTTGCCTTGCCTTTCCTTGTTTTGCCGTTTTCAATTTCCTTGGATTGCCTTACTTTCATCTTTGCCTTGCCTTGACGTGTCTTACTTATCCTTTCGCCTTGCCTTGCTTTGCTTTCCCCTTTTGCCTTGCCTTACCTTGCCTTGCTTTGCCTCTTTGCCTTGTCTTGCCTTGCCTTCCTTTCTCCTTTTGCCCTGATTTGCCTTGCCTTTCTTTTGACCTTTTGCCTTGCCTTGTCTTGCCATGCTTTGCTCTTTTTCCTTGCCTTGCTTTGCCCTTTTGTCTTGCCTTGCCTTGCCTTGCTTTGCCATTTTCCCTTGCCTTGCTTTTCCCTTTTGCCTTGCCTTTCCTTGCTTTGGCCTTTTTCCTGGCCTTGCCATGGTTTGTCCTTTTGACTTACCTTGCCTTGCCTTTCTTTGCCCTTTTACCTGGCCTTGCATTGAGTTGCCCTTTTTCCTTGCCTTGCCATGCTTTGCCCTTTTGCCTTGCCTTGCTTTGCCATTTTGTCTTTCCTTGAATTGCCCTTTTGCCTTACCTTGCCTTGACTTGCTATACCCTTTTTCCTTGCCTTGCCTTTTAATGCTTTGCCCTTTTGCCTTGCCTTGCTTTGCCATTTTGCCTTTCCTTGAATTGCCCTTTTGCCTTACCTTGCCTTGACTTGCTATACCCTTTTTCCTAGCCTTGCCTTGTCATGCTTTGCCCTTTTGACTTGCCTTGCTTTGCCCTTTTGCCTTGCTTTGCCTTGTTATGCTTTGCCCTTTTGCCTTGTCTTGCTTTGCCATTTTGCCTTTCCTTGCGTTGCCCTTTTGCCTTGCCTTGCCTTGTCATGCTTTGCCCTTTTGCCTTGCCTTGCCTTGTCATGCTTTGCCCTTTTGACTTGCTTTGCTTTGCCCTTTTGCCTTGCCTTTCCTTGTTTTGCCGTTTTGAATTGCCTTGCATTGCCTTGCTTTCATCTTTGCCTTGCCTTGACGTGTCTTCCTTATCCTTCTGCCTTGCCTTTCTTTGCTTTCTCCTTTTGCCTTGCCTTTCCTTGCCTTGCTTTTCCCTTTTGCCTTCTCTTGCCTTGCCTTTCCATGCCTTGCTTTGCCCCTTTGCCTTACCTTGCCTTGCTATGCCCTTTTGCCTTGCCTTGCTTTGTCTCTTTGCCTTGTCTTGCCTTGCCTTCCTTTCTCCTTTTGCCCTGATTTGCCTTGCCTTTCTTTTGACCTTTTGCCTTGCCTTGCCATGCTTTGCTCTTTTTCCTTGCCTTGCTTTGCCCTTTTGTCTTTCCTTGCCTTGCCTTGCTTTGCCATTTTCCCTTGCCTTGCTTTCCCCTTTTGCCTTGCCTTTCCTTGCTTTGGCCTTTTTCCTGGCCTTGCCATGGTTTGTCCTTTTGACTTACCTTGCCTTGCCTTTCTTTGCACTTTTGCCTGGCCTTGCTTTGCCCTTTTGCCTTGCCTTGCTTTGCCATTTTGCCTTTCCTTGAATTGCCCTTTTGCCTTACCTTGCCTTGGCATGCTATACCCTTTTTCCTTGCCTTGCCTTGTCATGCTTTGCCCTTTTGACTTGCCTTGCTTTGCCCTTTTGCCTTTCCTTGCTTTGCCCTTTTGCCTTGCTTTGCCTTGTTATGCTTTGCCCTTTTGCCTTGCCTTGCTTTGCCATTTTGCCTTTCCTTGAATTGCCCTTTTGTCTTACTTTGCCTTGACTTGCTATACCCTTTTTCCTTGCCTTGCCTTGTCATGCTTTGCCATTTTCACTTGCTTTGCTTTGCCCTTTTGCCTTGCCTTGCTTTGCCATTTTGCCTTTCCTTGAATTGCCCTTTTGCCTTACCTTGCCTTGACTTGCTATACCCTTTTTCCTTGCCTTGCCTTGTCATGCTTTGCCCTTTTGACTTGCTTTGCTTTGTCCTTTTGCCTTGCCTTGCTTTGCCATTTTGCCTTTCCTTGAATTGCCCTTTTGCCTTACCTTGCCTTGACTTGCTATACCCTTTTTCCTTGCCTTGCCTTGTCATGCTTTGCCCTTTTGACTTTCCCTGCTTTGCCCTTTTGCCTTGTCTTGCTTTGCCCTTTTGCCTTGCTTTGCCTTGTTATGCTTTCCCTTTTGCCTTGTCTTGCTTTGCCATTTTGCTTTTCCTTGCATTGCCCTTTTGCCTTACCTTGCCTTGACATGCTTTACACTTTTGCCTTGCCTTGCCTTGTCATGCTTTGCCCTTTTGACTTGCTTTGCTTTGCCCTTTTGCCTTGCCTTTCCTTGTTTTGCCGTTTTCAATTTCCTTGGATTGCCTTACTTTCATCTTTGCCTTGCCTTGACGTGTCTTCCTTATCCTTTCGCCTTGCCTTGCTTTGCTTTCCCCTTTTGCCTTGCCTTACCTTGCCTTGCTTTGCCTCTTTGCCTTGTCTTGCCTTGCCTTCCTTTCTCCTTTTGCCCTGATTTGCCTTGCCTTTCTTTTGACCTTTTGCCTTGCCTTGTCTTGCCATGCTTTGCTCTTTTTCCTTGCCTTGCTTTGCCCTTTTGTCTTGCCTTGCCTTGCCTTGCTTTGCCATTTTCCCTTGCCTTGCTTTTCCCTTTTGCCTTGCCTTTCCTTGCTTTGGCCTTTTTCCTGGCCTTGCCATGGTTTGTCCTTTTGACTTACCTTGCCTTGCCTTTCTTTGCCCTTTTACCTGGCCTTGCATTGAGTTGCCCTTTTTCCTTGCCTTGCCATGCTTTGCCCTTTGCCTTGCCTTGCTTTGCCATTTTGTCTTTCCTTGAATTGCCCTTTTGCCTTACCTTGCCTTGACTTGCTATACCCTTTTTCCTAGCCTTGCCTTGTCATGCTTTGCCCTTTTGACTTGCCTTGCTTTGCCCTTTTGCCTTGCTTTGCCTTGTTATGCTTTGCCCTTTTGCCTTGTCTGCTTTGCCATTTTGCGTTTCCTTGCATTGCCCTTTTGCCTTACCTTGCCTTGACATGCATTAGCCTTTTGCCTTGCCTTGCCTTGTCATTCTTTGCCTTTTTGACTTGCTTTGCTTTGCCCTTTTGCCTTGCCTTTCCTTTTTTTGCCATTTTGAATTGCCTTGCATTGCCTTACTTTCATCTTTGCCTTGCCTTGACGTGTCTTCCTTATCATTTTGCCTTGCCTTGCTTTGCTTTCCCCTTTTGCCTTGCCTTTCCTTGCCTTGCTTTACCCTTTTGCCTTCCTTTGCCTTGCCTTTCCATGCCTTCCTTTGACCCTTTGCCTTGCCTTGCTTTGACTCTTTGCCTTGACTTGCCTTGCCTTCCTTTCTCCTTTTGCCCTGATTTGCCTTGCCTTTCTTTTGACCTTTTGCCTTGCCTTGCCTTGCCATGCTTTGCTCTTTTTCCTTGCCTTGCTTTGCCCTTTTGTCTTGCCTTACCTTGCCTTGCTTTGCCATTTTCCCTTGCCTTGCTTTCCCCTTTTGCCTTGCCTTTCCTTGCTTTGGCCTTTTTCCTGGCCTTGCCATGGTTTGTCCTTTTGACTTACCTTGCCTTGCCTTTCTTTGCACTTTTGCCCGGCCTTGCATTGCGTTGCCCTTTTTCCTTGCCTTGCCATGCTTTGCCCTTTTGCCTTGCCTTGCTTTGCCCTTTTGCCTTGCTTTGCCTTGTTATGCTTTGCCCTTTTGCCTTGCCTTGCTTTGCCATTTTGCCTTTCCTTGAATTGCCCTTTTGCCTTACCTTGCCTTGACTTGCTATAGCCTTTTTCCTTGCCTTGCCTTGTCATACTTTGCCATTTTGACTTGCTTTGCTTTGCCCTTTTGCCTTGCCTTGCTTTGCCATTTTGCCTTTCCTTGAATTGCCCTTTTGCCTTACCTTGCCTTGACTTGCTATACCCTTTTTCCTTGCCTTGCCTTGTCATGCTTTGCCCTTTTGACTTGCCTTGCTTTGCCCTTTTGCCTTGCTTTGCCTTGTTATGCTTTGCCATTTTTGCCTTATCTTGCTTTGCCATTTTGCCTTTCCTTGCATTGCCCTTTTGCCTTACCTTGCCTTGTCATGCTTTGCCCTTTTGCCTTGCCTTGCCTTGTCATGCTTTGCCTTTTTGACTTGCTTTGCTTTGCCCTTTTGCCTTGCCTTTCCTTGTTTTGCCGTTTTGAATTGCCTTGCATTGCCTTGCTTTCATCTTTGCCTTGCCTTGACGTGTCTTCCTTATCCTTTTGCCTTGCCTTGATTTGCTTTCTCCTTTTCCCTTGCCTTTCCTTGCCTTGCTTTACCCTTTTGCCTTCCCTTGCCTTTGCCTTTCCATGCCTTGCTTTGCCCCTTTGCCTTACCTTGCCTTGCTATGCCCTTTTGCCTTGCCTTGCTTTGTCTCTTTGCCTTGTCTTGCCTTGCCTTCCTTTCTCCTTTTGCCCTGATTTGCCTTGCCTTTCTTTTGACCTTTTGCCTTGCCTTGCCATGCTTTGCTCTTTTTCCTTGCCTTGCTTTACCCTTTTGTCTTTCCTTGCCTTGCCTTGCTTTGCCATTTTCCCTTGCCTTGCTTTCCCCTTTTGCCTTGCCTTTCCTTGCTTTGGCCTTTTTCCTGGCCTTGCCATGGTTTGTCCTTTTGACTTACCTTGCCTTGCCTTTCTTTGCACTTTTGCCTGTCCTTGCTTTGCCCTTTTGCCTTGCCTTGCTTTGCCATTTTGCCTTTCCTTGAATTGCCCTTTTGCCTTACCTTGCCTTGGCATGCTATACCCTTTTTCCTTGCCTTGCCTTGTCATGCTTTGCCCTTTTGACTTGCTTTGCTTTGCCCTTTTGCCTTGCCTTGCTTTGCCCTTTTGCCTTGCTTTGCCTTGTTATGCTTTGCCCTTTTGCCTTGCCTTGCTTTGCCATTTTGCCTTTCCTTGAATTGCCCTTTTGCCTTACTTTGCCTTGACTTGCTATACCCTTTTTCCTTGCCTTGCCTTGTCATACTTTGCCATTTTGACTTGCTTTGCTTTGCCCTTTTGCCTTGCCTTGCTTTGCCATTTTGCCTTTCCTTGAATTGCCCTTTTGCCTTACCTTGCCTTGACTTGCTATACCCTTTTTCCTTGCCTTGCCTTGTCATGCTCTGCCCTTTTGACTTGCTTTGCTTTGTCCTTTTGCCTTGCCTTGCTTTGCCATTTTGCCTTTCCTTGAATTGCCCTTTTGCCTTACCTTGCCTTGACTTGCTATACCCTTGATCCTTGCCTTGCCTTGTCATGCTTTGCCCTTTTGACTTTCCTTGCTTTGCCCTTTTGCCTTGTCTTGCTTTGCCCTTTTGCCTTGCTTTGCCTTGTTATGCTTTCCCTTTTGCCTTGTCTTGCTTTGCCATTTTGCTTTTCCTTGCATTTCCCTTTTGCCTTACCTTGCCTTTACAAGCTTTACCCTTTTGCCTTGCCTTGCCTTTTCATGCTTTGCCCTTTTGCATTGCCTTGCCTTGTCATGCTTTGCCCTTTTGACTTGCTTTGCTTTGCCCTTTTGCCTTGCCTTTCCTTGTTTTGCCGTTTTCAATTTCCTTGGATTGCCTTACTTTCATCTTTGCCTTGCCTTGACGTGTCTTCCTTATCCTTTCGCCTTGCCTTGCTTTGCTTTCCCCTTTTGCCTTGCCTTACCTTGCCTTGCTTTGCCTCTTTGCCTTGTCTTGCCTTGTCTTCCTTTCTCCTTTTGCCCTGATTTGCCTTGCCTTTCTTTTGACCTTTTGCCTTGCCTTGCCTTGCCATGCTTTGCTCTTTTTCCTTGCCTTGCTTTGCCCTTTTGTCTTGCCTTGACTTGCCTTGCTTTGCCATTTTCCCTTGCCTTGCTTTTCCCTTTTGCCTTGCCTTTCCTTGCTTTGGCCTTTTTCCTGGCCTTGCCATGGTTTGTCCTTTTGACTTACCTTGCCTTGCCTTTCTTTGCCCTTTTGCCTGGCCTTGCATTGAGTTGCCCTTTTTCCTTGCCTTGCCATGCTTTGCCCTTTTGCCTTGCCTTGCTTTGCCATTTTGTCTTTCCTTGAATTGCCCTTTTGCCTTACCTTGCCTTGACTTCCTATACCCTTTTTCCTTGCCTTGCCTTGTCATGCTTTGCCCTTTTGACTTGCCTTGCTTTGCCCTTTTGCCTTGCTTTGCCTTGTTATGCTTTGCCCTTTTGCCTTGTCTTGCTTTGCCATTTTGCCTTTCCTTGCATTGCCCTTTTGCCTTACCTTGCCTTGTCATGCTTTGCCCTTTTGACTTGCTTTGCTTTGCCCTTTTGCCTTGCCTTTCCTTGTTTTGCCGTTTTGAATTGCCTTGCATTGCCTTACTTTCATCTTTGCCTTGCCTTGACGTGTCTTCCTTATCATTTTGCCTTGCCTTGCTTTGCTTTCCCCTTTTGCCTTGCCTTTCCTTGCCTTGCTTTACCCTTTTGCCTTCCTTTGCCTTGCCTTTCCATGCCTTCCTTTGACCCTTTGCCTTGCCTTGCTTTGTCTCTTTGCCTTGTCTTGCCTTGCCTTCCTTTCTCCTTTTGCCCTGATTTGCCTTGCCTTTCTTTTGACCTTTTGCCTTGCCTTGCCATGCTTTGCTCTTTTTCCTTGCCTTGCTTTGCCCTTTTGTCTTTCCTTGCCTTGCCTTGCTTTGCCATTTTCCCTTGCCTTGCTTTCCCCTTTTGCCTTGCCTTTCCTTGCTTTGGCCTTTTTCCTGGCCTTGCCATGGTTTGTCCTTTTGACTTACCTTGCCTTGCCTTTCTTTGCACTTTTGCCTGTCCTTGCTTTGCCCTTTTGCCTTGCCTTGCTTTGCCATTTTGCCTTTCCTTGAATTGCCCTTTTGCCTTACCTTGCCTTGGCATGCTATACCCTTTTTCCTTGCCTTGCCTTGTCATGCTTTGCCCTTTTGACTTGCCTTGCTTTGCCCTTTTGCCTTTCCTTGCTTTGCCCTTTTGCCTTGCTTTGCCTTGTTATGCTTTGCCCTTTTGCCTTGCCTTGCTTTGCCATTTTGCCTTTCCTTGAATTGCCCTTTTGTCTTACTTTGCCTTGACTTGCTATACCCTTTTTCCTTGCCTTGCCTTGTCATGCTTTGCCATTTTCACTTGCTTTGCTTTGCCCTTTTGCCTTGCCTTGCTTTGCCATTTTGCCTTTCCTTGAATTGCCCTTTTGCCTTACCTTGCCTTGACTTGCTATACCCTTTTTCCTTGCCTTGCCTTGTCATGCTTTGCCCTTTTGACTTGCTTTGCTTTGTCCTTTTGCCTTGCCTTGCTTTGCCATTTTGCCTTTCCTTGAATTGCCCTTTTGCCTTACCTTGCCTTGACTTGCTATACCCTTTTTCCTTGCCTTGCCTTGTCATGCTTTGCCCTTTTGACTTTCCCTGCTTTGCCCTTTTGCCTTGCCTTGCTTTGCCATTTTGCCTTTCCTTGAATTGCCCTTTTGCCTTACCTTGCCTTGACTTGCTATACCCTTGATCCTTGCCTTGCCTTGTCATGCTTTGCCCTTTTGACTTTCCTTGCTTTGCCCTTTTGCCTTGTCTTGCTTTGCCCTTTTGCCTTGCTTTGCCTTGTTATGCTTTCCCTTTTGCCTTGTCTTGCTTTGCCATTTTGCTTTTCCTTGCATTGCCCTTTTGCCTTACCTTGCCTTGACATGCTTTACCCTTTTGCCTTGCCTTGCCTTTTCATGCTTTGCCCTTTTGCATTGCCTTGCCTTGTCATGCTTTGCCCTTTTGACTTGCTTTGCTTTGCCCTTTTGCCTTGCCTTTCCTTGTTTTCCCGTTTTCAATTTCCTTGGATTGCCTTACTTTCATCTTTGCCTTGCCTTGATGTGTCTTCCTTATCCTTTCGCCTTGCCTTGCTTTGCTTTCCCCTTTTGCCTTGCCTTACCTTGCCTTGCTTTGCCTCTTTGCCTTGTCTTGCCTTGCCTTCCTTTCTCCTTTTGCCCTGATTTGTCTTGCCTTTCTTTTGACCTTTTGCCTTACCTTGCCTTGACTTGCTATACCCTTTTTCCTTGCCTTGCCTTGTCATGCTTTGCCCTTTTGACTTGCCTTGCTTTGCCCTTTTGCCTTGCTTTGCCTTGTTATGCTTTGCCCTTTTGACTTGTCTTGCTTTGCCATTTTGCCTTTCCTTGCATTGCCCTTTTGCCTTACCTTGCCTTGTCATGCTTTGCCCTTTTGACTTGCTTTGCTTTGCCCTTTTGCCTTGCCTTTCCTTGTTTTGTGGTTTTGAATTGCCTTGCATTGCCTTACTTTCATCTTTGCCTTGCCTTGACGTGTCTTCCTTATCATTTTGCCTTGCCTTGCTTTGCTTTCCCCTTTTGCCTTGCCTTTCCTTGCCTTGCTTTACCCTTTTGCCTTCCTTTGCCTTGCCTTTCCATGCCTTCCTTTGACCCTTTGCCTTGCCTTGCTTTGACTCTTTGCCTTGACTTGCCTTGCCTTCCTTTCTCCTTTTGCCCTGATTTGCCTTGCCTTTCTTTTGACCTTTTGCCTTGCCTTGTCTTGCCATGCTTTGCTCTTTTTCCTTGCCTTGCTTTGCCCTTTTGTCTTGCCTTGCCTTGCCTTGCTTTGCCATTTTCCCTTGCCTTGCTTTTCCCTTTTGCCTTGCCTTTCCTTGCTTTGGCCTTTTTCCTGGCCTTGCCATGGTTTGTCCTTTTGACTTACCTTGCCTTGCCTTTCTTTGCCCTTTTACCTGGCCTTGCATTGAGTTGCCCTTTTTCCTTGCCTTGCCATGCTTTGCCCTTTTGCCTTGCCTTGCTTTGCCATTTTGTCTTTCCTTGAATTGCCCTTTTGCCTTACCTTGCCTTGACTTGCTATACCCTTTTTCCTAGCCTTGCCTTGTCATGCTTTGCCCTTTTGACTTGCCTTGCTTTGCCCTTTTGCCTTGCTTTGCCTTGTTATGCTTTGCCCTTTTGCCTTGTCTGCTTTGCCATTTTGCGTTTCCTTGCATTGCCCTTTTGCCTTACCTTGCCTTGACATGCATTAGCCTTTTGCCTTGCCTTGCCTTGTCATTCTTTGCCTTTTTGACTTGCTTTGCTTTGCCCTTTTGCCTTGCCTTTCCTTTTTTTGCCATTTTGAATTGCCTTGCATTGCCTTACTTTCATCTTTGCCTTGCCTTGACGTGTCTTCCTTATCATTTTGCCTTGCCTTGCTTTGCTTTCCCCTTTTGCCTTGCCTTTCCTTGCCTTGCTTTACCCTTTTGCCTTCCTTTGCCTTGCCTTTCCATGCCTTCCTTTGACCCTTTGCCTTGCCTTGCTTTGACTCTTTGCCTTGACTTGCCTTGCCTTCCTTTCTCCTTTTGCCCTGATTTGCCTTGCCTTTCTTTTGACCTTTTGCCTTGCCTTGCCTTGCCATGCTTTGCTCTTTTTCCTTGCCTTGCTTTGCCCTTTTGTCTTGCCTTACCTTGCCTTGCTTTGCCATTTTCCCTTGCCTTGCTTTCCCCTTTTGCCTTGCCTTTCCTTGCTTTGGCCTTTTTCCTGGCCTTGCCATGGTTTGTCCTTTTGACTTACCTTGCCTTGCCTTTCTTTGCACTTTTGCCCGGCCTTGCATTGCGTTGCCCTTTTTCCTTGCCTTGCCATGATTTGCCCTTTTGCCTTGCTTTGCCTTGTTATGCTTTGCCCTTTTGCCTTGCCTTGCTTTGCCATTTTGCCTTTCCTTGAATTGCCCTTTTGCCTTACCTTGCCTTGACTTGCTATAGCCTTTTTCCTTGCCTTGCCTTGTCATACTTTGCCATTTTGACTTGCTTTGCTTTGCCCTTTTGCCTTGCCTTGCTTTGCCATTTTGCCTTTCCTTGAATTGCCCTTTTGCCTTACCTTGCCTTGACTTGCTATACCCTTTTTCCTTGCCTTGCCTTGTCATGCTTTGCCCTTTTGACTTGCCTTGCTTTGCCCTTTTGCCTTGCTTTGCCTTGTTATGCTTTGCCATTTTTGCCTTATCTTGCTTTGCCATTTTGCCTTTCCTTGCATTGCCCTTTTGCCTTACCTTGCCTTGTCATGCTTTGCCCTTTTGCCTTGCCTTGCCTTGTCATGCTTTGCCTTTTTGACTTGCTTTGCTTTGCCCTTTTGCCTTGCCTTTCCTTGTTTTGCCGTTTTGAATTGCCTTGCATTGCCTTGCTTTCATCTTTGCCTTGCCTTGACGTGTCTTCCTTATCCTTTTGCCTTGCCTTGCTTTGCTTTCTCCTTTTCCCTTGCCTTTCCTTGCCTTGCTTTACCCTTTTGCCTTCCCTTGCCTTTGCCTTTCCATGCCTTGCTTTGCCCCTTTGCCTTACCTTGCCTTGCTATGCCCTTTTGCCTTGCCTTGCTTTGTCTCTTTGCCTTGTCTTGCCTTGCCTTCCTTTCTCCTTTTGCCCTGATTTGCCTTGCCTTTCTTTTGACCTTTTGCCTTGCCTTGCCATGCTTTGCTCTTTTTCCTTGCCTTGCTTTACCCTTTTGTCTTTCCTTGCCTTGCCTTGCTTTGCCATTTTCCCTTGCCTTGCTTTCCCCTTTTGCCTTGCCTTTCCTTGCTTTGGCCTTTTTCCTGGCCTTGCCATGGTTTGTCCTTTTGACTTACCTTGCCTTGCCTTTCTTTGCACTTTTGCCTGTCCTTGCTTTGCCCTTTTGCCTTGCCTTGCTTTGCCATTTTGCCTTTCCTTGAATTGCCCTTTTGCCTTACCTTGCCTTGGCATGCTATACCCTTTTTCCTTGCCTTGCCTTGTCATGCTTTGCCCTTTTGACTTGCTTTGCTTTGCCCTTTTGCCTTGCCTTGCTTTGCCCTTTTGCCTTGCTTTGCCTTGTTATGCTTTGCCCTTTTGCCTTGCCTTGCTTTGCCATTTTGCCTTTCCTTGAATTGCCCTTTTGCCTTACTTTGCCTTGACTTGCTATACCCTTTTTCCTTGCCTTGCCTTGTCATACTTTGCCATTTTGACTTGCTTTGCTTTGCCCTTTTGCCTTGCCTTGCTTTGCCATTTTGCCTTTCCTTGAATTGCCCTTTTGCCTTACCTTGCCTTGACTTGCTATACCCTTTTTCCTTGCCTTGCCTTGTCATGCTCTGCCCTTTTGACTTGCTTTGCTTTGTCCTTTTGCCTTGCCTTGCTTTGCCATTTTGCCTTTCCTTGAATTGCCCTTTTGCCTTACCTTGCCTTGACTTGCTATACCCTTGATCCTTGCCTTGCCTTGTCATGCTTTGCCCTTTTTACTTTCCTTGCTTTGCCCTTTTGCCTTGTCTTGCTTTGCCCTTTTGCCTTGCTTTGCCTTGTTATGCTTTCCCTTTTGCCTTGTCTTGCTTTGCCATTTTGCTTTTCCTTGCATTTCCCTTTTGCCTTACCTTGCCTTGACAAGCTTTACCCTTTTGCCTTGCCTTGCCTTTTCATGCTTTGCCCTTTTGCATTGCCTTGCCTTGTCATGCTTTGCCCTTTTGACTTGCTTTGCTTTGCCCTTTTGCCTTGCCTTTCCTTGTTTTGCCGTTTTCAATTTCCTTGGATTGCCTTACTTTCATCTTTGCCTTGCCTTGACGTGTCTTCCTTATCCTTTCGCCTTGCCTTGCTTTGCTTTCCCCTTTTGCCTTGCCTTACCTTGCCTTGCTTTGCCTCTTTGCCTTGTCTTGCCTTGTCTTCCTTTCTCCTTTTGCCCTGATTTGCCTTGCCTTTCTTTTGACCTTTTGCCTTGCCTTGCCTTGCCATGCTTTGCTCTTTTTCCTTGCCTTGCTTTGCCCTTTTGTCTTGCCTTGACTTGCCTTGCTTTGCCATTTTCCCTTGCCTTGCTTTTCCCTTTTGCCTTGCCTTTCCTTGCTTTGGCCTTTTTCCTGGCCTTGCCATGGTTTGTCCTTTTGACTTACCTTGCCTTGCCTTTCTTTGCCCTTTTGCCTGGCCTTGCATTGAGTTGCCCTTTTTCCTTGCCTTGCCATGCTTTGCCCTTTTGCCTTGCCTTGCTTTGCCATTTTGTCTTTCCTTGAATTGCCCTTTTGCCTTACCTTGCCTTGACTTCCTATACCCTTTTTCCTTGCCTTGCCTTGTCATGCTTTGCCCTTTTGACTTGCCTTGCTTTGCCCTTTTGCCTTGCTTTGCCTTGTTATGCTTTGCCCTTTTGCCTTGTCTTGCTTTGCCATTTTGCCTTTCCTTGCATTGCCCTTTTGCCTTACCTTGCCTTGTCATGCTTTGCCCTTTTGACTTGCTTTGCTTTGCCCTTTTGCCTTGCCTTTCCTTGTTTTGCCGTTTTGAATTGCCTTGCATTGCCTTACTTTCATCTTTGCCTTGCCTTGACGTGTCTTCCTTATCATTTTGCCTTGCCTTGCTTTGCTTTCCCCTTTTGCCTTGCCTTTCCTTGCCTTGCTTTACCCTTTTGCCTTCCTTTGCCTTGCCTTTCCATGCCTTCCTTTGACCCTTTGCCTTGCCTTGCTTTGTCTCTTTGCCTTGTCTTGCCTTGCCTTCCTTTCTCCTTTTGCCCTGATTTGCCTTGCCTTTCTTTTGACCTTTGCCTTGCCTTGCCATGCTTTGCTCTTTTTCCTTGCCTTGCTTTGCCCTTTTGTCTTTCCTTGCCTTGCCTTGCTTTGCCATTTTCCCTTGCCTTGCTTTCCCCTTTTGCCTTGCCTTTCCTTGCTTTGGCCTTTTTCCTGGCCTTGCCATGGTTTGTCCTTTTGACTTACCTTGCCTTGCCTTTCTTTGCACTTTTGCCTGGCCTTGCTTTGCCCTTTTGCCTTGCCTTGCTTTGCCATTTTGCCTTTCCTTGAATTGCCCTTTTGCCTTACCTTGCCTTGGCATGCTATACCCTTTTTCCTTGCCTTGCCTTGTCATGCTTTGCCCTTTTGACTTGCCTTGCTTTGCCCTTTTGCCTTTCCTTGCTTTGCCCTTTTGCCTTGCTTTGCCTTGTTATGCTTTGCCCTTTTGCCTTGCCTTGCTTTGCCATTTTGCCTTTCCTTGAATTGCCCTTTTGTCTTACTTTGCCTTGACTTGCTATACCCTTTTTCCTTGCCTTGCCTTGTCATGCTTTGCCATTTTCACTTGCTTTGCTTTGCCCTTTTGCCTTGCCTTGCTTTGCCATTTTGCCTTTCCTTGAATTGCCCTTTTGCCTTACCTTGCCTTGACTTGCTATACCCTTTTTCCTTGCCTTGCCTTGTCATGCTTTGCCCTTTTGACTTGCTTTGCTTTGTCCTTTTGCCTTGCCTTGCTTTGCCATTTTGCCTTTCCTTGAATTGCCCTTTTGCCTTACCTTGCCTTGACTTGCTATACCCTTTTTCCTTGCCTTGCCTTGTCATGCTTTGCCCTTTTGACTTTCCCTGCTTTGCCCTTTTGCCTTGCCTTGCTTTGCCATTTTGCCTTTCCTTGAATTGCCCTTTTGCCTTACCTTGCCTTGACTTGCTATACCCTTGATCCTTGCCTTGCCTTGTCATGCTTTGCCCTTTTGACTTTCCTTGCTTTGCCCTTTTGCCTTGTCTTGCTTTGCCCTTTTGCCTTGCTTTGCCTTGTTATGCTTTCCCTTTTGCCTTGTCTTGCTTTGCCATTTTGCTTTTCCTTGCATTGCCCTTTTGCCTTACCTTGCCTTGACATGCTTTACCCTTTTGCCTTGCCTTGCCTTTTCATGCTTTGCCCTTTTGCATTGCCTTGCCTTGTCATGCTTTGCCCTTTTGACTTGCTTTGCTTTGCCCTTTTGCCTTGCCTTTCCTTGTTTTCCCGTTTTCAATTTCCTTGGATTGCCTTACTTTCATCTTTGCCTTGCCTTGATGTGTCTTCCTTATCCTTTCGCCTTGCCTTGCTTTGCTTTCCCCTTTTGCCTTGCCTTACCTTGCCTTGCTTTGCCTCTTTGCCTTGTCTTGCCTTGCCTTCCTTTCTCCTTTTGCCCTGATTTGTCTTGCCTTTCTTTTGACCTTTTGCCTTACCTTGCCTTGACTTGCTATACCCTTTTTCCTTGCCTTGCCTTGTCATGCTTTGCCCTTTTGACTTGCCTTGCTTTGCCCTTTTGCCTTGCTTTGCCTTGTTATGCTTTGCCCTTTTGACTTGTCTTGCTTTGCCATTTTGCCTTTCCTTGCATTGCCCTTTTGCCTTACCTTGCCTTGTCATGCTTTGCCCTTTTGACTTGCTTTGCTTTGCCCTTTTGCCTTGCCTTTCCTTGTTTTGTGGTTTTGAATTGCCTTGCATTGCCTTACTTTCATCTTTGCCTTGCCTTGACGTGTCTTCCTTATCATTTTGCCTTGCCTTGCTTTGCTTTCCCCTTTTGCCTTGCCTTTCCTTGCCTTGCTTTACCCTTTTGCCTTCCTTTGCCTTGCCTTTCCATGCCTTCCTTTGACCCTTTGCCTTGCCTTGCTTTGACTCTTTGCCTTGACTTGCCTTGCCTTCCTTTCTCCTTTTGCCCTGATTTGCCTTGCCTTTCTTTTGACCTTTTGCCTTGCCTTGCCTTGCCATGCTTTGCTCTTTTTCCTTGCCTTGCTTTGCCCTTTTGTCTTGCCTTACCTTGCCTTGCTTTGCCATTTTCCCTTGCCTTGCTTTCCCCTTTTGCCTTGCCTTTCCTTGCTTTGGCCTTTTTCCTGGCCTTGCCATGGTTTGTCCTTTTGACTTACCTTGCCTTGCCTTTCTTTGCCGTTTTGCCCGGTCTTGCATTGAGTTGCCCTTTTTCCTTGCCTTGCCATGCTTTGCCCTTTTGCCTTGCCTTGCTTTGCCCTTTTGCCTTGCTTTGCCTTGTTATGCTTTGCCCTTTTGCCTTGCCTTGCTTTGCCATTTTGCCTTTCCTTGAATTGCCCTTTTGCCTTACCTTGCCTTGACTTGCTATAGCCTTGTTTCCTTGCCTTGCCTTGTCATACTTTGCCATTTTGACTTGCTTTGCTTTGCCCTTTTGCCTTGCCTTTCCTTGTTTTGCCGTTTTCAATTTCCTTGGATTGCCTTACTTTCATCTTTGCCTTGCCTTGACGTGTCTTACTTATCCTTTCGCCTTGCCTTGCTTTGCTTTCCCCTTTTGCCTTGCCTTACCTTGCCTTGCTTTGCCTCTTTGCCTTGTCTTGCCTTGCCTTCCTTTCTCCTTTTGCCCTGATTTGCCTTGCCTTTCTTTTGACCTTTTGCCTTGCCTTGTCTTGCCATGCTTTGCTCTTTTTCCTTGCCTTGCTTTGCCCTTTTGTCTTGCCTTGCCTTGCCTTGCTTTGCCATTTTCCCTTGCCTTGCTTTTCCCTTTTGCCTTGCCTTTCCTTGCTTTGGCCTTTTTCCTGGCCTTGCCATGGTTTGTCCTTTTGACTTACCTTGCCTTGCCTTTCTTTGCCCTTTTACCTGGCCTTGCATTGAGTTGCCCTTTTTCCTTGCCTTGCCATGCTTTGCCCTTTTGCCTTGCCTTGCTTTGCCATTTTGTCTTTCCTTGAATTGCCCTTTTGCCTTACCTTGCCTTGACTTGCTATACCCTTTTTCCTTGCCTTGCCTTTTAATGCTTTGCCCTTTTGCCTTGCCTTGCTTTGCCATTTTGCCTTTCCTTGAATTGCCCTTTTGCCTTACCTTGCCTTGACTTGCTATACCCTTTTTCCTAGCCTTGCCTTGTCATGCTTTGCCCTTTTGACTTGCCTTGCTTTGCCCTTTGCCTTGCTTTGCCTTGTTATGCTTTGCCCTTTTGCCTTGTCTTGCTTTGCCATTTTGCCTTTCCTTGCGTTGCCCTTTTGCCTTGCCTTGCCTTGTCATGCTTTGCCCTTTTGCCTTGCCTTGCCTTGTCATGCTTTGCCCTTTTGACTTGCTTTGCTTTGCCCTTTTGCCTTGCCTTTCCTTGTTTTGCCGTTTTGAATTGCCTTGCATTGCCTTTCTTTCATCTTTGCCTTGCCTTGACGTGTCTTCCTTATCCTTCTGCCTTGCCTTTCTTTGCTTTCTCCTTTTGCCTTGCCTTTCCTTGCCTTGCTTTTCCCTTTTGCCTTCTCTTGCCTTGCCTTTCCATGCCTTGCTTTGCCCCTTTGCCTTACCTTGCCTTGCTATGCCCTTTTGCCTTGCCTTGCTTTGTCTCTTTGCCTTGTCTTGCCTTGCCTTCCTTTCTCCTTTTGCCCTGATTTGCCTTGCCTTTCTTTTGACCTTTTGCCTTGCCTTGCCATGCTTTGCTCTTTTTCCTTGTCTTGCTTTGCCCTTTTGCCTTGCTTTGCCTTGTTATGCTTTCCCTTTTGCCTTGTCTTGCTTTGCCATTTTGCTTTTCCTTGCATTGCCCTTTTGCCTTACCTTGCCTTGACATGCTTTACCCTTTTGCCTTGCCTTGCCTTGTCATGCTTTGCCCTTTTGACTTGCTTTGCTTTGCCCTTTTGCCTTGCCTTTCCTTGTTTTGCCGTTTTCAATTTCCTTGGATTGCCTTACTTTCATCTTTGCCTTGCCTTGACGTGTCTTCCTTATCCTTTCGCCTTGCCTTGCTTTGCTTTCCCCTTTTGCCTTGCCTTACCTTGCCTTGCTTTGCCTCTTTGCCTTGTCTTGCCTTGCCTTCCTTTCTCCTTTTGCCCTGATTTGCCTTGCCTTTCTTTTGACCTTTTGCCTTGCCTTGTCTTGCCATGCTTTGCTCTTTTTCCTTGCCTTGCTTTGCCCTTTTGTCTTGCCTTGCCTTGCCTTGCTTTGCCATTTTCCCTTGCCTTGCTTTTCCCTTTTGCCTTGCCTTTCCTTGCTTTGGCCTTTTTCCTGGCCTTGCCATGGTTTGTCCTTTTGACTTACCTTGCCTTGCCTTTCTTTGCCCTTTTACCTGGCCTTGCATTGAGTTGCCCTTTTTCCTTGCCTTGCCATGCTTTGCCCTTTTGCCTTGCCTTGCTTTGCCATTTTGTCTTTCCTTGAATTGCCCTTTTGCCTTACCTTGCCTTGACTTGCTATAGCCTTTTTCCTTGCCTTGCCTTTTAATGCTTTGCCCTTTTGCCTTGCCTTGCTTTGCCATTTTGCCTTTCCTTGAATTGCCCTTTTGCCTTACCTTGCCTTGACTTGCTATACCCTTTTTCCTAGCCTTGCCTTGTCATGCTTTGCCCTTTTGACTTGCCTTGCTTTGCCCTTTTGCCTTGCTTTGCCTTGTTATGCTTTGCCCTTTTGCCTTGTCTGCTTTGCCATTTTGCGTTTCCTTGCATTGCCCTTTTGCCTTACCTTGCCTTGACATGCATTAGCCTTTTGCCTTGCCTTGCCTTGTCATTCTTTGCCTTTTTGACTTGCTTTGCTTTGCCCTTTTGCCTTGCCTTTCCTTTTTTTGCCATTTTGAATTGCCTTGCATTGCCTTACTTTCATCTTTGCCTTGCCTTGACGTGTCTTCCTTATCATTTTGCCTTGCCTTGCTTTGCTTTCCCCTTTTGCCTTGCCTTTCCTTGCCTTGCTTTACCCTTTTGCCTTCCTTTGCCTTGCCTTTCCATGCCTTCCTTTGACCCTTTGCCTTGCCTTGCTTTGACTCTTTGCCTTGACTTGCCTTGCCTTCCTTTCTCCTTTTGCCCTGATTTGCCTTGCCTTTCTTTTGACCTTTTGCCTTGCCTTGCCTTGCCATGCTTTGCTCTTTTTCCTTGCCTTGCTTTGCCCTTTTGTCTTGCCTTACCTTGCCTTGCTTTGCCATTTTCCCTTGCCTTGCTTTCCCCTTTTGCTTTGCCTTTCCTTGCTTTGGCCTTTTTCCTGGCCTTGCCATGGTTTGTCCTTTTGACTTACCTTGCCTTGCCTTTCTTTGCACTTTTGCCCGGCCTTGCATTGCGTTGCCCTTTTTCCTTGCCTTGCCATGCTTTCCCTTTTGCCTTGCCTTGCTTTGCCCTTTTGCCTTGCTTTGCCTTGTTATGCTTTGCCCTTTTGCCTTGCCTTGCTTTGCCATTTTGCCTTTCCTTGAATTGCCCTTTTGCCTTACCTTGCCTTGACTTGCTATAGCCTTTTTCCTTGCCTTGCCTTGTCATACTTTGCCATTTTGACTTGCTTTGCTTTGCCCTTTTGCCTTGCCTTGCTTTGCCATTTTGCCTTTCCTTGAATTGCCCTTTTGCCTTACCTTGCTTTGTCATGCTTTGCCCTTTTGCCTTGCCTTGCCTTGTCATGCTTTGCCTTTTTGACTTGCTTTGCTTTGCCCTTTTGCCTTGCCTTTCCTTGTTTTGCCGTTTTGAATTGCCTTGCATTGCCTTGCTTTCATCTTTGCCTTGCCTTGACGTGTCTTCCTTATCCTTTTGCCTTGCCTTGCTTTGCTTTCTCCTTTTCCCTTGCCTTTCCTTGCCTTGCTTTACCCTTTTGCCTTCCCTTGCCTTTGCCTTTCCATGCCTTGCTTTGCCCCTTTGCCTTACCTTGCCTTGCTATGCCCTTTTGCCTTGCCTTGCTTTGTCTCTTTGCCTTGTCTTGCCTTGCCTTCCTTTCTCCTTTTGCCCTGATTTGCCTTGCCTTTCTTTTGACCTTTTGCCTTGCCTTGCCATGCTTTGCTCTTTTTCCTTGCCTTGCTTTACCCTTTTGTCTTTCCTTGCCTTGCCTTGTCATACTTTGCCATTTTGACTTGCTTTGCTTTGCCCTTTTGCCTTGCCTTTCCTTGTTTTGCCGTTTTCAATTTCCTTGGATTGCCTTACTTTCATCTTTGCCTTGCCTTGACGTGTCTTACTTATCCTTTCGCCTTGCCTTGCTTTGCTTTCCCCTTTTGCCTTGCCTTACCTTGCCTTGCTTTGCCTCTTTGCCTTGTCTTGCCTTGCCTTCCTTTCTCCTTTTGCCCTGATTTGCCTTGCCTTTCTTTTGACCTTTTGCCTTGCCTTGTCTTGCCATGCTTTGCTCTTTTTCCTTGCCTTGCTTTGCCCTTTTGTCTTGCCTTGCCTTGCCTTGCTTTGCCATTTTCCCTTGCCTTGCTTTTCCCTTTTGCCTTGCCTTTCCTTGCTTTGGCCTTTTTCCTGGCCTTGCCATGGTTTGTCCTTTTGACTTACCTTGCCTTGCCTTTCTTTGCCCTTTTACCTGGCCTTGCATTGAGTTGCCCTTTTTCCTTGCCTTGCCATGCTTTGCCCTTTTGCCTTGCCTTGCTTTGCCATTTTGTCTTTCCTTGAATTGCCCTTTTGCCTTACCTTGCCTTGACTTGCTATAGCCTTTTTCCTTGCCTTGCCTTTTAATGCTTTGCCCTTTTGCCTTGCCTTGCTTTGCCATTTTGCCTTTCCTTGAATTGCCCTTTTGCCTTACCTTGCCTTGACTTGCTATACCCTTTTTCCTAGCCTTGCCTTGTCATGCTTTGCCCTTTTGACTTGCCTTGCTTTGCCCTTTTGCCTTGCTTTGCCTTGTTATGCTTTGCCCTTTTGCCTTGTCTTGCTTTGCCATTTTGCCTTTCCTTGCGTTGCCCTTTTGCCTTGCCTTGCCTTGTCATGCTTTGCCCTTTTGCCTTGCCTTGCCTTGTCATGCTTTGCCCTTTTGACTTGCTTTGCTTTGCCCTTTTGCCTTGCCTTTCCTTGTTTTGCCGTTTTGAATTGCCTTGCATTGCCTTTCTTTCATCTTTGCCTTGCCTTGACGTGTCTTCCTTATCCTTCTGCCTTGCCTTTCTTTGCTTTCTCCTTTTGCCTTGCCTTTCCTTGCCTTGCTTTTCCCTTTTGCCTTCTCTTGCCTTGCCTTTCCATGCCTTGCTTTGCCCCTTTGCCTTACCTTGCCTTGCTATGCCCTTTTGCCTTGCCTTGCTTTGTCTCTTTGCCTTGTCTTGCCTTGCCTTCCTTTCTCCTTTTGCCCTGATTTGCCTTGCCTTTCTTTTGACCTTTTGCCTTGCCTTGCCATGCTTTGCTCTTTTTCCTTGTCTTGCTTTGCCCTTTTGCCTTGCTTTGCCTTGTTATGCTTTCCCTTTTGCCTTGTCTTGCTTTGCCATTTTGCTTTTCCTTGCATTGCCCTTTTGCCTTACCTTGCCTTGACATGCTTTACCCTTTTGCCTTGCCTTGCCTTGTCATGCTTTGCCCTTTTGACTTGCTTTGCTTTGCCCTTTTGCCTTGCCTTTCCTTGTTTTGCCGTTTTCAATTTCCTTGGATTGCCTTACTTTCATCTTTGCCTTGCCTTGACGTGTCTTCCTTATCCTTTCGCCTTGCCTTGCTTTGCTTTCCCCTTTTGCCTTGCCTTACCTTGCCTTGCTTTGCCTCTTTGCCTTGTCTTGCCTTGCCTTCCTTTCTCCTTTTGCCCTGATTTGCCTTGCCTTTCTTTTGACCTTTTGCCTTGCCTTGTCTTGCCATGCTTTGCTCTTTTTCCTTGCCTTGCTTTGCCCTTTTGTCTTGCCTTGCCTTGCCTTGCTTTGCCATTTTCCCTTGCCTTGCTTTTCCCTTTTGCCTTGCCTTTCCTTGCTTTGGCCTTTTTCCTGGCCTTGCCATGGTTTGTCCTTTTGACTTACCTTGCCTTGCCTTTCTTTGCCCTTTTACCTGGCCTTGCATTGAGTTGCCCTTTTTCCTTGCCTTGCCATGCTTTGCCCTTTTGCCTTGCCTTGCTTTGCCATTTTGTCTTTCCTTGAATTGCCCTTTTGCCTTACCTTGCCTTGACTTGCTATAGCCTTTTTCCTTGCCTTGCCTTTTAATGCTTTGCCCTTTTGCCTTGCCTTGCTTTGCCATTTTGCCTTTCCTTGAATTGCCCTTTTGCCTTACCTTGCCTTGACTTGCTATACCCTTTTTCCTAGCCTTGCCTTGTCATGCTTTGCCCTTTTGACTTGCCTTGCTTTGCCCTTTTGCCTTGCTTTGCCTTGTTATGCTTTGCCCTTTTGCCTTGTCTGCTTTGCCATTTTGCGTTTCCTTGCATTGCCCTTTTGCCTTACCTTGCCTTGACATGCATTAGCCTTTTGCCTTGCCTTGCCTTGTCATTCTTTGCCTTTTTGACTTGCTTTGCTTTGCCCTTTTGCCTTGCCTTTCCTTTTTTTGCCATTTTGAATTGCCTTGCATTACCTTACTTTCATCTTTGCCTTGCCTTGACGTGTCTTCCTTATCATTTTGCCTTGCCTTGCTTTGCTTTCCCCTTTTGCCTTGCCTTTCCTTGCCTTGCTTTACCCTTTTGCCTTCCTTTGCCTTGCCTTTCCATGCCTTCCTTTGACCCTTTGCCTTGCCTTGCTTTGACTCTTTGCCTTGACTTGCCTTGCCTTCCTTTCTCCTTTTGCCCTGATTTGCCTTGCCTTTCTTTTGACCTTTTGCCTTGCCTTGCCTTGCCATGCTTTGCTCTTTTTCCTTGCCTTGCTTTGCCCTTTTGTCTTGCCTTACCTTGCCTTGCTTTGCCATTTTCCCTTGCCTTGCTTTCCCCTTTTGCTTTGCCTTTCCTTGCTTTGGCCTTTTTCCTGGCCTTGCCATGGTTTGTCCTTTTGACTTACCTTGCCTTGCCTTTCTTTGCACTTTTGCCCGGCCTTGCATTGCGTTGCCCTTTTTCCTTGCCTTGCCATGCTTTGCCCTTTTGCCTTGCCTTGCTTTGCCCTTTTGCCTTGCTTTGCCTTGTTATGCTTTGCCCTTTTGCCTTGCCTTGCTTTGCCATTTTGCCTTTCCTTGAATTGCCCTTTTGCCTTACCTTGCCTTGACTTGCTATAGCCTTTTTCCTTGCCTTGCCTTGTCATACTTTGCCATTTTGACTTGCTTTGCTTTGCCCTTTTGCCTTGCCTTGCTTTGCCATTTTGCCTTTCCTTGAATTGCCCTTTTGCCTTACCTTGCCTTGACTTGCTATACCCTTTTTCCTTGCCTTGCCTTGTCATGCTTTGCCCTTTTGACTTGCCTTGCTTTGCCCTTTTGCCTTGCTTTGCCTTGTTATGCTTTGCCATTTTTGCCTTATCTTGCTTTGCCATTTTGCCTTTCCTTGCATTGCCCTTTTGCCTTACCTTGCCTTGTCATGCTTTGCCCTTTTGCCTTGCCTTGCCTTGTCATGCTTTGCCTTTTTGACTTGCTTTGCTTTGCCCTTTTGCCTTGCCTTTCCTTGTTTTGCCGTTTTGAATTGCCTTGCATTGCCTTGCTTTCATCTTTGCCTTGCCTTGACGTGTCTTCCTTATCCTTTTGCCTTGCCTTGCTTTGCTTTCTCCTTTTCCCTTGCCTTTCCTTGCCTTGCTTTACCCTTTTGCCTTCCCTTGCCTTTGCCTTTCCATGCCTTGCTTTGCCCTTTTGCCTTACCTTGCCTTGCTATGCCCTTTTGCCTTGCCTTGCTTTGTCTCTTTGCCTTGTCTTGCCTTGCCTTCCTTTCTCCTTTTGCCCTGATTTGCCTTGCCTTTCTTTTGACCTTTTGCCTTGCCTTGCCATGCTTTGCTCTTTTTCCTTGCCTTGCTTTACCCTTTTGTCTTTCCTTGCCTTGCCTTGCTTTGCCATTTTCCCTTGCCTTGCTTTCCCCTTTTGCCTTGCCTTTCCTTGCTTTGGCCTTTTTCCTGGCCTTGCCATGGTTTGTCCTTTTGACTTACCTTGCCTTGCCTTTCTTTGCACTTTTGCCTGTCCTTGCTTTGCCCTTTTGCCTTGCCTTGCTTTGCCATTTTGCCTTTCCTTGAATTGCCCTTTTGCCTTACCTTGCCTTGGCATGCTATACCCTTTTTCCTTGCCTTGCCTTGTCATGCTTTGCCCTTTTGACTTGCCTTGCTTTGCCCTTTTGCCTTGCCTTGCTTTGCCCTTTTGCCTTGCTTTGCCTTGTTATGCTTTGCCCTTTTGCCTTGCCTTGCTTTGCCATTTTGCCTTTCCTTGAATTGCCCTTTTGCCTTACTTTGCCTTGACTTGCTATACCCTTTTTCCTTGCCTTGCCTTGTCATACTTTGCCATTTTGACTTGCTTTGCTTTGCCCTTTTGCCTTGCCTTGCTTTGCCATTTTGCCTTTCCTTGAATTGCCCTTTTGCCTTACCTTGCCTTGACTTGCTATACCCTTTTTCCTTGCCTTGCCTTGTCATGCTCTGCCCTTTTGACTTGCTTTGCTTTGTCCTTTTGCCTTGCCTTGCTTTGCCATTTTGCCTTTCCTTGAATTGCCCTTTTGCCTTACCTTGCCTTGATTTCCTATACCCTTTTTCCTTGCCTTGCCTTGTCATGCTTTGCCCTTTTGACTTGCCTTGCTTTGCCCTTTTGCCTTGCTTTGCCTTGTTATGCTTTGCCCTTTTGCCTTGTCATGCTTTGCCCTTTTGACTTGCTTTGCTTTGCCCTTTTGCCTTGCCTTTCCTTGTTTTGCCGTTTTGAATTGCCTTGCATTGCCTTACTTTCATCTTTGCCTTGCCTTGACGTGTCTTCCTTATCATTTTGCCTTGCCTTGCTTTGCTTTCCCCTTTTGCCTTGCCTTTCCTTGCCTTGCTTTACCCTTTTGCCTTCCTTTGCCTTGCCTTTCCATGCCTTCCTTTGACCCTTTGCCTTGCCTTGCTTTGACTCTTTGCCTTGACTTGCCTTGCCTTCCTTTCTCCTTTTGCCCTGATTTGCCTTGCCTTTCTTTTGACCTTTTGCCTTGCCTTGCCATGCTTTGCTCTTTTTCCTTGCCTTGCTTTGCCCTTTTGTCTTTCCTTGCCTTGCCTTGCTTTGCCATTTTCCCTTGCCTTGCTTTCCCCTTTTGCCTTGCCTTTCCTTGCTTTGGCCTTTTTCCTGGCCTTGCCATGGTTTGTCCTTTTGACTTACCTTGCCTTGCCTTTCTTTGCACTTTTGCCTGGCCTTGCTTTGCCCTTTTGCCTTGCCTTGCTTTGCCATTTTGTCTTTCCTTGAATTGCCCTTTTGCCTTACCTTGCCTTGACTTGCTATACCCTTTTTCCTTGCCTTGCCTTGTCATGCTTTGCCCTTTTGACTTGCCTTGCTTTGCCCTTTTGCCTTGCCTTGCTTTGCCCTTTTGCCTTGCTTTGCCTTGTTATGCTTTGCCCTTTTGCCTTGCCTTGCTTTGCCATTTTGCCTTTCCTTGAATTGCCCTTTTGCCTTACCTTGCCTTGACTTGCTATACCCTTTTTCCTTGCCTTGCCTTGTCATGCTTTGCCCTTTTGACTTGCTTTGCTTTGTCCTTTTGCCTTGCCTTGCTTTGCCCTTTTGCCTTGCTTTGCCTTGTTATGCTTTGCCCTTTTGCCTTGCCTTGCTTTGCCATTTTGCCTTTCCTTGAATTGCCCTTTTGCCTTACCTTGCCTTGACTTGCTATACCCTTTTTCCTTGCCTTGCCTTGTCATGCTCTGCCCTTTTGACTTGCTTTGCTTTGTCCTTTTGCCTTGCCTTGCTTTGCCATTTTGCCTTTCCTTGAATTGCCCTTTTGCCTTACCTTGCCTTGACTTGCTATACCCTTGATCCTTGCCTTGCCTTGTCATGCTTTGCCCTTTTGACTTTCCTTGCTTTGCCCTTTTGCCTTGTCTTGCTTTGCCCTTTTGCCTTGCTTTGCCTTGTTATGCTTTCCCTTTTGCCTTGTCTTGCTTTGCCATTTTGCTTTTCCTTGCATTGTCCTTTTGCCTTACCTTGCCTTGACATGCTTTACCCTTTTGCCTTGCCTTGCCTTTTCATGCTTTGCCCTTTTGCATTGCCTTGCCTTGTCATGCTCTGCCCTTTTGACTTGCTTTGCTTTGTCCTTTTGCCTTGCCTTGCTTTGCCATTTTGCCTTTCCTTGAATTGCCCTTTTGCCTTACCTTGCCTTGATTTCCTATACCCTTTTTCCTTGCCTTGCCTTGTCATGCTTTGCCCTTTTGACTTGCCTTGCTTTGCCCTTTTGCCTTGCTTTGCCTTGTTATGCTTTGCCCTTTTGCCTTGTCATGCTTTGCCCTTTTGACTTGCTTTGCTTTGCCCTTTTGCCTTGCCTTTCCTTGTTTTGCCGTTTTGAATTGCCTTGCATTGCCTTACTTTCATCTTTGCCTTGCCTTGACGTGTCTTCCTTATCATTTTGCCTTGCCTTGCTTTGCTTTCCCCTTTTGCGTTGCCTTTCCTTGCCTTGCTTTACCCTTTTGCCTTCCTTTGCCTTGCCTTTCCATGCCTTCCTTTGACCCTTTGCCTTGCCTTGCTTTGACTCTTTGCCTTGACTTGCCTTGCCTTCCTTTCTCCTTTTGCCCTGATTTGCCTTGCCTTTCTTTTGACCTTTTGCCTTGCCTTGTCTTGCCATGCTTTGCTCTTTTTCCTTGCCTTGCTTTGCCCTTTTGTCTTGCCTTGCCTTGCCTTGCTTTGCCATTTTCCCTTGCCTTGCTTTTCCCTTTTGCCTTGCCTTTCCTTGCTTTGGCCTTTTTCCTGGCCTTGCCATGGTTTGTCCTTTTGACTTACCTTGCCTTGCCTTTCTTTGCCCTTTTACCTGGCCTTGCATTGAGTTGCCCTTTTTCCTTGCCTTGCCATGCTTTGCCCTTTTGCCTTGCCTTGCTTTGCCATTTTGTCTTTCCTTGAATTGCCCTTTTGCCTTACCTTGCCTTGACTTGCTATAGCCTTTTTCCTTGCCTTGCCTTTTAATGCTTTGCCCTTTTGCCTTGCCTTGCTTTGCCATTTTGCCTTTCCTTGAATTGCCCTTTTGCCTTACCTTGCCTTGACTTGCTATACCCTTTTTCCTAGCCTTGCCTTGTCATGCTTTGCCCTTTTGACTTGCCTTGCTTTGCCCTTTTGCCTTGCTTTGCCTTGTTATGCTTTGCCCTTTTGCCTTGTCTCCTTTGCCATTTTGCGTTTCCTTGCATTGCCCTTTTGCCTTACCTTGCCTTGACATGCATTAGCCTTTTGCCTTGCCTTGCCTTGTCATTCTTTGCCTTTTTGACTTGCTTTGCTTTGCCCTTTTGCCTTGCCTTTCCTTTTTTTGCCATTTTGAATTGCCTTGCATTACCTTACTTTCATCTTTGCCTTGCCTTGACGTGTCTTCCTTATCATTTTGCCTTGCCTTGCTTTGCTTTCCCCTTTTGCCTTGCCTTTCCTTGCCTTGCTTTACCCTTTTGCCTTCCTTTGCCTTGCCTTTCCATGCCTTCCTTTGACCCTTTGCCTTGCCTTGCTTTGACTCTTTGCCTTGACTTGCCTTGCCTTCCTTTCTCCTTTTGCCCTGATTTGCCTTGCCTTTCTTTTGACCTTTTGCCTTGCCTTGCCTTGCCATGCTTTGCTCTTTTTCCTTGCCTTGCTTTGCCCTTTTGTCTTGCCTTACCTTGCCTTGCTTTGCCATTTTCCCTTGCCTTGCTTTCCCCTTTTGCTTTGCCTTTCCTTGCTTTGGCCTTTTTCCTGGCCTTGCCATGGTTTGTCCTTTTGACTTACCTTGCCTTGCCTTTCTTTGCACTTTTGCCCGGCCTTGCATTGCGTTGCCCTTTTTCCTTGCCTTGCCATGCTTTGCCCTTTTGCCTTGCCTTGCTTTGCCCTTTTGCCTTGCTTTGCCTTGTTATGCTTTGCCCTTTTGCCTTGCCTTGCTTTGCCATTTTGCCTTTCCTTGAATTGCCCTTTTGCCTTACCTTGCCTTGACTTGCTATAGCCTTTTTCCTTGCCTTGCCTTGTCATACTTTGCCATTTTGACTTGCTTTGCTTTGCCCTTTTGCCTTGCCTTGCTTTGCCATTTTGCCTTTCCTTGAATTGCCCTTTTGCCTTACCTTGCCTTGACTTGCTATACCCTTTTTCCTTGCCTTGCCTTGTCATGCTTTGCCCTTTTGACTTGCCTTGCTTTGCCCTTTTGCCTTGCTTTGCCTTGTTATGCTTTGCCATTTTTGCCTTATCTTGCTTTGCCATTTTGCCTTTCCTTGCATTGCCCTTTTGCCTTACCTTGCCTTGTCATACTTTGCCCTTTTGCCTTGCCTTGCCTTGTCATGCTTTGCCTTTTTGACTTGCTTTGCTTTGCCCTTTTGCCTTGCCTTTCCTTGTTTTGCCGTTTTGAATTGCCTTGCATTGCCTTGCTTTCATCTTTGCCTTGCCTTGACGTGTCTTCCTTATCCTTTTGCCTTGCCTTGCTTTGCTTTCTCCTTTTCCCTTGCCTTTCCTTGCCTTGCTTTACCCTTTTGCCTTCCCTTGCCTTTGCCTTTCCATGCCTTGCTTTGCCCCTTTGCCTTACCTTGCCTTGCTATGCCCTTTTGCCTTGCCTTGCTTTGTCTCTTTGCCTTGTCTTGCCTTGCCTTCCTTTCTCCTTTTGCCCTGATTTGCCTTGCCTTTCTTTTGACCTTTTGCCTTGCCTTGCCATGCTTTGCTCTTTTTCCTTGCCTTGCTTTACCCTTTTGTCTTTCCTTGCCTTGCCTTGCTTTGCCATTTTCCCTTGCCTTGCTTTCCCCTTTTGCCTTGCCTTTCCTTGCTTTGGCCTTTTTCCTGGCCTTGCCATGGTTTGTCCTTTTGACTTACCTTGCCTTGCCTTTCTTTGCACTTTTGCCTGTCCTTGCTTTGCCCTTTTGCCTTGCCTTGCTTTGCCATTTTGCCTTTCCTTGAATTGCCCTTTTGCCTTACCTTGCCTTGGCATGCTATACCCTTTTTCCTTGCCTTGCCTTGTCATGCTTTGCCCTTTTGACTTGCCTTGCTTTGCCCTTTTGCCTTGCCTTGCTTTGCCCTTTTGCCTTGCTTTGCCTTGTTATGCTTTGCCCTTTTGCCTTGCCTTGCTTTGCCATTTTGCCTTTCCTTGAATTGCCCTTTTGCCTTACTTTGCCTTGACTTGCTATACCCTTTTTCCTTGCCTTGCCTTGTCATACTTTGCCATTTTGACTTGCTTTGCTTTGCCCTTTTGCCTTGCCTTGCTTTGCCATTTTGCCTTTCCTTGAATTGCCCTTTTGCCTTACCTTGCCTTGACTTGCTATACCCTTTTTCCTTGCCTTGCCTTGTCATGCTCTGCCCTTTTGACTTGCTTTGCTTTGTCCTTTTGCCTTGCCTTGCTTTGCCATTTTGCCATTCCTTGAATTGCCCTTTTGCCTTACCTTGCCTTGATTTCCTATACCCTTTTTCCTTGCCTTGCCTTGTCATGCTTTGCCCTTTTGACTTGCCTTGCTTTGCCCTTTTGCCTTGCTTTGCCTTGTTATGCTTTGCCCTTTTGCCTTGTCATGCTTTGCCCTTTTGACTTGCTTTGCTTTGCCCTTTTGCCTTGCCTTTCCTTGTTTTGCCGTTTTGAATTGCCTTGCATTGCCTTACTTTCATCTTTGCCTTGCCTTGACGTGTCTTCCTTATCATTTTGCCTTGCCTTGCTTTGCTTTCCCCTTTTGCCTTGCCTTTCCTTGCCTTGCTTTACCCTTTTGCCTTCCTTTGCCTTGCCTTTCCATGCCTTCCTTTGACCCTTTGCCTTGCCTTGCTTTGACTCTTTGCCTTGACTTGCCTTGCCTTCCTTTCTCCTTTTGCCCTGATTTGCCTTGCCTTTCTTTTGACCTTTTGCCTTGCCTTGCCATGCTTTGCTCTTTTTCCTTGCCTTGCTTTGCCCTTTTGTCTTTCCTTGCCTTGCCTTGCTTTGCCATTTTCCCTTGCCTTGCTTTCCCCTTTTGCCTTGCCTTTCCTTGCTTTGGCCTTTTTCCTGGCCTTGCCATGGTTTGTCCTTTTGACTTACCTTGCCTTGCCTTTCTTTGCACTTTTGCCTGGCCTTGCTTTGCCCTTTTGCCTTGCCTTGCTTTGCCATTTTGCCTTTCCTTGAATTGCCCTTTTGCCTTACCTTGCCTTGACTTGCTATACCCTTTTTCCTTGCCTTGCCTTGTCATGCTTTGCCCTTTTGACTTGCCTTGCTTTGCCCTTTTGCCTTGCCTTGCTTTGCCCTTTTGCCTTGCTTTGCCTTGTTATGCTTTGCCCTTTTGCCTTGCCTTGCTTTGCCATTTTGCCTTTCCTTGAATTGCCCTTTTGCCTTACCTTGCCTTGACTTGCTATACCCTTTTTCCTTGCCTTGCCTTGTCATGCTTTGCCCTTTTGACTTGCCTTGCTTTGCCCTTTTGCCTTGCCTTGCTTTGCCCTTTTGCCTTGCTTTGCCTTGTTATGCTTTGCCCTTTTGCCTTGCCTTGCTTTGCCATTTTGCCTTTCCTTGAATTGCCCTTTTGCCTTACCTTGCCTTGACTTGCTATACCCTTTTTCCTTGCCTTGCCTTGTCATGCTTTGCCCTTTTGACTTGCTTTGCTTTGTCCTTTTGCCTTGCCTTGCTTTGCCCTTTTGCCTTGCTTTGCCTTGTTATGCTTTGCCCTTTTGCCTTGCCTTGCTTTGCCATTTTGCCTTTCCTTGAATTGCCCTTTTGCCTTACCTTGCCTTGACTTGCTATACCCTTTTTCCTTGCCTTGCCTTGTCATGCTCTGCCCTTTTGACTTGCTTTGCTTTGTCCTTTTGCCTTGCCTTGCTTTGCCATTTTGCCTTTCCTTGAATTGCCCTTTTGCCTTACCTTGCCTTGACTTGCTATACCCTTGATCCTTGCCTTGCCTTGTCATGCTTTGCCCTTTTGACTTTCCTTGCTTTGCCCTTTTGCCTTGTCTTGCTTTGCCCTTTTGCCTTGCTTTGCCTTGTTATGCTTTCCCTTTTGCCTTGTCTTGCTTTGCCATTTTGCTTTTCCTTGCATTGCCCTTTTGCCTTACCTTGCCTTGACATGCTTTACCCTTTTGCCTTGCCTTGCCTTTTCATGCTTTGCCCTTTTGCATTGCCTTGCCTTGTCATGCTTTGCCCTTTTGACTTGCTTTGCTTTGCCCTTTTGCCTTGCCTTTCCTTGTTTTCCCGTTTTCAATTTCCTTGGATTGCCTTACTTTCATCTTTGCCTTGCCTTGACGTGTCTTCCTTATCCTTTCGCCTTGCCTTGCTTTGCTTTCCCCTTTTGCCTTGCCTTACCTTGCCTTGCTTTGCCTCTTTGCCTTGTCTTGCCTTGCCTTCCTTTCTCCTTTTGCCCTGATTTGCCTTGCCTTTCTTTTGACCTTTTGCCTTACCTTGCCTTGACTTGCTATACCCTTTTTCCTTGCCTTGCCTTGTCATGCTTTGCCCTTTTGACTTGCCTTGCTTTGCCCTTTTGCCTTGCTTTGCCTTGTTATACTTTGCCCTTTTGACTTGTCTTGCTTTGCCATTTTGCCTTTCCTTGCATTGCCCTTTTGCCTTACCTTGCCTTGTCATGCTTTGCCCTTTTGACTTGCTTTGCTTTGCCCTTTTGCCTTGCCTTTCCTTGTTTTGCCGTTTTGAATTGCCTTGCATTGCCTTACTTTCATCTTTGCCTTGCCTTGACGTGTCTTCCTTATCATTTTGCCTTGCCTTGCTTTGCTTTCCCCTTTTGCCTTGCCTTTCCTTGCCTTGCTTTACCCTTTTGCCTTCCTTTGCCTTGCCTTTCCATGCCTTCCTTTGACCCTTTGCCTTGCCTTGCTTTGACTCTTTGCCTTGACTTGCCTTGCCTTCCTTTCTCCTTTTGCCCTGATTTGCCTTGCCTTTCTTTTGACCTTTTGCCTTGCCTTGCCTTGCCATGCTTTGCTCTTTTTCCTTGCCTTGCTTTGCCTTTTTGTCTTGCCTTACCTTGCCTTGCTTTGCCATTTTCCCTTGCCTTGCTTTCCCCTTTTGCCTTGCCTTTCCTTGCTTTGGCCTTTTTCCTGGCCTTGCCATGGTTTGTCCTTTTGACTTACCTTGCCTTGCCTTTCTTTGCACTTTTGCCCGGCCTTGCATTGAGTTGCCCTTTTTCCTTGCCTTGCCATGCTTTGCCCTTTTGCCTTGCCTTGCTTTGCCCTTTTGCCTTGCTTTGCCTTGTTATGCTTTGCCCTTTTGCCTTGCCTTGCTTTGCCATTTTGCCTTTCCTTGAATTGCCCTTTTGCCTTACCTTGCCTTGACTTGCTATAGCCTTTTTCCTTGCCTTGCCTTGTCATACTTTGCCATTTTGACTTGCTTTGCTTTGCCCTTTTGCCTTGCCTTGCTTTGCCATTTTGCCTTTCCTTGAATTGCCCTTTTGCCTTACCTTGCCTTGACTTGCTATACCCTTTTTCCTTGCCTTGCCTTGTCATGCTTTGCCCTTTTGACTTGCCTTGCTTTGCCCTTTTGCCTTGCTTTGCCTTGTTATGCTTTGCCATTTTTGCCTTGTCTTGCTTTGCCATTTTGCCTTTCCTTGCATTGCCCTTTTGCCTTACCTTGCCTTGTCATGCTTTGCCCTTTTGCCTTGCCTTGCCTTGTCATGCTTTGCCCTTTTGACTTGCTTTGCTTTGCCCTTTTGCCTTGCCTTTCCTTGTTTTGCCGTTTTGAATTGCCTTGCATTGCCTTGCTTTCATCTTTGCCTTGCCTTGACGTGTCTTCCTTATCCTTTTGCCTTGCCTTGCTTTGCTTTCTCCTTTTCCCTTGCCTTTCCTTGCCTTGCTTTACCCTTTTGCCTTCCCTTGCCTTTGCCTTTCCATGCCTTGCTTTGCCCCTTTGCCTTACCTTGCCTTGCTATGCCCTTTTGCCTTGCCTTGCTTTGTCTCTTTGCCTTGTCTTGCCTTGCCTTCCTTTCTCCTTTTGCACTGATTTGCCTTGCCTTTCTTTTGACCTTTTGCATTGCCTTGCCTTGCCATGCTTTGCTCTTTTTCCTTGCCTTGCTTTGCCCTTTTGTCTTGCTTGCCTTGCCTTGCTTTGCCATTTTCCCTTGCCTTGCTTTTCCCTTTTGCCTTGCCTTTCCTTGCTTTGGCCTTTTTCCTGGCCTTGCCATGGTTTGTCCTTTTGACTTACCTTGCCTTGCCTTTCTTTGCCCTTTTGCCAGGCCTTGCATTGAGTTGCCCTTTTTCCTTGCCTTGCCATGCTTTGCCCTTTTGCCTTGCCTTGCTTTGCCATTTTGTCTTTCCTTGAATTGGCCTTTTGCCTTACCTTGCCTTGACTTGCTATACCCTTTTTCCTTGCCTTGCCTTTTCATGCTTTGCCCTTTTGCCTTGCCTTGCTTTGCCATTTTGCCTTTCCTTGAATTGCCCTTTTGCCTTACCTTGCCTTGACTTGCTATACCCTTTTGCCTTGCCTTGCCTTGTCATGCTTTGCCCTTTTGACTTCCCTTGCTTTGCCCTTTTGCCTTGCTTTCCCTTGTTATGCTTTGCCCTTTTGCCTTGTATTGCTTTGCCATTTTGCCTTTCCTTGCATTGCCCTTTTGCCTTACCTTGCCTTGTCATGCTTTGCCCTTTTGCCTTGCCTTGTCTTGTCATGCTTTGCCCTTTTGACTTGCTTTGCTTTGCCCTTTTGCCTTGCCTTTCCTTGTTTTGCCGTTTTGAATTGCCTTGCATTGCCTTGCTTTCATCTTTGCCTTGCCTTGACGTGTCTTCCTTATCCTTTTGCCTTGCCTTGCTTTGCTTTCTCCTTTTCCCTTGCCTTTCCTTGCCTTGCTTTACCCTTTTGCCTTCCCTTGCCTTTGCCTTTCCATGCCATGCTTTGCCCCTTTGCCCTAACTTGCCTTGCTATGCCCTTTTGCCTTGCCTTGCTTTGTCTCTTTGCCTTGTCTTGCCTTGCCTTCCTTTCTCCTTTTGCCCTGATTTGCCTTGCCTTTCTTTTGACCTTTTGCCTTGCCTTGCCATGCTTTGCTCTTTTTCCTTGCCTTGCTTTGCCCTTTTGTCTTTCCTTGCCTTGCCTTGCTTTGCCATTTTCCCTTGCCTTGCTTTCCCTTTTTGCCTTGCCTTTCCTTGCTTTGGCCTTTTTCCTGGCCTTGCCATGGTTTGTCCTTTTGACTTACCTTGCCTTGCCTTTCTTTGCACTTTTGCCCGGCCTTGCATTGCGTTGCCCTTTTTCCTTGCCTTGCCATGCTTTGCCCTTTTGCCTTGCCTTGCTTTGCCCTTTTGCCTTGCTTTGCCTTGTTATGCTTTGCCCTTTTGCCTTGCCTTGCTTTGCCATTTTGCCTTTCCTTGAATTGCCCTTTTGCCTTACCTTGCCTTGACTTGCTATAGCCTTTTTCCTTGCCTTGCCTTGTCATACTTTGCCATTTTGACTTGCTTTGCTTTGCCCTTTTGCCTTGCCTTGCTTTGCCATTTTGCCTTTCCTTGAATTGCCCTTTTGCCTTACCTTGCCTTGACTTGCTATACCCTTTTTCCTTGCCTTGCCTTGTCATGCTTTGCCCTTTTGACTTGCCTTGCTTTGCCCTTTTGCCTTGCTTTGCCTTGTTATGCTTTGCCATTTTTGCCTTATCTTGCTTTGCCATTTTGCCTTTCCTTGCATTGCCCTTTTGCCTTACCTTGCCTTGTCATGCTTTGCCCTTTTGCCTTGCCTTGCCTTGTCATGCTTTGCCTTTTTGACTTGCTTTGCTTTGCCCTTTTGCCTTGCCTTTCCTTGTTTTGCCGTTTTGAATTGCCTTGCATTGCCTTGCTTTCATCTTTGCCTTGCCTTGACGTGTCTTCCTTATCCTTTTGCCTTGCCTTGCTTTGCTTTCTCCTTTTCCCTTGCCTTTCCTTGCCTTGCTTTACCCTTTTGCCTTCCCTTGCCTTTGCCTTTCCATGCCTTGCTTTGCCCCTTTGCCTTACCTTGCCTTGCTATGCCCTTTTGCCTTGCCTTGCTTTGTCTCTTTGCCTTGTCTTGCCTTGCCTTCCTTTCTCCTTTTGCCCTGATTTGCCTTGCCTTTCTTTTGACCTTTTGCCTTGCCTTGCCATGCTTTGCTCTTTTTCCTTGCCTTGCTTTACCCTTTTGTCTTTCCTTGCCTTGCCTTGCTTTGCCATTTTCCCTTGCCTTGCTTTCCCCTTTTGCCTTGCCTTTCCTTGCTTTGGCCTTTTTCCTGGCCTTGCCATGGTTTGTCCTTTTGACTTACCTTGCCTTGCCTTTCTTTGCACTTTTGCCTGTCCTTGCTTTGCCCTTTTGCCTTGCCTTGCTTTGCCATTTTGCCTTTCCTTGAATTGCCCTTTTGCCTTACCTTGCCTTGGCATGCTATACCCTTTTTCCTTGCCTTGCCTTGTCATGCTTTGCCCTTTTGACTTGCCTTGCTTTGCCCTTTTGCCTTGCCTTGCTTTGCCCTTTTGCCTTGCTTTGCCTTGTTATGCTTTGCCCTTTTGCCTTGCCTTGCTTTGCCATTTTGCCTTTCCTTGAATTGCCCTTTTGCCTTACTTTGCCTTGACTTGCTATACCCTTTTTCCTTGCCTTGCCTTGTCATACTTTGCCATTTTGACTTGCTTTGCTTTGCCCTTTTGCCTTGCCTTGCTTTGCCATTTTGCCTTTCCTTGAATTGCCCTTTTGCCTTACCTTGCCTTGACTTGCTATACCCTTTTTCCTTGCCTTGCCTTGTCATGCTCTGCCCTTTTGACTTGCTTTGCTTTGTCCTTTTGCCTTGCCTTGCTTTGCCATTTTGCCATTCCTTGAATTGCCCTTTTGCCTTACCTTGCCTTGATTTCCTATACCCTTTTTCCTTGCCTTGCCTTGTCATGCTTTGCCCTTTTGACTTGCCTTGCTTTGCCCTTTTGCCTTGCTTTGCCTTGTTATGCTTTGCCCTTTTGCCTTGTCATGCTTTGCCCTTTTGACTTGCTTTGCTTTGCCCTTTTGCCTTGCCTTTCCTTGTTTTGCCGTTTTGAATTGCCTTGCATTGCCTTACTTTCATCTTTGCCTTGCCTTGACGTGTCTTCCTTATCATTTTGCCTTGCCTTGCTTTGCTTTCCCCTTTTGCCTTGCCTTTCCTTGCCTTGCTTTACCCTTTTGCCTTCCTTTGCCTTGCCTTTCCATGCCTTCCTTTGACCCTTTGCCTTGCCTTGCTTTGACTCTTTGCCTTGACTTGCCTTGCCTTCCTTTCTCCTTTTGCCCTGATTTGCCTTGCCTTTCTTTTGACCTTTTGCCTTGCCTTGCCATGCTTTGCTCTTTTTCCTTGCCTTGCTTTGCCCTTTTGTCTTTCCTTGCCTTGCCTTGCTTTGCCATTTTCCCTTGCCTTGCTTTCCCCTTTTGCCTTGCCTTTCCTTGCTTTGGCCTTTTTCCTGGCCTTGCCATGGTTTGTCCTTTTGACTTACCTTGCCTTGCCTTTCTTTGCACTTTTGCCTGGCCTTGCTTTGCCCTTTTGCCTTGCCTTGCTTTGCCATTTTGCCTTTCCTTGAATTGCCCTTTTGCCTTACCTTGCCTTGACTTGCTATACCCTTTTTCCTTGCCTTGCCTTGTCATGCTTTGCCCTTTTGACTTGCCTTGCTTTGCCCTTTTGCCTTGCCTTGCTTTGCCCTTTTGCCTTGCTTTGCCTTGTTATGCTTTGCCCTTTTGCCTTGCCTTGCTTTGCCATTTTGCCTTTCCTTGAATTGCCCTTTTGCCTTACCTTGCCTTGACTTGCTATACCCTTTTTCCTTGCCTTGCCTTGTCATGCTTTGCCCTTTTGACTTGCCTTGCTTTGCCCTTTTGCCTTGCCTTGCTTTGCCCTTTTGCCTTGCTTTGCCTTGTTATGCTTTGCCCTTTTGCCTTGCCTTGCTTTGCCATTTTGCCTTTCCTTGAATTGCCCTTTTGCCTTACCTTGCCTTGACTTGCTATACCCTTTTTCCTTGCCTTGCCTTGTCATGCTTTGCCCTTTTGACTTGCTTTGCTTTGTCCTTTTGCCTTGCCTTGCTTTGCCCTTTTGCCTTGCTTTGCCTTGTTATGCTTTGCCCTTTTGCCTTGCCTTGCTTTGCCATTTTGCCTTTCCTTGAATTGCCCTTTTGCCTTACCTTGCCTTGACTTGCTATACCCTTTTTCCTTGCCTTGCCTTGTCATGCTCTGCCCTTTTGACTTGCTTTGCTTTGTCCTTTTGCCTTGCCTTGCTTTGCCATTTTGCCTTTCCTTGAATTGCCCTTTTGCCTTACCTTGCCTTGACTTGCTATACCCTTGATCCTTGCCTTGCCTTGTCATGCTTTGCCCTTTTGACTTTCCTTGCTTTGCCCTTTTGCCTTGTCTTGCTTTGCCCTTTTGCCTTGCTTTGCCTTGTTATGCTTTCCCTTTTGCCTTGTCTTGCTTTGCCATTTTGCTTTTCCTTGCATTGCCCTTTTGCCTTACCTTGCCTTGACATGCTTTACCCTTTTGCCTTGCCTTGCCTTTTCATGCTTTGCCCTTTTGCATTGCCTTGCCTTGTCATGCTTTGCCCTTTTGACTTGCTTTGCTTTGCCCTTTTGCCTTGCCTTTCCTTGTTTTCCCGTTTTCAATTTCCTTGGATTGCCTTACTTTCATCTTTGCCTTGCCTTGACGTGTCTTCCTTATCCTTTCGCCTTGCCTTGCTTTGCTTTCCCCTTTTGCCTTGCCTTACCTTGCCTTGCTTTGCCTCTTTGCCTTGTCTTGCCTTGCCTTCCTTTCTCCTTTTGCCCTGATTTGCCTTGCCTTTCTTTTGACCTTTTGCCTTACCTTGCCTTGACTTGCTATACCCTTTTTCCTTGCCTTGCCTTGTCATGCTTTGCCCTTTTGACTTGCCTTGCTTTGCCCTTTTGCCTTGCTTTGCCTTGTTATACTTTGCCCTTTTGACTTGTCTTGCTTTGCCATTTTGCCTTTCCTTGCATTGCCCTTTTGCCTTACCTTGCCTTGTCATGCTTTGCCCTTTTGACTTGCTTTGCTTTGCCCTTTTGCCTTGCCTTTCCTTGTTTTGCCGTTTTGAATTGCCTTGCATTGCCTTACTTTCATCTTTGCCTTGCCTTGACGTGTCTTCCTTATCATTTTGCCTTGCCTTGCTTTGCTTTCCCCTTTTGCCTTGCCTTTCCTTGCCTTGCTTTACCCTTTTGCCTTCCTTTGCCTTGCCTTTCCATGCCTTCCTTTGACCCTTTGCCTTGCCTTGCTTTGACTCTTTGCCTTGACTTGCCTTGCCTTCCTTTCTCCTTTTGCCCTGATTTGCCTTGCCTTTCTTTTGACCTTTTGCCTTGCCTTGCCTTGCCATGCTTTGCTCTTTTTCCTTGCCTTGCTTTGCCTTTTTGTCTTGCCTTACCTTGCCTTGCTTTGCCATTTTCCCTTGCCTTGCTTTCCCCTTTTGCCTTGCCTTTCCTTGCTTTGGCCTTTTTCCTGGCCTTGCCATGGTTTGTCCTTTTGACTTACCTTGCCTTGCCTTTCTTTGCACTTTTGCCCGGCCTTGCATTGAGTTGCCCTTTTTCCTTGCCTTGCCATGCTTTGCCCTTTTGCCTTGCCTTGCTTTGCCCTTTTGCCTTGCTTTGCCTTGTTATGCTTTGCCCTTTTGCCTTGCCTTGCTTTGCCATTTTGCCTTTCCTTGAATTGCCCTTTTGCCTTACCTTGCCTTGACTTGCTATAGCCTTTTTCCTTGCCTTGCCTTGTCATACTTTGCCATTTTGACTTGCTTTGCTTTGCCCTTTTGCCTTGCCTTGCTTTGCCATTTTGCCTTTCCTTGAATTGCCCTTTTGCCTTACCTTGCCTTGACTTGCTATACCCTTTTTCCTTGCCTTGCCTTGTCATGCTTTGCCCTTTTGACTTGCCTTGCTTTGCCCTTTTGCCTTGCTTTGCCTTGTTATGCTTTGCCATTTTTGCCTTGTCTTGCTTTGCCATTTTGCCTTTCCTTGCATTGCCCTTTTGCCTTACCTTGCCTTGTCATGCTTTGCCCTTTTGCCTTGCCTTGCCTTGTCATGCTTTGCCCTTTTGACTTGCTTTGCTTTGCCCTTTTGCCTTGCCTTTCCTTGTTTTGCCGTTTTGAATTGCCTTGCATTGCCTTGCTTTCATCTTTGCCTTGCCTTGACGTGTCTTCCTTATCCTTTTGCCTTGCCTTGCTTTGCTTTCTCCTTTTCCCTTGCCTTTCCTTGCCTTGCTTTACCCTTTTGCCTTCCCTTGCCTTTGCCTTTCCATGCCTTGCTTTGCCCCTTTGCCTTACCTTGCCTTGCTATGCCCTTTTGCCTTGCCTTGCTTTGTCTCTTTGCCTTGTCTTGCCTTGCCTTCCTTTCTCCTTTTGCACTGATTTGCCTTGCCTTTCTTTTGACCTTTTGCATTGCCTTGCCTTGCCATGCTTTGCTCTTTTTCCTTGCCTTGCTTTGCCCTTTTGTCTTGCTTGCCTTGCCTTGCTTTGCCATTTTCCCTTGCCTTGCTTTTCCCTTTTGCCTTGCCTTTCCTTGCTTTGGCCTTTTTCCTGGCCTTGCCATGGTTTGTCCTTTTGACTTACCTTGCCTTGCCTTTCTTTGCCCTTTTGCCAGGCCTTGCATTGAGTTGCCCTTTTTCCTTGCCTTGCCATGCTTTGCCCTTTTGCCTTGCCTTGCTTTGCCATTTTGTCTTTCCTTGAATTGGCCTTTTGCCTTACCTTGCCTTGACTTGCTATACCCTTTTTCCTTGCCTTGCCTTTTCATGCTTTGCCCTTTTGCCTTGCCTTGCTTTGCCATTTTGCCTTTCCTTGAATTGCCCTTTTGCCTTACCTTGCCTTGACTTGCTATACCCTTTTGCCTTGCCTTGCCTTGTCATGCTTTGCCCTTTTGACTTCCCTTGCTTTGCCCTTTTGCCTTGCTTTCCCTTGTTATGCTTTGCCCTTTTGCCTTGTATTGCTTTGCCATTTTGCCTTTCCTTGCATTGCCCTTTTGCCTTACCTTGCCTTGTCATGCTTTGCCCTTTTGCCTTGCCTTGTCTTGTCATGCTTTGCCCTTTTGACTTGCTTTGCTTTGCCCTTTTGCCTTGCCTTTCCTTGTTTTGCCGTTTTGAATTGCCTTGCATTGCCTTGCTTTCATCTTTGCCTTGCCTTGACGTGTCTTCCTTATCCTTTTGCCTTGCCTTGCTTTGCTTTCTCCTTTTCCCTTGCCTTTCCTTGCCTTGCTTTACCCTTTTGCCTTCCCTTGCCTTTGCCTTTCCATGCCATGCTTTGCCCCTTTGCCCTAACTTGCCTTGCTATGCCCTTTTGCCTTGCCTTGCTTTGTCTCTTTGCCTTGTCTTGCCTTGCCTTCCTTTCTCCTTTTGCCCTGATTTGCCTTGCCTTTCTTTTGACCTTTTGCCTTGCCTTGCCATGCTTTGCTCTTTTTCCTTGCCTTGCTTTGCCCTTTTGTCTTTCCTTGCCTTGCCTTGCTTTGCCATTTTCCCTTGCCTTGCTTTCCCTTTTTGCCTTGCCTTTCCTTGCTTTGGCCTTTTTCCTGGCCTTGCCATGGTTTGTCCTTTTGACTTACCTTGCCTTGCCTTTCTTTGCACTTTTGCCTGGCCTTGCTTTGCCCTTTTACCTTGCCTTGCTTTGCCATTTTGCCTTTCCTTGAATTGCCCTTTTGCCTTACCTTGCCTTGACTTGCTATACCCTTTTTCCTTGCCTTGCCTTGTCATGCTTTGCCCTTTTGACTTGCCTTGCTTTGCCCTTTTGCCTTGCCTTGCTTTGCCCTTTTGCCTTGCTTTGCCTTGTTTTGCTTTGCCCTTTTGCCTTGCCTTGCTTTGCCATTTTGCCTTTCCTTGAATTGCCCTTTTGCCTTACCTTGCCTTGACTTGCTATACCCTTTTTCCTTGCCTTGCCTTGTCATGCTTTGCCCTTTTGACTTGCTTTGCTTTGTCCTTTTGCCTTGCCTTGCTTTGCCATTTTGCCTTTCCTTGAATTGCCCTTTTGCCTTACCTTGCCTTGACTTGCTATACCCTTTTTCCTTGCCTTGCCTTGTCATGCTTTGCCCTTTTGACTTTCCTTGCTCTGCCCTTTTGCCTTGCCTTGCTTTGCCCTTCTGCCTTGCTTTGCCTTGTTATGCTTTGCCCTTTTGCCTTGTCTTGCTTTGCCATTTTGCCTTTCCTTGCATTGCCCTTTTGCCTTACCTTGCCTTGACGTGCTTTGCCCTTTTGCCTTGCCTTGCCTTGTCATGCTTTGCCCTTTTGACTTGCTTTGCTTTGCCCTTTTGCCTTGCCTTTCCTTGTTTTGCCGTTTTCAATTTCCTTGCATTGCCTTACTTTCATCTTTGCCTTGCCTTGACGTGTCTTCCTTATCCTTTCGCCTTGCCTTGCTTTGCTTTCCCCTTTTGCCTTGCCTTACCTTGCCTTGCTTTGCCTCTTTGCCTTGTCTTGCCTTGCCTTCCTTTCTCCTTTTGCCCTGATTTGCCTTGCCTTTCTTTTGACCTTTTGCCTTGCCTTGTCTTGCCATGCTTTGCTCTTTTTCCTTGCCTTGCTTTGCCCTTTTGTCTTGCCTTGCTTTGCCTTGCTTTGCCATTTTCCCTTGCCTTGCTTTCCCCTTTTGCCTTGCCTTTCCTTGCTTTGGCCTTTTTCCTGGCCTTGCCATGGTTTGTCCTTTTGACTTACCTTGCCTTGCCTTTCTTTGCCCTTTTGCCTGGCCTTGCATTGAGTTGCCCTTTTTCCTTGCCTTGCCATGCTTTGCCCTTTTGCCTTGCCTTGCTTTGACATTTTGTCTTTCCTTGAATTGCCTTTTTGCCTTACCTTGCCTTGACTTGCTATACCCTTTTTCCTTGCCTTGCCTTTTCATGCTTTGCCCTTTTGACTTCCCTTTCTTTGCCCTTTTGCCTTGCTTTGCCTTCTTATGCTTTGCCCTTTTGCCTTGCCTTGCTTTACCATTTTGCTTTTCCTTGCATTGCCCTTTTGCCTTACCTTGCCTTGTCATGCTTTGCCCTTTTGACTTGCTTTGCTTTGCCCTTTTGCCTTGCCTTTCCTTGTTTTGCCGTTTTGAATTGCCTTGCATTGCCTTACTTTCATCTTTGCCTTGCCTTGACGTGTCTTCCTTATCATTTTGCCTTGCCTTGCTTTGCTTTCCCCTTTTGCCTTGCCTTTCCTTGCCTTGCTTTACCCTTTTGCCTTCCTTTGCCTTGCCTTTCCATGCCTTCCTTTGACCCTTTGCCTTGCCTTGCTTTGACTCTTTGCCTTGACTTGCCTTGCCTTCCTTTCTCCTTTTGCCCTGATTTGCCTTGCCTTTCTTTTGACCTTTTGCCTTGCCTTGCCTTGCCATGCTTTGCTCTTTTTCCTTGCCTTGCTTTGCCCTTTTGTCTTGCCTTACCTTGCCTTGCTTTGCCATTTTCCCTTGCCTTGCTTTCCCCTTTTGCCTTGCCTTTCCTTGCTTTGGCCTTTTTCCTGGCCTTGCCATGGTTTGTCCTTTTGACTTACCTTGCCTTGCCTTTCTTTGCCGTTTTGCCCGGTCTTGCATTGAGTTGCCCTTTTTCCTTGCCTTGCCATGCTTTGCCCTTTTGCCTTGCCTTGCTTTGCCCTTTTGCCTTGCTTTGCCTTGTTATGCTTTGCCCTTTTGCCTTGCCTTGCTTTGCCATTTTGCCTTTCCTTGAATTGCCCTTTTGCCTTACCTTGCCTTGACTTGCTATAGCCTTGTTTCCTTGCCTTGCCTTGTCATACTTTGCCATTTTGACTTGCTTTGCTTTGCCCTTTTGCCTTGCCTTGCTTTGCCATTTTGCCTTTCCTTGAATTGCCCTTTTGCCTTACCTTGCCTTGACTTGCTATACCCTTTTTCCTTGCCTTGCCTTGTCATGCTTTGCCCTTTTGACTTGCCTTGCTTTGCCCTTTTGCCTTGCCTTGCCTTGTCATGCTTTGCCCTTTTGCCTTGCCTTGCCTTGTCATGCTTTGCCCTTTTGACTTGCTTTGCTTTGCCCTTTTGCCTTGCCTTTCCTTGTTTTGCCGTTTTGAATTGCCTTGCATTGCCTTGCTTTCATCTTTGCCTTGCCTTGACGTGTCTTCCTTATCCTTCTGCCTTGCCTTTCTTTGCTTTCTCCTTTTGCCTTGCCTTTCCTTGCCTTGCTTTACCCTTTTGCCTTCTCTTGCCTTGCCTTTCCATGCCTTGCTTTGCCCCTTTGCCTTCCCTTGCCTTGCTATGCCCTTTTGCCTTGCCTTGCTTTGTCTCTTTGCCTTGTCTTGCCTTGCCTTCCTTTCTCCTTTTGCCCTGATTTGCCTTGCCTTTCTTTTGACCTTTTGCCTTGCCTTGCCATGCTTTGCTCTTTTTCCTTGCCTTGCTTTGGTCTTTTGTCTTTCCTTGCCTTGCCTTGCTTTGCCATTTTCCCTTGCCTTGCTTTCCCCTTTTGCCTTGCCTTTCCTTGCTTTGGCCTTTTTCCTGGCCTTGCCATGGTTTGTCCTTTTGACTTACCTTGCCTTGCCTTTCTTTGCACTTTTGCCTGGCCTTGCTTTGCCCTTTTGCCTTGCCTTGCTTTGCCATTTTGCCTTTCCTTGAATTGCCCTTTTGCCTTACCTTGCCTTTTCATGCTATACCCTTTTTCCTTGCCTTGCCTTGTCATGCTTTGCCCTTTTGACTTGCCTTGCTTTGCCCTTTTGCCTTTCCTTGCTTTGCCCTTTTGCCTTGCTTTGCCTTGTTATGCTTTGCACTTTTGCCTTGCCTTGCTTTGCCATTTTGCCTTTCCTTGAATTGCCCTTTTGCCTTACTTTGCCTTGACTTGCTATACCCTTTTTCCATGCCTTGCATTGTCATGCTTTGACATTTTCACTTGCTTTGCTTTGCCCTTTTGCCTTGCCTTGCTTTGCCATTTTGCCTTTCCTTGAATTGCCCTTTTGCCTTACCTTGCCTTGACTTGCTATACCCTTTTTCCTTGCCTTGCCTTGTCATGCTTTGCCCTTTTGACTTGCTTTACTTTGTCCTTTTGCCTTGCCTTGCTTTGCCATTTTGCCTTTCCTTGAATTGCCCTTTTGCCTTACCTTGCCTTGACTTGCTATACCCTTTTTCCTTGCCTTGCCTTGTCATGCTTTGCCCTTTTGACTTTCCTTGCTTTGCCCTTTTGCCTTGTCTTGCTTTGCCCTTTTGCCTTGCTTTGCCTTGTTATGCTTTCCCTTTTGCCTTGTCTTGCTTTGCCATTTTGCTTTTCCTTGCATTGCCCTTTTGCCTTTCCTTGCCTTGACATGCTTTACCCTTTTGCCTTGCCTTGCCTTGTCATGCTTTGCCCTTTTGACTTGCTTTGCTTTGCCCTTTTGCCTTGCCTTTCCTTGTTTTGCCGTTTTCAATTTCCTTGGATTGCCTTACTTTCATCTTTGCCTTGCCTTGACGTGTCTTCCTTATCCTTTCGCCTTGCCTTGCTTTGCTTTCCCCTTTTGCCTTGCCTTACCTTGCCTTGCTTTGCCTCTTTGCCTTGTCTTGCCTTGCCTTCCTTTCTCCTTTTGCCCTGATTTGCCTTCCCTTTCTTTTGACCTTTTGCCTTGCCTTGTCTTGCCATGCTTTGCTCTTTTTCCTTGCCTTGCTTTGCCCTTTTGTCTTGCCTTGCCTTGCCTTGCTTTGCCATTTTCCCTTGCCTTGCTTTTCCCTTTTGCCTTGCCTTTCCTTGCTTTGGCCTTTTTCCTGGCCTTGCCATGGTTTGTCCTTTTGACTTACCTTGCCTTGCCTTTCTTTGCCCTTTTACCTGGCCTTGCATTGAGTTGCCCTTTTTCCTTGCCTTGCCATGCTTTGCCCTTTTGCCTTGCCTTGCTTTGCCATTTTGTCTTTCCTTGAATTGCCCTTTTGCCTTACCTTGCCTTGACTTGCTATAGCCTTTTTCCTTGCCTTGCCTTTTAATGCTTTGCCCTTTTGCCTTGCCTTGCTTTGCCATTTTGCCTTTCCTTGAATTGCCCTTTTGCCTTACCTTGCCTTGACTTGCTATACCCTTTTTCCTAGCCTTGCCTTGTCATGCTTTGCCCTTTTGACTTGCCTTGCTTTGCCCTTTTGCCTTGCTTTGCCTTGTTATGCTTTGCCCTTTTGCCTTGTCTGCTTTGCCATTTTGCGTTTCCTTGCATTGCCCTTTTGCCTTACCTTGCCTTGACATGCTTTGCCCTTTTGCCTTGCCTTGCCTTGGCATGCTTTGCCCTTTTGACTTGCTTTGCTTTGCCCTTTTGCCTTGCCTTTCCTTGTTTTGCCGTTTTCAATTTCCTTGCATTGCCTTACTTTCATCTTTGCCTTGCCTTGACGTGTCTTCCTTATCCTTTCGCCTTGCCTTGCTTTGCTTTCCCCTTTTTTCTTGCCTTACCTTGCCTTGCTTTGACTCTTTGCCTTGACTTGCCTTGCCTTCCTTTCTCCTTTTGCCCTGATTTGCCTTGCCTTTCTTTTGACCTTTTGCCTTGCCTTGCCTTGCCATGCTTTGCTCTTTTTCCTTGCCTTGCTTTGCCCTTTTGTCTTGCCTTACCTTGCCTTGCTTTGCCATTTTCCCTTGCCTTGCTTTCCCCTTTTGCCTTGCCTTTCCTTGCTTTGGCCTTTTTCCTGGCCTTGCCATGGTTTGTCCTTTTGACTTACCTTGCCTTGCCTTTCTTTGCCGTTTTCCCGGTCTTGCATTGAGTTGCCCTTTTTCCCTGCCTTGCCATGCTTTGCCCTTTTGCCTTGCCTTGCTTTGCCCTTTTGCCTTGCTTTGCCTTGTTATGCTTTGCCCTTTTGCCTTGCCTTGCTTTGCCATTTTGCCTTTCCTTGAATTGCCCTTTTGCCTTACCTTGCCTTGACTTGCTATAGCCTTTTTCCTTGCCTTGCCTTGTCATACTTTGCCATTTTGACTTGCTTTGCTTTGCCCTTTTGCCTTGCCTTGCTTTGCCATTTTGCCTTTCCTTGAATTGCCCTTTTGCCTTACCTTGCCTTGACTTGCTATACCCTTTTTCCTAGCCTTGCCTTGTCATGCTTTGCCCTTTTGACTTGCCTTGCTTTGCCCTTTTGCCTTGCTTTGCCTTGTTATGCTTTGCCCTTTTGCCTTGTCTGCTTTGCCATTTTGCGTTTCCTTGCATTGCCCTTTTGCCTTACCTTGCCTTGACATGCTTTGCCCTTTTGCCTTGCCTTGCCTTGTCATGCTTTGCCCTTTTGACTTGCTTTGCTTTGCCCTTTTGCCTTGCCTTTCCTTGTTTTGCCGTTTTCAATTTCCTTGGATTGCCTTACTTTCATCTTTGCCTTGCCTTGACGTGTCTTCCTTATCCTTTCGCCTTGCCTTGCTTTGCTTTCCCCTTTTTTCTTGCCTTACCTTGCCTTGCTTTGACTCTTTGCCTTGACTTGCCTTGCCTTCCTTTCTCCTTTTGCCCTGATTTGCCTTGCCTTTCTTTTGACCTTTTGCCTTGCCTTGCCTTGCCATGCTTTGCTCTTTTTCCTTGCCTTGCTTTGCCCTTTTGTCTTGCCTTACCTTGCCTTGCTTTGCCATTTTCCCTAGCCTTGCTTTCCCCTTTTGCCTTGCCTTTCCTTGCTTTGGCCTTTTTCCTGGCCTTGCCATGGTTTGTCCTTTTGACTTACCTTGCCTTGCCTTTCTTTGCCGTTTTGCCCGGTCTTGCATTGAGTTGCCCTTTTTCCTTGCCTTGCCATGCTTTGCCCTTTTGCCTTGCCTTGCTTTGCCCTTTTGCCTTGCTTTGCCTTGTTATGCTTTGCCCTTTTGCCTTGCCTTGCTTTGCCATTTTGCCTTTCCTTGAATTGCCCTTTTGCCTTACCTTGCCTTGACTTGCTATAGCCTTTTTCCTTGCCTTGCCTTGTCATACTTTGCCATTTTGACTTGCTTTGTTTTGCCCTTTTGCCTTGCCTTGCTTTGCCATTTTGCCTTTCCTTGAATTGCCCTTTTGCCTTACCTTGCCTTGACTTGCTATACCCTTTTTCCTTGCCTTGCCTTGTCATGCTTTTCCCTTTTGAGTTGCCTTGCTTTGCCCTTTTGCCTTTCCTTGCTTTGCCCTTTTGCCTTGCCTTGCCTTGTCATGCTTTGCCCTTTTGCCTTGCCTTGCCTTGTCATGCTTTGCCCTTTTGACTTGCTTTGCTTTGCCCTTTTGCCTTGCCTTTCCTTGTTTTGCCGTTTTGAATTGCCTTGCATTGCCTTGCTTTCATCTTTGCCTTGCCTTGACGTGTCTTCCTTATCCTTTTGCCTTGCCTTGCTTTGCTTTCTCCTTTTCCCTTGCCTTTCCTTGCCTTGCTTTACCCTTTTGCCTTCCCTTGCCTTTGCCTTTCCATGCCTTGCTTTGCCCCTTTGCCTTACCTTGCCTTGCTATGCCCTTTTGCCTTGCCTTGCTTTGTCTCTTTGCCTTGTCTTGCCTTGCCTTCCTTTCTCCTTTTGCCCTGATTTGCCTTGCCTTTCTTTTGACCTTTTGCCTTGCCTTGCCATGCTTTGCTCTTTTTCCTTGCCTTGCTTTGGTCTTTTGTCTTTCCTTGCCTTGCCTTGCTTTGCCATTTTCCCTTGCCTTGCTTTCCCCTTTTGCCTTGCCTTTCCTTGCTTTGGCCTTTTTCCTGGCCTTGCCATGGTTTGTCCTTTTGACTTACCTTGCCTTGCCTTTCTTTGCACTTTTGCCTGGCCTTGCTTTGCCCTTTTGCCTTGCCTTGCTTTGCCATTTTGCCTTTCCTTGAATTGCCCTTTTGTTTTACCTTGCCTTGGCATGCTATACCCTTTTTCCTTGCCTTGCCTTGTCATGCTTTGCCCTTTTGACTTGCCTTGCTTTGCCCTTTTGCCTTGCTTTGCCTTGTTATGCTTTGCACTTTTGCCTTGCCTTGCTTTGCCATTTTGCCTTTCCTTGAATTGCCCTTTTGCCTTACTTTGCCTTGACTTGCTATACCCTTTTTCCATGCCTTGCATTGTCATGCTTTGACATTTTCACTTGCTTTGCTTTGCCCTTTTGCCTTGCCTTGCTTTGCCATTTTGCCTTTCCTTGAATTGCCCTTTTGCCTTACCTTGCCTTGACTTGCTATACCCTTTTTCCTTGCCTTGCCTTGTCATGCTTTGCCCTTTTGACTTGCTTTACTTTGTCCTTTTGCCTTGCCTTGCTTTGCCATTTTGCCTTTCCTTGAATTGCCCTTTTGCCTTACCTTGCCTTGACTTGCTATACCCTTTTTCCTTGCCTTGCCTTGTCATGCTTTGCCCTTTTGACTTTCCTTGCTTTGCCCTTTTGCCTTGTCTTGCTTTGCCCTTTTGCCTTGCTTTGCCTTGTTATGCTTTCCCTTTTGCCTTGTCTTGCTTTGCCATTTTGCTTTTCCTTGCATTGCCCTTTTGCCTTTCCTTGCCTTGACATGCTTTACCCTTTTGCCTTGCCTTGCCTTGTCATGCTTTGCCCTTTTGACTTGCTTTGCTTTGCCCTTTTGCCTTGCCTTTCCTTGTTTTGCCGTTTTCAATTTCCTTGGATTGCCTTACTTTCATCTTTGCCTTGCCTTGACGTGTCTTCCTTATCCTTTCGCCTTGCCTTGCTTTGCTTTCCCCTTTTGCCTTGCCTTACCTTGCCTTGCTTTGCCTCTTTGCCTTGTCTTGCCTTGCCTTCCTTTCTCCTTTTGCCCTGATTTGCCTTCCCTTTCTTTTGACCTTTTGCCTTGCCTTGTCTTGCCATGCTTTGCTCTTTTTCCTTGCCTTGCTTTGCCCTTTTGTCTTGCCTTGCCTTGCCTTGCTTTGCCATTTTCCCTTGCCTTGCTTTTCCCTTTTGCCTTGCCTTTCCTTGCTTTGGCCTTTTTCCTGGCCTTGCCATGGTTTGTCCTTTTGACTTACCTTGCCTTGCCTTTCTTTGCCCTTTTACCTGGCCTTGCATTGAGTTGCCCTTTTTCCTTGCCTTGCCATGCTTTGCCCTTTTGCCTTGCCTTGCTTTGCCATTTTGTCTTTCCTTGAATTGCCCTTTTGCCTTACCTTGCCTTGACTTGCTATAGCCTTTTTCCTTGCCTTGCCTTTTAATGCTTTGCCCTTTTGCCTTGCCTTGCTTTGCCATTTTGCCTTTCCTTGAATTGCCCTTTTGCCTTACCTTGCCTTGACTTGCTATACCCTTTTTCCTAGCCTTGCCTTGTCATGCTTTGCCCTTTTGACTTGCCTTGCTTTGCCCTTTTGCCTTGCTTTGCCTTGTTATGCTTTGCCCTTTTGCCTTGTCTGCTTTGCCATTTTGCGTTTCCTTGCATTGCCCTTTTGCCTTACCTTGCCTTGACATGCTTTGCCCTTTTGCCTTGCCTTGCCTTGGCATGCTTTGCCCTTTTGACTTGCTTTGCTTTGCCCTTTTGCCTTGCCTTTCCTTGTTTTGCCGTTTTCAATTTCCTTGCATTGCCTTACTTTCATCTTTGCCTTGCCTTGACGTGTCTTCCTTATCCTTTCGCCTTGCCTTGCTTTGCTTTCCCCTTTTTTCTTGCCTTACCTTGCCTTGCTTTGACTCTTTGCCTTGACTTGCCTTGCCTTCCTTTCTCCTTTTGCCCTGATTTGCCTTGCCTTTCTTTTGACCTTTTGCCTTGCCTTGCCTTGCCATGCTTTGCTCTTTTTCCTTGCCTTGCTTTGCCCTTTTGTCTTGCCTTACCTTGCCTTGCTTTGCCATTTTCCCTTGCCTTGCTTTCCCCTTTTGCCTTGCCTTTCCTTGCTTTGGCCTTTTTCCTGGCCTTGCCATGGTTTGTCCTTTTGACTTACCTTGCCTTGCCTTTCTTTGCCGTTTTCCCGGTCTTGCATTGAGTTGCCCTTTTTCCCTGCCTTGCCATGCTTTGCCCTTTTGCCTTGCCTTGCTTTGCCCTTTTGCCTTGCTTTGCCTTGTTATGCTTTGCCCTTTTGCCTTGCCTTGCTTTGCCATTTTGCCTTTCCTTGAATTGCCCTTTTGCCTTACCTTGCCTTGATTTGCTATAGCCTTTTTCCTTGCCTTGCCTTGTCATACTTTGCCATTTTGACTTGCTTTGCTTTGCCCTTTTGCCTTGCCTTGCTTTGCCATTTTGCCTTTCCTTGAATTGCCCTTTTGCCTTACCTTGCCTTGACTTGCTATACCCTTTTTCCTAGCCTTGCCTTGTCATGCTTTGCCCTTTTGACTTGCCTTGCTTTGCCCTTTTGCCTTGCTTTGCCTTGTTATGCTTTGCCCTTTTGCCTTGTCTGCTTTGCCATTTTGCGTTTCCTTGCATTGCCCTTTTGCCTTACCTTGCCTTGACATGCTTTGCCCTTTTGCCTTGCCTTGCCTTGTCATGATTTGCCCTTTTGACTTGCTTTGCTTTGCCCTTTTGCCTTGCCTTTCCTTGTTTTGCCGTTTTCAATTTCCTTGCATTGCCTTACTTTCATCTTTGCCTTGCCTTGACGTGTCTTCCTTATCCTTTCGCCTTGCCTTGCTTTGCTTTCCCCTTTTTTCTTGCCTTACCTTGCCTTGCTTTGACTCTTTGCCTTGACTTGCCTTGCCTTCCTTTCTCCTTTTGCCCTGATTTGCCTTGCCTTTCTTTTGACCTTTTGCCTTGCCTTGCCTTGCCATGCTTTGCTCTTTTTCCTTGCCTTGCTTTGCCCTTTTGTCTTGCCTTACCTTGCCTTGCTTTGCCATTTTCCCTAGCCTTGCTTTCCCCTTTTGCCTTGCCTTTCCTTGCTTTGGCCTTTTTCCTGGCCTTGCCATGGTTTGTCCTTTTGACTTACCTTGCCTTGCCTTTCTTTGCCGTTTTGCCCGGTCTTGCATTGAGTTGCCCTTTTTCCTTGCCTTGCCATGCTTTGCCCTTTTGCCTTGCCTTGCTTTGCCCTTTTGCCTTGCTTTGCCTTGTTATGCTTTGCCCTTTTGCCTTGCCTTGCTTTGCCATTTTGCCTTTCCTTGAATTGCCCTTTTGCCTTACCTTGCCTTGACTTGCTATAGCCTTTTTCCTTGCCTTGCCTTGTCATACTTTGCCATTTTGACTTGCTTTGTTTTGCCCTTTTGCCTTGCCTTGCTTTGCCATTTTGCCTTTCCTTGAATTGCCCTTTTGCCTTACCTTGCCTTGACTTGCTATACCCTTTTTCCTTGCCTTGCCTTGTCATGCTTTTCCCTTTTGAGTTGCCTTGCTTTGCCCTTTTGCCTTTCCTTGCTTTGCCCTTTTGCCTTGCCTTGCCTTGTCATGCTTTGCCCTTTTGCCTTGCCTTGCCTTGTCATGCTTTGCCCTTTTGACTTGCTTTGCTTTGCCCTTTTGCCTTGCCTTTCCTTGTTTTGCCGTTTTGAATTGCCTTGCATTGCCTTGCTTTCATCTTTGCCTTGCCTTGACGTGTCTTCCTTATCCTTTTGCCTTGCCTTGCTTTGCTTTCTCCTTTTCCCTTGCCTTTCCTTGCCTTGCTTTACCCTTTTGCCTTCCCTTGCCTTTGCCTTTCCATGCCTTGCTTTGCCCCTTTGCCTTACCTTGCCTTGCTATGCCCTTTTGCCTTGCCTTGCTTTGTCTCTTTGCCTTGTCTTGCCTTGCCTTCCTTTCTCCTTTTGCCCTGATTTGCCTTGCCTTTCTTTTGACCTTTTGCCTTGCCTTGCCATGCTTTGCTCTTTTTCCTTGCCTTGCTTTGGTCTTTTGTCTTTCCTTGCCTTGCCTTGCTTTGCCATTTTCCCTTGCCTTGCTTTCCCCTTTTGCCTTGCCTTTCCTTGCTTTGGCCTTTTTCCTGGCCTTGCCATGGTTTGTCCTTTTGACTTACCTTGCCTTGCCTTTCTTTGCACTTTTGCCTGGCCTTGCTTTGCCCTTTTGCCTTGCCTTGCTTTGCCATTTTGCCTTTCCTTGAATTGCCCTTTTGTTTTACCTTGCCTTGGCATGCTATACCCTTTTTCCTTGCCTTGCCTTGTCATGCTTTGCCCTTTTGACTTGCCTTGCTTTGCCCTTTTGCCTTTCCTTGCTTTGCCCTTTTGCCTTGCTTTGCCTTGTTATGCTTTGCCCTTTTGCCTTGCCTTGCTTTGCCATTTTGCCTTTCCTTGAATTGCCCTTTTGCCTTACTTTGCCTTGACTTGCTATACCCTTTTTCCTTGCCTTGCCTTGTCATGCTTTGACATTTTCACTTGCTTTTCTTTGCCCTTTTGCCTTGCCTTGCTTTGCCATTTTGCCTTTCCTTGAATTGCCCTTTTGCCTTACCTTGCCTTGACTTGCTATACCCTTTTTCCTTGCCTTGCCTTGTCATGCTTTGCCCTTTTGACTTGCTTTGCTTTGTCCTTTTGCCTTGCCTTGCTTTGCCATTTTGCCTTTCCTTGAATTGCCCTTTTGCCTTACCTTGCCTTGACTTGCTATACCCTTTTTCCTTGCCTTGCCTTGTCATGCTTTGCCCTTTTGACTTTCCTTGCTTTGCCCTTTTGCCTTGTCTTGCTTTGCCCTTTTGCCTTGCTTTGCCTTGTTATGCTTTCCCTTTTGCCTTGTCTTGCTTTGCCATTTTGCTTTTCCTTGCATTGCCCTTTTGCCTTACCTTGCCTTGACATGCTTTACCCTTTTGCCATGCCTTGCCTTGTCATGCTTTGCCCTTTTGACTTGCTTTGCTTTGCCCTTTTGCCTTGCCTTTCCTTGTTTTGCCGTTTTCAATTTCCTTGGATTGCCTTACTTTCATCTTTGCCTTGCCTTGACGTGTCTTCCTTATCCTTTCGCCTTGCCTTGCTTTGCTTTCCCCTTTTGCCTTGCCTTACCTTGCCTTGCTTTGCCTCTTTGCCTTGTCTTGCCTTGCCTTCCTTTTTCCTTTTGCCCTGATTTGCCTTGCCTTTCTTTTGACCTTTTGCCTTGCCTTGTCTTGCCATGCTTTGCTCTTTTTCCTTGCCTTGCTTTGCCCTTTTGTCTTGCCTTGCCTTGCCTTGCTTTGCCATTTTCCCTTGCCTTGCTTTTCCCTTTTGCCTTGCCTTTCCTTGCTTTGGCCTTTTTCCTGGCCTTGCCATGGTTTGTCCTTTTGACTTACCTTGCCTTGCCTTTCTTTGCCCTTTTACCTGGCCTTGCATTGAGTTGCCCTTTTTCCTTGCCTTGCCATGCTTTGCCCTTTTGCCTTGCCTTGCTTTGCCATTTTGTCTTTCCTTGAATTGCCCTTTTGCCTTACCTTGCCTTGACTTGCTATACCCTTTTTCCTTGCCTTGCCTTTTAATGCTTTGCCCTTTTGCCTTGCCTTGCTTTGCCATTTTGCCTTTCCTTGAATTGCCCTTTTGCCTTACCTTGCCTTGACTTGCTATACCCTTTTTCCTAGCCTTGCCTTGTCATGCTTTGCCCTTTTGACTTGCCTTGCTTTGCCCTTTTGCCTTGCTTTGCCTTGTTATGCTTTGCCCTTTTGCCTTGTCTGCTTTGCCATTTTGCGTTTCCTTGCATTGCCCTTTTGCCTTACCTTGCCTTGACATGCATTAGCCTTTTGCCTTGCCCTGCCTTGTCATTCTTTGCCTTTTTGACTTGCTTTGCTTTGCCCTTTTGCCTTGCCTTTCCTTTTTTTGCCGTTTTGAATTGCCTTGCATTGCCTTACTTTCATCTTTGCCTTGCCTTGACGTGTCTTCCTTATCATTTTGCCTTGCCTTGCTTTGCTTTCCCCTTTTGCCTTGCCTTTCCTTGCCTTGCTTTACCCTTTTGCCTTCCTTTGCCTTGCCTTTCCATGCCTTCCTTTGACCCTTTGCCTTGCCTTGCTTTGACTCTTTGCCTTGACTTGCCTTGCCTTCCTTTCTCCTTTTGCCCTGATTTGCCTTGCCTTTCTTTTGACCTTTTGCCTTGCCTTGCCTTGCCATGCTTTGCTCTTTTTCCTTGCCTTGCTTTGCCCTTTTGTCTTGCCTTACCTTGCCTTGCTTTGCCATTTTCCCTTGCCTTGCTTTCCCCTTTTGCCTTGCCTTTCCTTGCTTTGGCCTTTTTCCTGGCCTTGCCAAGGTTTGTCCTTTTGACTTACCTTGCCTTGCCTTTCTTTGCCCTTTTGCCTGGCCTTGCATTGAGTTGCCCTTTTTCCTTGCCTTGCCATGCTTTGCCCTTTTGCCTTGCCTTGCTTTGCCATTTTGTCTTTCCTTGAATTGCCTTTTTGCCTTACCTTGCCTTGACTTGCTATACCCTTTTTCCTTGCCTTGCCTTTTCATGCTTTGCCCTTTTGACTTGCCTTTCTTTGCCCTTTTGCCTTGCTTTGCCTTCTTATGCTTTGCCCTTTTGCCTTGCCTTGCTTTACCATTTTGCTTTTCCTTGCATTGCCCTTTTGCCTTACCTTGCCTTGTCATGCTTTGCCCTTTTGACTTGCTTTGCTTTGCCCTTTTGCCTTGCCTTTCCTTGTTTTGCCGTTTTGAATTGCCTTGCATTGCCTTACTTTCATCTTTGCCTTGCCTTGACGTGTCTTCCTTATCATTTTGCCTTGCCTTGCTTTGCTTTCCCCTTTTGCCTTGCCTTTCCTTGCCTTGCTTTACCCTTTTGCCTTCCTTTGCCTTGCCTTTCCATGCCTTCCTTTGACCCTTTGCCTTGCCTTGCTTTGACTCTTTGCCTTGACTTGCCTTGCCTTCCTTTCTCCTTTTGCCCTGATTTGCCTTGCCTTTCTTTTGACCTTTTGCCTTGCCTTGCCTTGCCATGCTTTGCTCTTTTTCCTTGCCTTGCTTTGCCCTTTTGTCTTGCCTTACCTTGCCTTGCTTTGCCATTTTCCCTTGCCTTGCTTTCCCCTTTTGCCTTGCCTTTCCTTGCTTTGGCCTTTTTCCTGGCCTTGCCATGGTTTGTCCTTTTGACTTACCTTGCCTTGCCTTTCTTTGCCGTTTTGCCCGGTCTTGCATTGAGTTGCCCTTTTTCCTTGCCTTGCCATGCTTTGCCCTTTTGCCTTGCCTTGCTTTGCCCTTTTGCCTTGCTTTGCCTTGTTATGCTTTGCCCTTTTGCCTTTCCTTGCTTTGCCATTTTGCCTTTCCTTGAAATGCCCTTTTGCCTTACCTTGCCTTGACTTGCTATAGCCTTGTTTCCTTGCCTTGCCTTGTCATACTTTGCCATTTTGACTTGCTTTGCTTTGCCCTTTTGCCTTGCCTTGCTTTGCCATTTTGCCTTTCCTTGAATTGCCCTTTTGCCTTACCTTGCCTTGACTTGCTATACCCTTTTTCCTTGCCTTGCCTTGTCATGCTTTGCCCTTTTGACTTGCCTTGCTTTGCCCTTTTGCCTTGCTTTGCCTTGTTATGCTTAGCCCTTTTGCCTTGTCTTGCTTTGCCATTTTGCCTTTCCTTGCGTTGCCCTTTTGCCTTGCCTTGTCATGCTTTGCCCTTTTGCCTTGCCTTGCCTTGTCATGCTTTGCCCTTTTGACTTGCTTTGCTTTGCCCTTTTGCCTTGCCTTTCCTTGTTTTGCCGTTTTGAATTGCCTTGCATTGCCTTGCTTTCATCTTTGCCTTGCTTTCATCTTTGCCTTGCCTTTCCTTATCCTTCTGCCTTGCCTTTCTTTGCTTTCTCCTTTTGCCTTGCCTTTCCTTGCCTTGCTTTACCCTTTTGCCTTCTCTTGCCTTGCCTTTCCATGCCTTGCTTTGCCCCTTTGCCTTCCCTTGCCTTGCTATGCCCTTTTGCCTTGCCTTGCTTTGTCTCTTTGCCTTGTCTTGCCTTGCCTTCCTTTCTCCTTTTGCCCTGATTTGCCTTGCCTTTCTTTTGACCTTTTGCCTTGCCTTGCCATGCTTTGCTCTTTTTCCTTGCCTTGCTTTGGTCTTTTGTCTTTCCTTGCCTTGCCTTGCTTTGCCATTTTCCCTTGCCTTGCTTTCCCCTTTTGCCTTGCCTTTCCTTGCTTTGGCCTTTTTCCTGGCCTTGCCATGGTTTGTCCTTTTGACTTACCTTGCCTTGCCTTTCTTTGCACTTTTGCCTGGCCTTGCTTTGCCCTTTTGCCTTGCCTTGCTTTGCCATTTTGCCTTTCCTTGAATTGCCCTTTTGCCTTACCTTGCCTTTTCATGCTATACCCTTTTTCCTTGCCTTGCCTTGTCATGCTTTGCCCTTTTGACTTGCCTTGCTTTGCCCTTTTGCCTTCTCTTGCTTTGCCCTTTTGCCTTGCTTTGCCTTGTTATGCTTTGCCCTTTTGCCTTGCCTTGCTTTGCCATTTTGCCTTTCCTTGAATTGCCCTTTTGCCTTACTTTGCCTTGACTTGCTATACCCTTTTTCCTTGCCTTGCCTTGTCATGCTTTGACATTTTCACTTGCTTTGCTTTGCCCTTTTGCCTTGCCTTGCTTTGCCATTTTGCCTTTCCTTGAATTGCCCTTTTGCCTTACCTTGCCTTGACTTGCTATACCCTTTTTCCTTGCCTTGCCTTGTCATGCTTTGCCCTTTTGACTTGCTTTGCTTTGTCCTTTTGCCTTTCCTTGCTTTGCCATTTTGCCTTTCCTTGAATTGCCCTTTTGCCTTACCTTGCCTTGACTTGCTATACCCTTTTTCCTTGCCTTGCCTTGTCATGCTTTGCCCTTTTGACTTTCCTTGCTTTGCCCTTTTGCCTTGTCTTGCTTTGCCCTTTTGCCTTGCTTTGCCTTGTTATGCTTTCCCTTTTGCCTTGTCTTGCTTTGCCATTTTGCTTTTCCTTGCATTGCCCTTTTGCCTTACCTTGCCTTGACATGCTTTACCCTTTTGCCTTGCCTTGCCTTGTCATGCTTTGCCCTTTTGACTTGCTTTGCTTTGCCCTTTTGCCTTGCCTTTCCTTGTTTTGCCGTTTTCAATTTCCTTGGATTGCCTTACTTTCATCTTTGCCTTGCCTTGACGTGTCTTCCTTATCCTTTCGCCTTGCCTTGCTTTGCTTTCCCCTTTTGCCTTGCCTTACCTTGCCTTGCTTTGCCTCTTTGCCTTGTCTTGCCTTGCCTTCCTTTCTCCTTTTGCCCTGATTTGCCTTCCCTTTCATTTGACCTTTTGCCTTGCCTTGTCTTGCCATGCTTTGCTCTTTTTCCTTGCCTTGCTTTGCCCTTTTGCCTTGCCTTGCTTTGCCATTTTGCCTTTCCTTGAATTGCCCTTTTGCCTTACCTTGCCTTGGCATGCTATACCCTTTTTCCTTGCCTTGCCTTGTCATGCTTTGACATTTTCACTTGCTTTTCTTTGCCCTTTTGCCTTGCCTTGCTTTGCCATTTTGCCTTTCCTTGCTTTGCCCTTTTGCCTTGCTTTGCCTTGTTATGCTTTGCCCTTTTGCCTTGCCTTGCTTTGCCATTTTGCCTTTCCTTGAATTGCCCTTTTGCCTTACTTTGCCTTGACTTGCTATACCCTTTTTCCTTGCCTTGCCTTGTCATGCTTTGACATTTTCACTTGCTTTTCTTTGCCTCTTTGCCTTGCCTTGCTTTGCCATTTTGCCTTTCCTTGAATTGCCCTTTTGCCTTACCTTGCCTTGACTTGCTATACCCTTTTTCCTTGCCTTGCCTTGTCATGCTTTGCCCTTTTGACTTGCTTTGCTTTGTCCTTTTGCCTTGCCTTGCTTTGCCATTTTGCCTTTCCTTGAATTGCCCTTTTGCCTTACCTTGCCTTGACTTGCTATACCCTTTTTCCTTGCCTTGCCTTGTCATGCTTTGCCCTTTTGACTTTCCTTGCTTTGCCCTTTTGCCTTGTCTTGCTTTGCCCTTTTGCCTTGCTTTGCCTTGTTATGCTTTCCCTTTTGCCTTGTCTTGCTTTGCCATTTTGCTTTTCCTTGCATTGCCCTTTTGCCTTACCTTGCCTTGACATGCTTTACCCTTTTGCCTTGCCTTGCCTTGTCATGCTTTGCCCTTTTGACTTGCTTTGCTTTGCCCTTTTGCCTTGTCTTTCCTTGTTTTGCCGTTTTCAATTTCCTTGCATTGCCTTACTTTCATCTTTGCCTTGCCTTGACGTGTCTTCCTTATCCTTTCGCCTTGCCTTGCTTTGCTTTCCCCTTTTGCCTTGCCTTACCTTGCCTTGCTTTGCCTCTTTGCCTTGTCTTGCCTTGCCTTCCTTTTTCCTTTTGCCCTGATTTGCCTTGCCTTTCTTTTGACCTTTTGCCTTGCCTTGTCTTGCCATGCTTTGCTCTTTTTCCTTGCCTTGCTTTGCCCTTTTGTCTTGCCTTGCCTTGCCTTGCTTTGCCATTTTCCCTTGCCTTGCTTTTCCCTTTTGCCTTGCCTTTCCTTGCTTTGGCCTTTTTCCTGGCCTTGCCATGGTTTGTCCTTTTGACTTACCTTGCCTTGCCTTTCTTTGCCCTTTTACCTGGCCTTGCATTGAGTTGCCCTTTTTCCTTGCCTTGCCATGCTTTGCCCTTTTGCCTTGCCTTGCTTTGCCATTTTGTCTTTCCTTGAATTGCCCTTTTGCCTTACCTTGCCTTGACTTGCTATACCCTTTTTCCTTGCCTTGCCTTTTAATGCTTTGCCCTTTTGCCTTGCCTTGCTTTGCCATTTTGCCTTTCCTTGAATTGTCCTTTTGCCTTACCTTGCCTTGACTTGCTATACCCTTTTTCCTAGCCTTGCCTTGTCATGCTTTGCCCTTTTGACTTGCCTTGCTTTGCCCTTTTGCCTTGCTTTGCCTTGTTATGCTTTGCCCTTTTGCCTTGTCTGCTTTGCCATTTTGCGTTTCCTTGCATTGCCCTTTTGCCTTACCTTGCCTTGACATGCATTAGCCTTTTGCCTTGCCCTGCCTTGTCATTCTTTGCCTTTTTGACTTGCTTTGCTTTGCCCTTTTGCCTTGCCTTTCCTTTTTTTGCCGTTTTGAATTGCCTTGCATTGCCTTACTTTCATCTTTGCCTTGCCTTGACGTGTCTTCCTTATCATTTTGCCTTGCCTTGCTTTGCTTTCCCCTTTTGCCTTGCCTTTCCTTGCCTTGCTTTACCCTTTTGCCTTCCTTTGCCTTGCCTTTCCATGCCTTCCTTTGACCCTTTGCCTTGCCTTGCTTTGACTCTTTGCCTTGACTTGCCTTGCCTTCCTTTCTCCTTTTGCCCTGATTTGCCTTGCCTTTCTTTTGACCTTTTGCCTTGCCTTGCCTTGCCATGCTTTGCTCTTTTTCCTTGCCTTGCTTTGCCCTTTTGTCTTGCCTTACCTTGCCTTGCTTTGCCATTTTCCCTTGCCTTGCTTTCCCCTTTTGCCTTGCCTTTCCTTGCTTTGGCCTTTTTCCTGGCCTTGCCATGGTTTGTCCTTTTGACTTACCTTGCCTTGCCTTTCTTTGCACTTTTGCCCGGCCTTGCATTGAGTTGCCCTTTTTCCTTGCCTTGCCATGCTTTGCCCTTTTGCCTTGCCTTGCTTTGCCCTTTTGCCTTGCTTTGCCTTGTTATGCTTTGCCCTTTTGCCTTGCCTTGCTTTGCCATTTTGCCTTTCCTTGAATTGCCCTTTTGCCTTACCTTGCCTTGACTTGCTATAGCCTTTTTCCTTGCCTTGCCTTGTCATACTTTGCCATTTTGACTTGCTTTGCTTTGCCCTTTTGCCTTGCCTTGCTTTGCCATTTTGCCTTTCCTTGAATTGCCCTTTTGCCTTACCTTGCCTTGACTTGCTATACCCTTTTTCCTTGCCTTGCCTTGTCATGCTTTGCCCTTTTGACTTGCTTTGCTTTGTCCTTTTGCCTTGCCTTGCTTTGCCATTTTGCCTTTCCTTGAATTGCCCTTTTGCCTTACCTTGCCTTGACTTGCTATACCCTTTTTCCTTGCCTTGCCTTGTCATGCTTTGCCCTTTTGACTTTCCTTGCTTTGCCCTTTTGCCTTGTCTTGCTTTGCCCTTTTGCCTTGCTTTGCCTTGTTATGCTTTCCCTTTTGCCTTGTCTTGCTTTGCCATTTTGCTTTTCCTTGCATTGCCCTTTTGCCTTACCTTGCCTTGACATGCTTTACCCTTTTGCCTTGCCTTGCCTTGTCATGCTTTGCCCTTTTGACTTGCTTTGCTTTGCCCTTTTGCCTTGCCTTTCCTTGTTTTGCCGTTTTCAATTTCCTTGGATTGCCTTACTTTCATCTTTGCCTTGCCTTGACGTGTCTTCCTTATCCTTTCGCCTTGCCTTGCTTTGCTTTCCCCTTTTGCCTTGCCTTACCTTGCCTTGCTTTGCCTCTTTGCCTTGTCTTGCCTTGCCTTCCTTTCTCCTTTTGCCCTGATTTGCCTTCCCTTTCTTTTGACCTTTTGCCTTGCCTTGTCTTGCCATGCTTTGCTCTTTTTCCTTGCCTTGCTTTGCCCTTTTGTCTTGCCTTGCCTTGCCTTGCTTTGCCATTTTCCCTTGCCTTGCTTTTCCCTTTTGCCTTGCCTTTCCTTGCTTTGGCCTTTTTCCTGGCCTTGCCATGGTTTGTCCTTTTGACTTACCTTGCCTTGCCTTTCTTTGCCCTTTTACCTGGCCTTGCATTGAGTTGCCCTTTTTCCTTGCCTTGCCATGCTTTGCCCTTTTGCCTTGCCTTGCTTTGCCATTTTGTCTTTCCTTGAATTGCCCTTTTGCCTTACCTTGCCTTGACTTGCTATAGCCTTTTTCCTTGCCTTGCCTTTTCATGCTTTGCCCTTTTGCCTTGCCTTGCTTTGCCATTTTGCCTTTCCTTGAATTGCCCTTTTGCCTTACCTTGCCTTGACTTGCTATACCCTTTTTCCTAGCCTTGCCTTGTCATGCTTTGCCCTTTTGACTTGCCTTGCTTTGCCCTTTTGCCTTGCTTTGCCTTGTTATGCTTTGCCCTTTTGCCTTGTCTGCTTTGCCATTTTGCGTTTCCTTGCATTGCCCTTTTCCCTTACCTTGCCTTGACATGCTTTGCCCTTTTGCCTTGCCTTGCCTTGTCATGCTTTGCCCTTTTGACTTGCTTTGCTTTGCCCTTTTGCCTTGCCTTTCCTTGTTTTGCCGTTTTCAATTTCCTTGCATTGCCTTACTTTTATCTTTGCCTTGCCTTGACGTGTCTTCCTTATCCTTTCGCCTTGCCTTGCTTTGCTTTCCCCTTTTTTCTTGCCTTACCTTGCCTTGCTTTGACTCTTTGCCTTGACTTGCCTTGCCTTCCTTTCTCCTTTTGCCCTGATTTGCCTTGCCTTTCTTTTGACCTTTTGCCTTGCCTTGCCTTGCCATGCTTTGCTCTTTTTCCTTGCCTTGCTTTGCCCTTTTGTCTTGCCTTACCTTGCCTTGCTTTGCCATTTTCCCTTGCCTTGCTTTCCCCTTTTGCCTTGCCTTTCCTTGCTTTGGCCTTTTTCCTGGCCTTGCCATGGTTTGTCCTTTTGACTTACCTTGCCTTGCCTTTCTTTGCACTTTTGCCCGGCCTTGCATTGAGTTGCCCTTTTTCCTTGCCTTGCCATGCTTTGCCCTTTTGCCTTGCCTTGCTTTGCCCTTTTGCCTTGCTTTGCCTTGTTATGCTTTGCCCTTTTGCCTTGCCTTGCTTTGCCATTTTGCCTTTCCTTGAATTGCCCTTTTGCCTTACCTTGCCTTGACTTGCTATAGCCTTTTTCCTTGCCTTGCCTTGTCATACTTTGCCATTTTGACTTGCTTTGCTTTGCCCTTTTGCCTTGCCTTGCTTTGCCATTTTGCCTTTCCTTGAATTGCCCTTTTGCCTTACCTTGCCTTGACTTGCTATACCCTTTTTCCTTGCCTTGCCTTGTCATGCTTTGCCCTTTTGACCTGCCTTGCTTTGCCCTTTTGCGTTGCTTTGCCTTGTTATGCTTTGCCATTTTTGCCTTGTCTTGCTTTGCCATTTTGCCTTTCCTTGCATTGCCCTTTTGCCTTACCTTGCCTTGACTTGCTATACCCTTTTGCCTTGCCTTGCCTTGTCATGCTTTGCCCTTTTGACTTGCTTTGCTTTGCCCTTTTGCCTTGCCTTTCCTTGTTTTGCCGTTTTGAATTGCCTTGCATTGCCTTGCTTTCATCTTTGCCTTGCCTTGACGTGTCTTCCTTATCCTTTTGCCTTGCCTTGCTTTGCTTTCTCCTTTTCCCTTGCCTTTCCTTGCCTTGCTTTACCCTTTTGCCTTCCCTTGCCTTTGCCTTTCCATGCCTTGCTTTGCCCCTTTGCCTTACCTTGCCTTGCTATGCCCTTTTGCCTTGCCTTGCTTTGTCTCTTTGCCTTGTCTTGCCTTGCCTTCCTTTCTCCTTTTGCCCTGATTTGCCTTGCCTTTCTTTTGACCTTTTGCCTTGCCTTGCCATGCTTTGCTCTTTTTCCTTGCCTTGCTTTGCCCTTTTGTCTTTCCTTGCCTTGCCTTGCTTTGCCATTTTCCCTTGCCTTGCTTTCCCCTTTTGCCTTGCCTTTCCTTGCTTTGGCCTTTTTCCTGGCCTTGCCATGGTTTGTCCTTTTGACTTACCTTGCCTTGCCTTTCTTTGCACTTTTGCCTGGCCTTGCTTTGCCCTTTTGCCTTGCCTTGCTTTGCCATTTTGCCTTTCCTTGAATTGCCCTTTTGCCTTACCTTGCCTTGGCATGCTATACCCTTTTTCCTTGCCTTGCCTTGTCATGCTTTGCCCTTTTGACTTGCCTTGCTTTGCCCTTTTGCCTTTCCTTGCTTTGCCCTTTTGCCTTGCTTTGCCTTGTTATGCTTTGCCCTTTTGCCTTGCCTTGCTTTGCCATTTTGCCTTTCCTTGAATTGCCCTTTTGCCTTACTTTGCCTTGACTTGCTATACCCTTTTTCCTTGCCTTGCCTTGTCATGCTTTGCCATTTTCCCTTGCCTTGCTTTCCCCTTTTGCCTTGCCTTTCCTTGCTTTGGCCTTTTTCCTGGCCTTGCCATGGTTTGTCCTTTTGACTTACCTTGCCTTGCCTTTCTTTGCACTTTTGCCTGGCCTTGCTTTGCCCTTTTGCCTTGCCTTGCTTTGCCATTTTGCCTTTCCTTGAATTGCCCTTTTGCCTTACCTTGCCTTGGCATGCTATACCCTTTTTCCTTGCCTTGCCTTGTCATGCTTTGCCCTTTTGACTTGCCTTGCTTTGCCATTTTGCCTTTCCTTGAATTGCCCTTTTGCCTTACCTTGCCTTGACTTGCTATACCCTTTTTCCTTGCCTTGCCTTGTCATGCCTTGCCCTTTTGACTTGCTTTGCTTTGTCCTTTTGCCTTGCCTTGCTTTGCCATTTTGCCTTTCCTTGAATTGCCCTTTTGCCTTACCTTGCCTTGACTTGCTATACCCTTTTCCCTTGCCTTGCCTTGTCATGCTTTGCCCTTTTGACTTGCCTTGCTTTGCCCTTTTGCCTTGCCTTGCTTTGCCCTTCTGCCTTGCTTTGCCTTGTTATGCTTTCCCTTTTGCCTTGTCTTGCTTTGCCATTTTGCTTTTCCTTGCATTGCCCTTTTGCCTTACCTTGCCTTGACATGCTTTACCCTTTTGCCTTGCCTTGCCTTTTCATGCTTTGCCCTTTTGCATTGCCTTGCCTTGTCATGCTTTGCCCTTTTGACTTGCTTTGCTTTGCCCTTTTGCCTTGCCTTTCCTTGTTTTGCCGTTTTCAATTTCCTTGCATTGCCTTACTTTCATCTTTGCCTTGCCTTGACGTGTCTTCCTTATCCTTTCGCCTTGCCTTGCTTTGCTTTCCCCTTTTGCCTTGCCTTTCCTTGCCTTGCTTTGCCTCTTTGCCTTGTCTTGCCTTGCCTTCCTTTCTCCTTTTGCCCTGATTTGCCTTGCCTTTCTTTTGACCTTTTGCCTTGCCTTGCCTTGCCATGATTTGCTCTTTTTCCTTGCCTTGCTTTGCCCTTTTGTCTTGCCTTGCCTTGCCTTGCTTTGCCATTTTCCCTTGCCTTGCTTTTCCCTTTTGCCTTGCCTTTCCTTGCTTTGGCTTTTTTCCTGGCCTTGCCATGGTTTGTCCTTTTGACTTACCTTGCCTTGCCTTTCTTTGCCCTTTTGCCTGGCCTTGTATTGAGTTGCCCTTTTTCCTTGCCTTGCCATGCTTTGCCCTTTTGCCTTGCCTTGCTTTGCCATTTTGTCTTTCCTTGAATTGGCCTTTTGCCTTACCTTGCCTTGACTTGCTATACCCTTTTTCCTTGCCTTGCCTTTTCATGCTTTGCCCTTTTGACTTGCCTTTCTTTGCCCTTTTGCCTTGCTTTGCCTTGTTATGCTTTGCCCTTTTGCCTTGTCTTGCTTTGCCATTTTGCCTTTCCTTGCATTGCCCTTTTGCCTTACCTTGCCTTGTCATGCTTTGCCCTTTTGACTTGCTTTGCTTTGCCCTTTTGCCTTGCCTTTCCTTGTTTTGCCGTTTTGAATTGCCTTGCATTGCCTTACTTTCATCTTTGCCTTGCCTTGACGTGTCTTCCTTATCATTTTGCCTTGCCTTGCTTTGCTTTCCCCTTTTGCCTTGCCTTTCCTTGCCTTGCTTTACCCTTTTGCCTTCCTTTGCCTTGCCTTTCCGTGCCTTCCTTTGACCCTTTGCCTTGCCTTGCTTTGACTCTTTGCCTTGACTTGCCTTGCCTTCCTTTCTCCTTTTGCCCTGATTTGCCTTGCCTTTCTTTTGACCTTTTGCCTTGCCTTGCCTTGCCATGCTTTGCTCTTTTTCCTTGCCTTGCTTTGCCCTTTTGTCTTGCCTTACCTTGCCTTGCTTTGCCATTTTCCCTTGCCGTGCTTTCCCCTTTTGCCTTGCCTTTCCTTGCTTAGGCCTTTTTCCTGGCCTTGACATGGTTTGTCCTTTTGACTTACCTTGCCTTGCCTTTCTTTGCACTTTTGCCCGGCCTTGCATTGAGTTGCCCTTTTTCCTTGCCTTGCCATGCTTTGCCCTTTTGCCTTGCCTTGCTTTGCCCTTTTGCCTTGCTTTGCCTTGTTATGCTTTGCCCTTTTGCCTTGCCTTGCTTTGCCATTTTGCCTTTCCTTGAATTGCCCTTTTGCCTTACCTTGCCTTGACTTGCTATAGCCTTTTTCCTTGCCTTGCCTTGTCATACTTTGCCATTTTGACTTGCTTTGCTTTGCCCTTTTGCCTTGCCTTGCTTTTCCCTTTTGCCTTGCCTTTCCATGCTTTGGCCTTTTTCCTGGCCTTGCCATGGTTTATCCTTTTGACTTACCTTGCCTTGCCTTTCTTTGCCCTTTTGCCTGGCCTTGCATTGAGTTGCCCTTTTTCCTTGCCTTGCCATGCTTTGCCCTTTTGCCTTGCCTTGCTTTGCCATTTTGTCTTTCCTTGAATTGCCCTTTTGCCTTACCTTGCCTTGACTTGCTATACCCTTCTTCCTTGCCTTGCCTTTTCATGCTTTGCCCTTTTGCCTTGCCATGCTTTGCCATTTTGCCTTTCCTTGAATTGCCCTTTTGCCTTACCTTCCCTTGACTTGCTATACCCTTTTTCCTTGCCTTGCCTTGTCATGCTTTGCCCTTTTGACTTGCCTTGGTTTGCCCTTTTGCCTTGCTTTGCCTTGTTATGCTTTGCCCTTTTGCCTTGTCTTGCTTTGCCATTTTGCCTTTCCTTGCATTGCCCTTTTGCCTTACCTTGCCTTGTCATGCTTTGCCCTTTTGACTTGCTTTGCTTTGTCCTTTTGCCTTGCCTTGCTTTGCCATTTTGCCTTTCCTTGAATTGCCCTTTTGCCTTACCTTGCCTTGACTTGCTATACCCTTTTCCCTTGCCTTGCCTTGTCATGCTTTGCCCTTTTGACTTGCCTTGCTTTGCCCTTTTGCCTTGCCTTGCTTTGCCCTTCTGCCTTGCTTTGCCTTGTTATGCTTTCCCTTTTGCCTTGTCTTGCTTTGCCATTTTGCTTTTCCTTGCATTGCCCTTTTGCCTTACCTTGCCTTTACAAGCTTTACCCTTTTGCCTTGCCTTGCCTTTTCATGCTTTGCCCTTTTGCATTGCCTTGCCTTGTCATGCTTTGCCCTTTTGACTTGCATTGCTTTGCCCTTTTGCCTTGCCTTTCCTTGTTTTGCCGTTTTCAATTTCCTTGCATTGCCTTACTTTCATCTTTGCCTTGCCTTGACGTGTCTTCCTTATCCTTTCGCCTTGCCTTGCTTTGCTTTCCCCTTTTGCCTTGCCTTACCTTGCCTTGCTTTGCCTCTTTGCCTTGTCTTGCCTTGCCTTCCTTTCTCCTTTTGCCCTGATTTGCCTTGCCTTTCTTTTGACCTTTTGCCTTGCCTTGCCTTGCCATGATTTGCTCTTTTTCCTTGCCTTGCTTTGCCCTTTTGTCTTGCCTTGCCTTGCCTTGCTTTGCCATTTTCCCTTGCCTTGCTTTTCCCTTTTGCCTTGCCTTTCCTTGCTTTGGCTTTTTTCCTGGCCTTGCCATGGTTTGTCCTTTTGACTTACCTTGCCTTGCCTTTCTTTGCCCTTTTGCCTGGCCTTGTATTGAGTTGCCCTTTTTCCTTGCCTTGCCATGCTTTGCCCTTTTGCCTTGCCTTGCTTTGCCATTTTGTCTTTCCTTGAATTGGCCTTTTGCCTTACCTTGCCTTGACTTGCTATACCCTTTTTCCTTGCCTTGCCTTTTCATGCTTTGCCCTTTTGACTTGCCTTTCTTTGCCCTTTTGCCTTGCTTTGCCTTGTTATGCTTTGCCCTTTTGCCTTGTCTTGCTTTGCCATTTTGCCTTTCCTTGCATTGCCCTTTTGCCTTACCTTGCCTTGTCATGCTTTGCCCTTTTGACTTGCTTTGCTTTGCCCTTTTGCCTTGCCTTTCCTTGTTTTGCCGTTTTGAATTGCCTTGCATTGCCTTACTTTCATCTTTGCCTTGCCTTGACGTGTCTTCCTTATCATTTTGCCTTGCCTTGCTTTGCTTTCCCCTTTTGCCTTGCCTTTCCTTGCCTTGCTTTACCCTTTTGCCTTCCTTTGCCTTGCCTTTCCGTGCCTTCCTTTGACCCTTTGCCTTGCCTTGCTTTGACTCTTTGCCTTGACTTGCCTTGCCTTCCTTTCTCCTTTTGCCCTGATTTGCCTTGCCTTTCTTTTGACCTTTTGCCTTGCCTTGCCTTGCCATGCTTTGCTCTTTTTCCTTGCCTTGCTTTTCCCTTTTGCCTTGCCTTTCCTTGCTTAGGCCTTTTTCCTGGCCTTGACATGGTTTGTCCTTTTGACTTACCTTGCCTTGCCTTTCTTTGCACTTTTGCCCGGCCTTGCATTGAGTTGCCATTTTTCCTTGCCTTGCCATGCTTTGCCCTTTTGCCTTGCCTTGCTTTGCCCTTTTGCCTTGCTTTGCCTTGTTATGCTTTGCCCTTTTGCCTTGCCTTGCTTTGCCATTTTGCCTTTCCTTGAATTGCCCTTTTGCCTTACCTTGCCTTGACTTGCTATAGCCTTTTTCCTTGCCTTGCCTTGTCATACTTTGCCATTTTGACTTGCTTTGCTTTGCCCTTTTGCCTTGCCTTGCTTTTCCCTTTTGCCTTGCCTTTCCTTGCTTTGGCCTTTTTCCTGGCCTTGCAATGGTTTGTCCTTTTGACTTACCTTGCCTTGCCTTTCTTTGCCCTTTTGCCTGGCCTTGCATTGAGTTGCCCTTTTTCCTTGCCTTGCCATGCTTTGCCCTTTTGCCTTGCCTTGCTCTGCCATTTTGTCTTTCCTTGAATTGCCCTTTTGCCTTACCTTGCCTTGACTTGCTATACCCTTTTTCCTTGCCTTGCCTTTTCATGCTTTGCCCTTTTGCCTTGCCTTGCTTTGCCATTTTGCCTTTCCTTGAATTGCCCTTTTACCTTGCCTTTCCTTGTTTTGCAGTTTTGAATTGCCTTGCATTGCCTTACTTTCATCTTTGCCTTGCCTTGACGTGTCTTCCTTATCGTTTTGCCTTGCCTTGCTTTGCTTTCCCCTTTTGCCTTGCCTTTCCTTGCCTTGCTTTACCCTTTTGCCTTCCTTTGCCTTGCCTTTCCATGCCTTCCTTTGACCCTTTGCCTTGCCTTGCTTTGACTCTTTGCCTTGACTTGCCTTGCCTTCCTTTCTCCTTTTGCCCTGATTTGCCTTGCCTTTCTTTTGACCTTTTGCCTTGCCTTGCCATGCTTTGCTCTTTTCCCTTGCCTTGCTTTGCCCTTTTGTCTTTCCTTGCCTTGCCTTGCTTTGCCATTTTCCCTTGCCTTGCTTTCCCCTTTTGCCTTGCCTTTCCTTGCTTTGGCCTTTTTCCTGGCCTTGCCATGGTTTGTCCTTTTGACTTACCTTGCCTTGCCTTTCTTTGCACTTTTGCCCGGTCTTGCATTGAGTTGCCCTTTTTCCTTGCCTTGCCATGCTTTGCCCGTTTGCCTTGCCTTGCTTTGCCTTTTGCCTTGCCTTGCTTTGCCATTTTGCCATTTTCCCTTGCCTTGCCATTTTGCCTTACCTTGCCTTGACTTGCTATAGCCTTTTTCCTTGCCTTGCCTTGTCATACTTTGCCATTTTGACTTGCTTTGCTTTGCCCTTTTGCCTTGCCTTGCTTTGCCATTTTGCCTTTCCCTGAATTGCCCTTTTGCCTTACCTTGCCTTGACTTGCTATACCCTTTTTCCTTGCCTTGCCTTGTCATGCTTTGCCCTTTTGACTTGCCTTGCTTTGCCCTTTTGCCTTGCTTTGCCTTGTTATGCTTTGCCCTTTTGCCTTGTCTTGCTTTGCCATTTTGCCTTTCCTTGCATTGCCCTTTTGCCTTACCTTGCCTTGTCATGCTTTGCCCTTTTGCCTTGCCTTGCCTTGTCATGCTTTGCCCTTTTGACTTGCTTTGCTTTGCCCTTTTGCCTTGCCTTTCCTTGTTTTGCCGTTTTGAATTGCCTTGCATTGCCTTGCTTTCATCTTTGCCTTGCCTTGACGTGTCTTCCTTATCCTTTTGCCTTGCCTTTCTTTGCTTTCTCCTTTTGCCTTGCCTTTCCTTGCCTTGCTTTACCCTTTTGCCTTCTCTTACCTTGCCTTTCCATGCCTTGCTTTGCCCCTTTGCCTTACCTTGCCTTGCTTTGCCCTTTTGCCTTGCCTTGCTTTGTCTCTTTGCCTTGTCTTGCCTTGCCTTCCTTTCTCCTTTTGCCCTGATTTGCCTTGCCTTTCCTTTGACCTTTTGCCTTGCCTTGCCATGCTTTGCTCTTTTTCCTTGCCTTGCTTTGCCCTTTTGTCTTTCCTTGCCTTGCCTTGCTTTGCCATTTTCCCTTGCCTTGCTTTCCCCTTTTGCCTTGCCTTTCCTTGCTTTGGCCTTTTTCCTGGCCTTGCCATGGTTTGTCCTTTTGACTTACCTTGCCTTGCCTTTCTTTGCACTTTTGCCTGGCCTTGCTTTGCCCTTTTGCCTTTCCTTGCTTTGCCATTTTGCCTTTCCTTGAATTGCCCTTTTGCCTTACCTTGCCTTGACTTGCTATACCCTTTTTCCTTGCCTTGCTTTGTCATGCTTTGCCCTTTTGACATGCCTTGCTTTGCCCTTTTGCCTTGCCTTGCTTTGCCCTTTTGCCTTGCTTTGCCTTGTTATGCTTTGTCCTTTTGCCTTGCCTTGCTTTGCCATTTTGCCTTTCCTTGAATTGCCCTTTTGCCTTACCTTGCCTTGACTTGCTATACCCTTTTTCCTTGCCTTGCCTTGTCATGCTTTGCCCTTTTGACTTTCCTTGCTTTGCCCTTTTGCCTTCTCTTGCTTTGCCCTTTTGCCTTGCTTTGCCTTGTTATGCTTTCCCTTTTGCCTTGTCTTGCTTTGCCATTTTGCTTTTCCTTGCATTGCCCTTTTGCCTTACCTTGCCTTGACATGCTTTACCCTTTTGCCTTGCCTTGCCTTGTCATGCTTTGCCCTTTTGACTTGCTTTGCTTTGCCCTTTTGCCTTGCCTTTCCTTGTTTTGCCGTTTTCAATTTCCTTGGATTGCCTTACTTTCATCTTTGCCTTGCCTTGACGTGTCTTCCTTATCCTTTCGCCTTGCCTTGCTTTGCTTTCCCCTTTTGCCTTGCCTTACCTTGCCTTGCTTTGCCTCTTTGCCTTGTCTTGCCTTGCCTTCCTTTCTCCTTTTGCCCTGATTTACCTTCCCTTTCTTTTGACCTTTTGCCTTGCCTTGTCTTGCCATGCTTTGCTCTTTTTCCTTGCCTTGCTTTGCCCTTTTGTCTTGCCTTGCCTTGCCTTGCTTTGCCATTTTCCCTTGCCTTGCTTTTCCCTTTTGCCTTGCCTTTCCTTGCTTTGGCCTTTTTCCTGGCCTTGCCATGGTTTGTCCTTTTGACTTACCTTGCCTTGCCTTTCTTTGCCCTTTTACCTGGCCTTGCATTGAGTTGCCCTTTTTCCTTGCCTTGCCATGCTTTGCCCTTTTGCCTTGCCTTGCTTTGCCATTTTGTCTTTCCTTGAATTGCCCTTTTGCCTTACCTTGCCTTGACTTGCTATAGCCTTTTTCCTTGCCTTGCCTTTTCATGCTTTGCCCTTTTGCCTTGCCTTGCTTTGCCATTTTGCCTTTCCTTGAATTGCCCTTTTGCCTTACCTTGCCTTGACTTGCTATACCCTTTTTCCTAGCCTTGCCTTGTCATGCTTTGCCCTTTTGACTTGCCTTGCTTTGCCCTTTTGCCTTGCTTTGCCTTGTTATGCTTTGCCCTTTTGCCTTGTCTGCTTTGCCATTTTGCGTTTCCTTGCACTGCCCTTTTCCCTTACCTTGCCTTGACATGCTTTGCCCTTTTGCCTTGCCTTGCCTTGTCATGCTTTGCCCTTTTGACTTGCTTTGCTTTGCCCTTTTGCCTTGCCTTTCCTTGTTTTGCCGTTTTCAATTTCCTTGCATTGCCTTACTTTTATCTTTGCCTTGCCTTGACGTGTCTTCCTTATCCTTTCGCCTTGCCTTGCTTTGCTTTCCCCTTTTTTCTTGCCTTACCTTGCCTTGCTTTGACTCTTTGCCTTGACTTGCCTTGCCTTCCTTTCTCCTTTTGCCCTGATTTGCCTTGCCTTTCTTTTGACCTTTTGCCTTGCCTTGCCTTGCCATGCTTTGCTCTTTTTCCTTGCCTTGCTTTGCCCTTTTGTCTTGCCTTACCTTGCCTTGCTTTGCCATTTTCCCTTGCCTTGCTTTCCCCTTTTGCCTTGCCTTTCCTTGCTTTGGCCTTTTTCCTGGCCTTGCCATGGTTTGTCCTTTTGACTTACCTTGCCTTGCCTTTCTTTGCACTTTTGCCCGGCCTTGCATTGAGTTGCCCTTTTTCCTTGCCTTGCCATGCTTTGCCCTTTTGCCTTGCCTTGCTTTGCCCTTTTGCCTTGCTTTGCCTTGTTATGCTTTGCCCTTTTGCCTTGCCTTGCTTTGCCATTTTGCCTTTCCTTGAATTGCCCTTTTGCCTTACCTTGCCTTGACTTGCTATAGCCTTTTTCCTTGCCTTGCCTTGTCATACTTTGCCATTTTGACTTGCTTTGCTTTGCCCTTTTGCCTTGCCTTGCTTTGCCATTTTGCCTTTCCTTGAATTGCCCTTTTGCCTTACCTTGCCTTGACTTGCTATACCCTTTTTCCTTGCCTTGCCTTGTCATGCTTTGCCCTTTTGACCTGCCTTGCTTTGCCCTTTTGCGTTGCTTTGCCTTGTTATGCTTTGCCATTTTTGCCTTGTCTTGCTTTGCCATTTTGCCTTTCCTTGCATTGCCCTTTTGCCTTACCTTGCCTTGTCATGCTTTGCCCTTTTGCCTTGCCTTGCCTTGTCATGCTTTGCCCTTTTGACTTGCTTTGCTTTGCCCTTTTGCCTTGCCTTTCCTTGTTTTGCCGTTTTGAATTGCCTTGCATTGCCTTGCTTTCATCTTTGCCTTGCCTTGACGTGTCTTCCTTATCCTTTTGCCTTGCCTTGCTTTGCTTTCTCCTTTTCCCTTGCCTTTCCTTGCCTTGCTTTACCCTTTTGCCTTCCCTTGCCTTTGCTTTTCCATGCCTTGCTTTGCCCCTTTGCCTTACCTTGCCTTGCTATGCCCTTTTGCCTTGCCTTGCTTTGTCTCTTTGCCTTGTCTTGCCTTGCCTTCCTTTCTCCTTTTGCCCTGATTTGCCTTGCCTTTCTTTTGACCTTTTGCCTTGCCTTGCCATGCTTTGCTCTTTTTCCTTGCCTTGCTTTGCCCTTTTGTCTTTCCTTGCCTTGCCTTGCTTTGCCATTTTCCCTTGCCTTGCTTTCCCCTTTTGCCTTGCCTTTCCTTGCTTTGGCCTTTTTCCTGGCCTTGCCATGGTTTGTCCTTTTGACTTACCTTGCCTTGCCTTTCTTTGCACTTTTGCCTGGCCTTGCTTTGCCCTTTTGCCTTGCCTTGCTTTGCCATTTTGCCTTTCCTTGAATTGCCCTTTTGCCTTACCTTGCCTTGGCATGCTATACCCTTTTTCCTTGCCTTGCCTTGTCATGCTTTGCCCTTTTGACTTGCCTTGCTTTGCCCTTTTGCCTTTCCTTGCTTTGCCCTTTTGCCTTGCTTTGCCTTGTTATGCTTTGCCCTTTTGCCTTGCCTTGCTTTGCCATTTTGCCTTTCCTTGAATTGCCCTTTTGCCTTACTTTGCCTTGACTTGCTATACCCTTTTTCCTTGCCTTGCCTTGTCATGCTTTGCCATTTTCCCTTGCCTTGCTTTCCCCTTTTGCCTTGCCTTTCCTTGCTTTGGCCTTTTTCCTGGCCTTGCCATGGTTTGTCCTTTTGACTTACCTTGCCTTGCCTTTCTTTGCCATTTTGCCTTTCCTTGAATTGCCCTTTTGCCTTACCTTGCCTTGGCATGCTATACCCTTTTTCCTTGCCTTGCCTTGTCATGCTTTGCCCTTTTGACTTGCCTTGCTTTGCCATTTTGCCTTTCCTTGAATTGCCCTTTTGCCTTACCTTGCCTTGACTTGCTATACCCTTTTTCCTTGCCTTGCCTTGTCATGCTTTGCCCTTTTGACTTGCTTTGCTTTGTCCTTTTGCCTTGCCTTGCTTTGCCATTTTGCCTTTCCTTGAATTGCCCTTTTGCCTTACCTTGCCTTGACTTGCTATACCCTTTTCCCTTGCCTTGCCTTGTCATGCTTTGCCCTTTTGACTTGCCTTGCTTTGCCCTTTTGCCTTGCCTTGCTTTGCCCTTCTGCCTTGCTTTGCCTTGTTATGCTTTCCCTTTTGCCTTGTCTTGCTTTGCCATTTTGCTTTTCCTTGCATTGCCCTTTTGCCTTACCTTGCCTTGACATGCTTTACCCTTTTGCCTTGCCTTGCCTTTTCATGCTTTGCCCTTTTGCATTGCCTTGCCTTGTCATGCTTTGCCCTTTTGACTTGCATTGCTTTGCCCTTTTGCCTTGCCTTTCCTTGTTTTGCCGTTTTCAATTTCCTTGCATTGCCTTACTTTCATCTTTGCATTGCCTTGACGTGTCTTCCTTATCCTTTCGCCTTGCCTTGCTTTGCTTTCCCCTTTTGCCTTGCCTTACCTTGCCTTGCTTTGCCTCTTTGCCTTGTCTTGCCTTGCCTTCCTTTCTCCTTTTGCCCTGATTTGCCTTGCCTTTCTTTTGACCTTTTGCCTTGCCTTGCCTTGCCATGATTTGCTCTTTTTCCTTGCCTTGCTTTGCCCTTTTGTCTTGCCTTGCCTTGCCTTGCTTTGCCATTTTCCCTTGCCTTGCTTTTCCCTTTTGCCTTGCCTTTCCTTGCTTTGGCTTTTTTCCTGGCCTTGCCATGGTTTGTCCTTTTGACTTACCTTGCCTTGCCTTTCTTTGCCCTTTTGCCTGGCCTTGTATTGAGTTGCCCTTTTTCCTTGCCTTGCCATGCTTTGCCCTTTTGCCTTGCCTTGCTTTGCCATTTTGTCTTTCCTTGAATTGGCCTTTTGCCTTACCTTGCCTTGACTTGCTATACCCTTTTTCCTTGCCTTGCCTTTTCATGCTTTGCCCTTTTGACTTGCCTTTCTTTGCCCTTTTGCCTTGCTTTGCCTTGTTATGCTTTGCCCTTTTGCCTTGTCTTGCTTTGCCATTTTGCCTTTCCTTGCATTGCCCTTTTGCCTTACCTTGCCTTGTCATGCTTTGCCCTTTTGACTTGCTTTGCTTTGCCCTTTTGCCTTGCCTTTCCTTGTTTTGCCGTTTTGAATTGCCTTGCATTGCCTTACTTTCATCTTTGCCTTGCCTTGACGTGTCTTCCTTATCATTTTGCCTTGCCTTGCTTTGCTTTCCCCTTTTGCCTTGCCTTTCCTTGCCTTGCTTTACCCTTTTGCCTTCCTTTGCCTTGCCTTTCCGTGCCTTCCTTTGACCCTTTGCCTTGCCTTGCTTTGACTCTTTGCCTTGACTTGCCTTGCCTTCCTTTCTCCTTTTGCCCTGATTTGCCTTGCCTTTCTTTTGACCTTTTGCCTTGCCTTGCCTTGCCATGCTTTGCTCTTTTTCCTTGCCTTGCTTTGCCCTTTTGTCTTGCCTTACCTTGCCTTGCTTTGCCATTTTCCCTTGCCGTGCTTTCCCCTTTTGCCTTGCCTTTCCTTGCTTAGGCCTTTTTCCTGGCCTTGACATGGTTTGTCCTTTTGACTTACCTTGCCTTGCCTTTCTTTGCACTTTTGCCCGGCCTTGCATTGAGTTGCCCTTTTTCCTTGCCTTGCCATGCTTTGCCCTTTTGCCTTGCCTTGCTTTGCCCTTTTGCCTTGCTTTGCCTTGTTATGCTTTGCCCTTTTGCCTTGCCTTGCTTTGCCATTTTGCCTTTCCTTGAATTGCCCTTTTGCCTTACCTTGCCTTGACTTGCTATAGCCTTTTTCCTTGCCTTGCCTTGTCATACTTTGCCATTTTGACTTGCTTTGCTTTGCCCTTTTGCCTTGCCTTGCTTTTCCCTTTTGCCTTGCCTTTCCATGCTTTGGCCTTTTTCCTGGCCTTGCAATGGTTTGTCCTTTTGACTTACCTTGCCTTGCCTTTCTTTGCCCTTTTGCCTGGCCTTGCATTGAGTTGCCCTTTTTCCTTGCCTTGCCATGCTTTGCCCTTTTGCCTTGCCTTGCTCTGCCATTTTGTCTTTCCTTGAATTGCCCTTTTGCCTTACCTTGCCTTGACTTGCTATACCCTTCTTCCTTGCCTTGCCTTTTCATGCTTTGCCCTTTTGCCTTGCCTTGCTTTGCCATTTTGCCTTTCCTTGAATTGCCCTTTTACCTTGCCTTTCCTTGTTTTGCAGTTTTGAATTGCCTTGCATTGCCTTACTTTCATCTTTGCCTTGCCTTGACGTGTCTTCCTTATCGTTTTGCCTTGCCTTGCTTTGCTTTCCCCTTTTGCCTTGCCTTTCCTTGCCTTGCTTTACCCTTTTGCCTTCCTTTGCCTTGCCTTTCCATGCCTTCCTTTGACCCTTTGCCTTGCCTTGCTTTGACTCTTTGCCTTGACTTGCCTTGCCTTCCTTTCTCCTTTTGCCCTGATTTGCCTTGCCTTTCTTTTGACCTTTTGCCTTGCCTTGCCATGCTTTGCTCTTTTCCCTTGCCTTGCTTTGCCCTTTTGTCTTTCCTTGCCTTGCCTTGCTTTGCCATTTTCCCTTGCCTTGCTTTCCCCTTTTGCCTTGCCTTTCCTTGCTTTGGCCTTTTTCCTGGCCTTGCCATGGTTTGTCCTTTTGACTTACCTTGCCTTGCCTTTCTTTGCACTTTTGCCCGGTCTTGCATTGAGTTGCCCTTTTTCCTTGCCTTGCCATGCTTTGCCCGTTTGCCTTGCCTTGCTTTGCCTTTTGCCTTGCCTTGCTTTGCCATTTTGCCATTTTCCCTTGCCTTGCCATTTTGCCTTACCTTGCCTTGACTTGCTATAGCCTTTTTCCTTGCCTTGCCTTGTCATACTTTGCCATTTTGACTTGCTTTGCTTTGCCCTTTTGCCTTGCCTTGCTTTGCCATTTTGCCTTTCCCTGAATTGCCCTTTTGCCTTACCTTGCCTTGACTTGCTATACCCTTTTTCCTTGCCTTGCCTTGTCATGCTTTGCCCTTTTGACTTGCCTTGCTTTGCCCTTTTGCCTTGCTTTGCCTTGTTATGCTTTGCCCTTTTGCCTTGTCTTGCTTTGCCATTTTGCCTTTCCTTGCATTGCCCTTTTGCCTTACCTTGCCTTGTCATGCTTTGCCCTTTTGCCTTGCCTTGCCTTGTCATGCTTTGCCCTTTTGACTTGCTTTGCTTTGCCCTTTTGCCTTGCTTTTCCTTGTTTTGCCGTTTTGAATTGCCTTGCATTGCCTTGCTTTCATCTTTGCCTTGCCTTGACGTGTCTTCCTTATCCTTTTGCCTTGCCTTTCTTTGCTTTCTCCTTTTGCCTTGCCTTTCCTTGCCTTGCTTTACCCTTTTGCCTTCTCTTACCTTGCCTTTCCATGCCTTGCTTTGCCCCTTTGCCTTACCTTGCCTTGCTTTGCCCTTTTGCCTTGCCTTGCTTTGTCTCTTTGCCTTGTCTTGCCTTGCCTTCCTTTCTCCTTTTGCCCTGATTTGCCTTGCCTTTCCTTTGACCTTTTGCCTTGCCTTGCCATGCTTTGCTCTTTTTCCTTGCCTTGCTTTGCCCTTTTGTCTTTCCTTGCCTTGCCTTGCTTTGCCATTTTCCCTTGCCTTGCTTTCCCCTTTTGCCTTGCCTTTCCTTGCTTTGGCCTTTTTCCTGGCCTTGCCATGGTTTGTCCTTTTGACTTACCTTGCCTTGCCTTTCTTTGCACTTTTGCCTGGCCTTGCTTTGCCCTTTTGCCTTTCCTTGCTTTGCCATTTTGCCTTTCCTTGAATTGCCCTTTTGCCTTACCTTGCCTTGACTTGCTATACCCTTTTTCCTTGCCTTGCTTTGTCATGCTTTGCCCTTTTGACATGCCTTGCTTTGCCCTTTTGCCTTGCCTTGCTTTGCCCTTTTGCCTTGCTTTGCCTTGTTATGCTTTGTCCTTTTGCCTTGCCTTGCTTTGCCATTTTGCCTTTCCTTGAATTGCCCTTTTGCCTTACCTTGCCTTGACTTGCTATACCCTTTTTCCTTGCCTTGCCTTGTCATACTTTGCCATTTTGACTTGCTTTGCTTTGTCCTTTTGCCTTGCCTTGCTTTGCCATTTTGCCTTTCCTTGAATTGCCCTTTTGCCTTACCTTGCCTTGACTTGCTATACCCTTTTTCCTTGCCTTGCCTTGTCATGCTTTGCCCTTTTGACTTGCCTTGCTTTGCCCTTTTGCCTTGCTTTGCCTTGTTATGCTTTGCCCTTTTGCCTTGTCTTGCTTTGCCATTTTGCCTTTCCTTGCATTGCCCTTTTGCCTTACCTTGCCTTGTCATGCTTTGCCCTTTTGCCTTGCCTTGCCTTGTCATGCTTTGCCCTTTTGACTTGCTTTGCTTTGCCCTTTTGCCTTGCCTTTCCTTGTTTTGCCGTTTTGAATTGCCTTGCATTGCCTTGCTTTCATCTTTGCCTTGCCTTGACGTGTCTTCCTTATCCTTTTGCCTTGCCTTTCTTTGCTTTCTCCTTTTGCCTTGCCTTTCCTTGCCTTGCTTTACCCTTTTGCCTTCTCTTACCTTGCCTTTCCATGCCTTGCTTTGCCCCTTTGCCTTACCTTTCCTTGCTTTGCCCTTTTGCCTTGCCTTGCTTTGTCTCTTTGCCTTGTCTTGCCTTGCCTTCCTTTCTCCTTTTGCCCTGATTTGCCTTGCCTTTCCTTTGACCTTTTGCCTTGCCTTGCCATGCTTTGCTCTTTTTCGTTGCCTTGCTTTGCCCTTTTGTCTTTCCTTGCCTTGCCTTGCTTTGCCATTTTCCCTTGCCTTGCTTTCCCCTTTTGCCTTGCCTTTCCTTGCTTTGGCCTTTTTCCTGGCCTTGCCATGGTTTGTCCTTTTGACTTACCTTGCCTTGCCTTTCTTTGCACTTTTGCCTGGCCTTGCTTTGCCATTTTGCCTTTCCTTGAATTGCCCTTTTGCCTTACCTTGCCTTGACTTGCTATACCCTTTTTCCTTGCCTTGCTTTGTCATGCTTTGCCCTTTTGACATGCCTTGCTTTGCCCTTTTGCCTCGCCTTGCTTTGCCCTTTTGCCTTGCTTTGCCTTGTTATGCTTTGTCCTTTTGCCTTGCCTTGCTTTGCCATTTTGCCTTTCCTTGAATTGCCCTTTTGCCTTACCTTGCCTTGACTTGCTATACCCTTTTTCCTTGCCTTGCCTTGTCATACTTTGCCATTTTGACTTGCTTTGCTTTGTCCTTTTGCCTTGCCTTGCTTTGCCATTTTGCCTTTCCTTGAATTGCCCTTTTGCCTTACCTTGCCTTGACTTGCTATACCCTTTTTCCTTGCCTTGCCTTGTCATGCTTTGCCCTTTTGACTTGCCTTGCTTTGCCCTTTTGCCTTGTCTTGCTTTGCCCTTTTGCCTTGCTTTGCCTTGTTATGCTTTCTCTTTTGCCTTGTCTTGGTTTGCCATTATGCTTTTCCTTGCATTGCCCTTTTGCCTTACCTTGCCTTGACATGCTTTACCCTTTTGCCTTGCCTTGCCTTTTCATGCTTTGCCCTTTTGCATTGCCTTGCCTTGTCATGCTTTGCCCTTTTGACCTGCTTTGCTTTGCCCTTTTGCCTTGCCTTTCCTTTTTTTGCCGTTTTCAATTTCCTTGTATTGCCTTACTTTCATCTTTGCCTTGCCTTGACGTGTCTTCCTTATCCTTTCGCCTTGCCTTGCTTTGCTTTCCCACTTTGCCTTGCCTTACCTTGCCATGCTTTGCTATTTTTCCTTGCCTTGCTTTGCCCTTTTGTCTTGCCTTGCCTTGCCTTGCTTTGCCATTTTCCCTTGCCTTGCTTTTCCCTTTTGCCTTGCCTTCCTTGCTTTGGCCTTTTTCCTGGCCTTGCCATGGTTTGTCCTTTTGGCTTACCTTGCCTTGCCTTTCTTTGCCCTTTTGCCTGGCCTTGCATTGAGTTGCCCTTTTTCCTTGCCTTGCCATGCTTTGCCCTTTTGCCTTGCCTTGCTTTGCCATTTTGTCTTTCCTTGAATTGCCCTTTTGCCTTACCTTGCCTTGACTTGCTATACCCTTTTTCCTTGCCTTGCCTTTTCATGCTTTGCCCTTTTGACTTGCCTTTCTTTGCCCTTTTGCCTTGCTTTGCCTTGTTATGCTTTGCCCTTTTGCCTTGTCTTGCTTTGCCATTTTGCCTTTCCTTGCATTGCCCTTTTGCCTTGCCTTGCCTTGTCATGCTTTGCCCTTTTGACTTGCTTTGCTTTGCCCTTTTGCCTTGCCTTTCCTTTTTTTGCCGTTTTGAATTGCCTTGCATTGCCTTACTTTCATCTTTGCCTTGCCTTGACGTGTCTTCCTTATCCTTTTGCCTTGCCTTGCTTTGCTTTCCCCTTTTGCCTTGCCTTTCCTTGCCTTGCTTTACCCTTTTGCCTTCCTTTGCCTTGCCTTTCCATGCCTTCCTTTGACCCTTTGCCTTGCCTTGCTTTGACTCTTTGCCTTGACTTGCCTTGCCTTCCTTTCTCCTTTTGCCCTGATTTACCTTGCCTTTCTTTTGACCTTTTGCCTTGCCTTGCCTTGCCATGCTTTGCTCTTTTTCCTTGCCTTGCTTTGCCCTTTTGTCTTGCCTTACCTTGCCTTGCTTTGCCATTTTCCCTTGCCTTGCTTTCCCCTTTTGCCTTGCCTTTCCTTGCTTTGGCCTTTTTCCTGGCCTTGCAATGGTTTGTCCTTTTGACTTACCTTGCCTTGCCTTTCTTTGCACTTTTGCCCGGCCTTGCATTGAGTTGCCCTTTTTCCTTGCCTTGCCATGCTTTGCCCTTTTGCCTTGCCATGCTTTGCCATTTTGCCTTTCCTTGAATTGCCCTTTTGCCTTACCTTGCCTTGACTTGCTATACCCTTTTTCCTTGCCTTGCCTTGTCATGCTTTGCCCTTTTGACTTGCCTTTCTTTGCCCTTTTGCCTGGCTTTGCCTTGTTATGCTTTGCCCTTTGGCCTTGTCTTGCTTTGCCATTTTGCCTTTCCTTGCATTGCCCTTTTGCCTTACCTTGCCTTGTCATGCTTTGCCCTTTTGACTTGCTTTGCTTTGCCCTTTTGCCTTGCCTTTCCTTGTTTTGCCGTTTTGAATTGCCTTGCATTGCCTTACTTTCATCTTTGCCTTGCCTTGACGTGTCTTCCTTATCATTTTGCCTTGCCTTGCTTTGCTTTCCCCTTTTGCCTTGCCTTTCCTTGCCTTGCTTTACTCTTTTGCCTTCCCTTGCCTTGCCTTTCCATGCCTTGCTTTGACCCTTTGCCTTGCCTTGCTTTGACTCTTTGCCTTGACTTGCCTTGCCTTCCTTTCTCCTTTTGCCCTGATTTGCCTTGCCTTTCTTTTGACCTTTTGCCTTGCCTTGCCTTGCCATGCTTTGCTCTTTTTCCTTGCCTTGCTTTGCCCTTTTGTCTTGCCTTGCCTTGCCTTGCTTTGCCATTTTCCCTTGCCTTGCTTTCCCCTTTTGCCTTGCCTTTCCTTGCTTTGGCCTTTTTCCTGGCCTTGCCATGGTTTGTCCTTTTGACTTACCTTGCCTTGCCTTTCTTTGCACTTTTGCCCGGCCTTGCATTGAGTTGCCCTTTTTCCTTGCCTTGCCATGCTTTGCCCTTTTGCCTTGCCTTGCTTTGCCCTTTTGCCTTGCTTTGCCTTGTTATGCTTTGCCCTTTTGCCTTGCCTTGCTTTGCCATTTTGCCTTTCCTTGAATTGCCCTTTTGCCTTACCTTGCCTTGACTTGCTATAGCCTTTTTCCTTGCCTTGCCTTGTCATACTTTGCCATTTTGACTTGCTTTGCTTTGCCCTTTTGCCTTGCCTTGCTTTGTCTCTTTGCATGTCTTGCCTTGCCTTCCTTTCTCCTTTTGCCCTGATTTGCCTTGCCTTTCTTTTGACCTTTTGCCTTGCCTTGCTTTGTCTCTTTGCCTTGTCTTGCCTTGCCTTCCTTTCTTCTTTTGCCCTGATTTGCCTTGCCTTTCTTTTGACCTTTTGCCTTGCCTTGCCATGCTTTGCTCTTTTTCCTTGCCTTGCTTTGCCCTTTTGTCTTTCCTTGCCTTGCCTTGCTTTGCCATTTTCCCTTGCCTTGCTTTCCCCTTTTGCCTTGCCTTTCCTTGCTTTGGCCTTTTTCCTGGCCTTGCCATGGTTTGTCCTTTTGACTTACCTTGCCTTGCCTTTCTTTGCACTTTTGCCTGGCCTTGCTTTGCCCTTTTGCCTTGCCTTGCTTTGCCATTTTGCCTTGCCTTGCTTTGCCCTTTTGCCTTGCCTTGCTTTGCCCTTTTGCCTTACTTTGCCTTGTTATGCTTTGCCCTTTTGCCTTGCCTTGCTTTGCCATTTTGCCTTTCCTTGAATTGCCCTTTTGCCTTACTTTGCCTTTACTTGCTATACCCTTTTTCCTTGCCTTGCCTTTTCATGCTTTGCCCTTTTGCCTTGCCTTGCTTTGCCATTTTGCCTTTCCTTGAATTGCCCTTTTGCCTTACCTTGCCTTGACTTGCTATACCCTTTTTCCTTGCCTTGCCTTGTCATGCTTTGCCCTTTTGACTTGCTTTGCTTTGTCCTTTTGCCTTGCCTTGCTTTGCCATTTTGCCTTTCCTTGAATTGCCCTTTTGCCTTACCTTGCCTTGACTTGCTATACCCTTTTTCCTTGCCTTGCCTTGTCATGCTTTGCCCTTTTGACTTGCTTTGCTTTTTCCTTTTGCCTTGCCTTGCTTTGCCATTTTGCCTTTCCTTGAATTGCCCTTTTGCCTTACCTTGCCTTGTCTTGCTATACCCTTTTTCCTTGCCTCGCCTTGTCATGCTTTGCCCTTTTGACTTGCTTTGCTTTGTCCTTTTGCCTTGCCTTGCTTTGCCATTTTGCCTTTCCTTGAATTGCCCTTTTGCCTTACCTTGCCTTGACTTGCTATACCCTTTTTCCTTGCCTTGCCTTGTCATGCTTTGCCCTTTTGACTTTCCTTGCTTTGCCCTTTTGCCTTGTCTGGCTTTGCCCTTTTGCCTTGCTTTGCCTTGTTATGCTTTCCCTTTTGCCTTGTCTTGCTTTGCCATTTTGCTTTTCCTTGCATTGCCATTTTGCCTTACCTTGCCTTGACATGCTTTACCCTTTTGCCTTGCCTTGCCTTTTCATGCTTTGCCCTTTTGCATTGCATTGCCTTGTCATGCTTTGCCCTTTTGACTTGCTTTGCTTTGCCCTTTTGCCTTGCCTTTCCTTGTTTTGCCGTTTTCAATTTCCTTGGATTGCCTTACTTTCATCTTTGCTTTGCCTTGACGTGTCTTCCTTATCCTTTCGCCTTGCCTTGCTTTGCTTTCCCCTTTTGCCTTGCCTTACCTTGCCTTGCTTTGCCTCTTTGCCTTGTCTTGCCTTGCCTTCCTTTCTCCTTTTGCCCTGATTTGCCTTGCCTTTCTTTTGACCTTTTGCCTTGCCATGCCTTGCCATGCTTTGCTCTTTTTCCTTGCCATGCTTTGCTCTTTTTCCTTGCCTTGCTTTGCCCTTTTGTCTTGCCTTGCCTTGCCTTGCTTTGCCATTTTCCCTTGCCTTGCTTTTCCCTTTTGCCTTGCCTTTCCATGCTTTGGCCTTTTTCCTGGCCTTGCCATGGTTTATCCTTTTGACTTACCTTGCCTTGCCTTTCTTTGCCCTTTTGCCTGGCCTTGCATTGAGTTGCCCTTTTTCCTTGCCTTGCCATGCTTTGCCCTTTTGCCTTGCCTTGCTTTGCCATTTTGTCTTTCCTTGAATTGCCCTTTTGCCTTACCTTGCCTTGACTTGCTATACCCTTCTTCCTTGCCTTGCCTTTTCATGCTTTGCCCTTTTGCCTTGCCATGCTTTGCCATTTTGCCTTTCCTTGAATTGCCCTTTTGCCTTACCTTCCCTTGACTTGCTATACCCTTTTTCCTTGCCTTGCCTTGTCATGCTTTGCCCTTTTGACTTGCCTTGGTTTGCCCTTTTGCCTTGCTTTGCCTTGTTATGCTTTGCCCTTTTGCCTTGTCTTGCTTTGCCAGTTTGCCTTTCCTTGCATTGCCCTTTTGCCTTACCTTGCCTTGTCATGCTTTGCCCTTTTGACTTGCTTTGCTTTGCCCTTTTGCCTTGCCTTTCCTTGTTTTGCCGTTTTGAATTGCCTTGCATTGCCTTACTTTCATCTTTGCCTTGCCTTGACGTGTCTTCCTTATCATTTTGCCTTGCCTTGCTTTGCTTTCCCCTTTTGCCTTGCCTTTCCTTGCCTTGCTTTACCCTTTTCCCTTCCTTTCCCTTGCCTTTCCATGCCTTCCTTTGACCCTTTGCCTTGCCTTGCTTTGACTCTTTGCCTTGACTTGCCTTGCCTTCCTTTCTCCTTTTGCCCTGATTTGCCTTGCCTTTCTTTTGACCTTTTGCCTTGCCTTGCCATGCTTTGCTCTTTTTCATTGCCTTGCTTTGCCCTTTTGTCTTGCCTTGCCTTGCCTTGCTTTGCCATTTTCCCTTGCCTTGCTTTCCCCTTTTGCCTTGCCTTTCCTTGCTTTGGCCTTTTTCCTGGCCTTGCCATGGTTTGTCCTTTTGACTTACCTTGCCTTGCCTTTCTTTGCACTTTTGCCCGGCCTTGCATTGAGTTGCCCTTTTTCCTTGCCCTGCCATGCTTTGCCCTTTTGCCTTGCCTTGCTTTGCCCTTTTGCCTTGCTTTGCCTTGTTATGCTTTGCCCTTTTGCCTTGCCTTGCTTTGCCATTTTGCCTTTCCTTGAATTGCCCTTTTGCCTTACTTTGCCCTAACTTGCTATAGCCTTTTTCCTTGCCTTGCCTTGTCATACTTTGCCATTTTGAATTGCTTTGCTTTGCCCTTTTGCCTTGCCTTGCTTTGTCTCTTTGCCTTGTCTTGCCTTGCCTTCCTTTCTCCTTTTGCCCTGATTTGCCTTGCCTTTCTTTTGACCTTTTGCCTTGCCTTGCCATGCTTTGCTCTTTTTCCTTGCCTTGCTTTGCCCTTTTGTCTTTCCTTGCCTTGCCTTGCTTTGCCATTTTCCCTTGCCTTGCTTTCCCCTTTTGCCTTGCCTTTCCTTGCTTTGGCCTTTTTCCTGGCCTTGCCATGGTTTGTCCTTTTGACTTACCTTGCCTTGTCATGCTTTGCCCTTTTGACTTGCTTTGCTTTGCCCTTTTGCCTTGCCTTGCTTTGCCATTTTGCCTTTCCTTGAATTGCCCTTTTGCCTTACCTTGCCTTGACTTGCTATACCCTTTTTCATTGCCTTGCCTTGTCATGCTTTGCCCTTTTGACTTGCCTTGCTTTGCCCTTTTGCCTTGTCTTGCTTTGCCCTTTTGCCTTGCTTTGCCTTGTTATGCTTTCCCTTTTGCCTTGTCTTGCTTTGCCATTTTGCTTTTAATTGCATTGCCCTTTTGCCTTGCCTTGCCTTTTCATGCTTTGCCCTTTTGCATTGCCTTGCCTTGTCATGCTTTGCCCTTTTGACTTGCCTTGCTTTGCCATTTTGCCTTTCCTTGAATTGCCCTTTTGCCTTACCTTGCCTTGACTTGCTATACCCTTTTTCCTTGCGTTGCCTTGTCATGCTTTGCCCTTTTGACTTGCCTTGCTTTGCCCTTTTGCCTTGCCTTGCTTTGCCCTTTTGCCTTGCTTTGCCTTGTTATGTTTTGCCCTTTTGCCTTGCCTTGCTTTGCCATTTTGCCTTTCCTTGAATTGCTCTTTTGCCTTACTTTGCCTTGACTTGCTATACCCTTTTTCCTTGCCTTGCCTTGTCATACTTTGCCATTTTGACTTGCTTTGCTTTGCCCTTTTGCCTTGCCTTGCTTTGCCATTTTGCATTTCCTTGAATTGCCCTTTTGCCTTACCTTGCCTTGACTTGCTATACCCTTTTTCCTTGCCTTGCCTTGTCATGCTTTGCCCTTTTGACTTTCCTTGCTTTGCCCTTTTGCCTTGTCTTGCTTTGCCCTTTTGCCTTGCTTTGCCTTGTTATGCTTTCTCTTTTGCCTTGTCTTCCTTTGCCATTTTGCTTTTCCTTGCATTGCCCTTTTGCCTTACCTTGCCTTGACATGCTTTACCCTTTTGCCTTTCCTTGCCTTTTCATGCTTTGCCCTTTTGCATTGCCTTGCCTTGTCATGCTTTGCCCTTTTGACTTGCTTTGCTTTGCCCTTTTGCCTTGCCTTTCCTTGTTTTGCCGTTTTCAATTTCCTTGCATTGCCTTACTTTCATCTTTGCCTTGCCTTGACGTGTCTTCCTTATCCTTTCGCCTTGCCTTGCTTTGCTTTCCCCTTTTGCCTTGCCTTACCTTGCCTTGCTTTGCCTCTTTGCCTTGTCTTGCCTTGTCTTCCTTTTCCTTTTGCCCTGATTTGCCTTGCCTTTCTTTTGACCTTTTGCCTTGCCTTGCCTTGCCATGCTTTGCTCTTTTTCCTTGCCTTGCTTTGCCCTTTTGTCTTGCCTTGCCTTGCCTTGCTTTGCCATTTTCCCTTGTCTTGCTTTTCCCTTTTGCCTTGCCTTTCCTTGCTTTGGCCTTTTTCCTGGCCTTGCCATGGTTTGTCCTTTTGACTTACCTTGCCTTGCCTTTCTTTGCCCTTTTGCCTGGCCTTGCATTGAGTTGCCCTTTTTCCTTGCCTTGCCATGCTTTGCCCTTTTGCCTTGCCTTGCTTTGCCATTTTGTCTTTCCTTGAATTGCCCTTTTGCCTTACCTTGCCTTGACTTGCTATACCCTTTTTCCTTGCCTTGCCTTTTCATGCTTTGCCCTTTTGCCTTGCCTTGCTTTGCCATTTTGCCTTTCCTTGAATTGCCCTTTTGCCTTAACTTGCCTTGACTTGCTATACCCTTTTTCCTTGCCTTGCCTTGTCATGCTTTGCCCTTTTGACTTGCCTTGCTTTGCCATTTTGCCTTGCCTTGCTTTGCCCTTTTGCCTTGCTTTGCCTTGTTATGCTTTGCCCTTTTGCCTTGCCTTGCTTTGCCATTTTGCCTTTCCTTGAATTGCCCTTTTGCCTTACTTTGCCTTGACTTGCTATACCCTTTTTCCTTGCCTTGCCTTGTCATACTTTGCCATTTTGACTTGCTTTGCTTTGCCCTTTTGCCTTGCCTTGCTTTGCCATTTTGCCTTTCCTTGAATTGCCCTTTTGCCTTACCTTGCCTTGACTTGCTATACCCTATTTCCTTGCCTTGCCTTGTCATGCTTTGCCCTTTTGACTTGCTTTGCTTTGTCCTTTTGCCTTGCCTTGCTTTGCCATTTTGCCTTTCCTTGAATTGCCCTTTTGCCTTACCTTGCCTTGACTTGCTATACCCTTTTTCCTTGCCTTGCCTTGTCATGCTTTGCCCTTTTGATTTTCCTTGCTTTGCCCTTTTGCCTTGCCTTGCTTTGCCCTTCTGCCTTGCTTTGCCTTGTTATGCTTTCCCTTTTGCCTTGTCTTGTTTTGCCATTTTGCTTTTCCTTGCTTTTCCCTTTTGCCTTGCCTTTCCTTGCTTTGGCCTTTTTCCTGGCCTTGCCATGGTTTGTCCTTTTGACTTACCTTGCCTTGCCTTTCTTTGCCCTTTTGCCTGGCCTTGCATTGAGTTGCCCTTTTTCCTTGCCTTGCCATGCTTTGCCCTTTTGCCTTGTCTGCTTTGCCATTTTGCGTTTCCTTGCATTGCCCTTTTGCCTTACCTTGCCTTGACATGCTTTAGCCTTTTGCCTTGCCTTGCCTTGTCATTCTTTGCCTTTTTGACTTGCTTTGCTTTGCCCTTTTGCCTTGCCTTTCCTTGTTTTGCCGTTTTGAATTGCCTTGCATTGCCTTACTTTCATCTTTGCCTTGCCTTGACGTGTCTTCCTTATCCTTTTGCCTTGCCTTGCTTTGCTTTCCCCTTTTGCCTTGCCTTTCCTTGCCTTGCTTTACCCTTTTGCCTTGCCTTGCTTTGCCTCTTTGCCTTGTCTTGCCTTGCCTTCCTTTCTCCTTTTGCCCTGATTTGCCTTGCCTTTCTTTTGACCTTTTGCCTTGCCTTGCATTGCCATGCTTTGCTCTTTTTCCTTGCCTTGCTTTGCCCTTTTGTCTTGCCTTGCCTTGCCTTGCTTTGCCATTTTCCCTTGCCTTGCTTTCCCCTTTTGCCTTGCCTTTCCTTGCTTTGGCCTTTTTCCTGGCCTTGCCATGGTTTGTCATTTTGACTTACCATGCCTTGCCTTTCTTTGCAGTTTTCCTGGCCTTGCATTGAGTTGCCCTTTTTCCTTGCCTTGCCTTGCCATTCTTTGCCCTTTTGCCTTGCCTTGCTTTGCCATTTTGCCTTTCCTTGAATTGCCCTTTTGCCTTACCTTGCCTTGACTTGCTATACCCTTTTTCCTTGCCTTGCCTTTTCATGCTTTGCCCTTTTGACTTGCCTTGCTTTGCCCTTTTGCCTTGCTTGCCTTGTTATGCTTTGCCCTTCTGCCTTGCCTTGCTTTGCCATTTTGTCTTTCCTTGAATTGCCCTTTTGCCTTACCTTGCCTTGACTTGCTATACCCTTTTTCCTTGCCTTGCCTTTTCATGCTTTGCCCTTTTGCCTTGCCTTGCTTTGCCATTTTGCCTTTCCTTGAATTGCCCTTTTGCCTTACCTTGCCTTGACTTGCTATACCCTTTTTCCTAGCCTTGCCTTGTCATGCTTTGCCCTTTTGACTTGCCTTGCTTTGCCCTTTTGCCTTGCCTGCTTTGCCCTTTTGCCTTGCTTTGCCTTGTTATGCTTTGCCCTTTTGCCTTGCCTTGCTTTGCCATTTTGCCTTTCCTTGAATTGCTCTTTTGCCTTACTTTGCCTTGACTTGCTATACCCTTTTTCCTTGCCTTGCCTTGTCATACTTTGCCATTTTGACTTGCTTTGCTTTGCCCTTTTGCCTTGCCTTGCTTTGCCATTTTGCATTTCCTTGAATTGCCCTTTTGCCTTACCTTGCCTTGACTTGCTATACCCTTTTTCCTTGCCTTGCCTTGTCATGCTTTGCCCTTTTGACTTGCTTTGCTTTGTCCTTTTGCCTTGCCTTGCTTTGCCATTTTGCCTTTCCTTGCATTGCCCTTTTGCCTTACCTTGCCTTGACATGCTTTAGCCTTTTGCCTTGCCTTGCCTTGTCATTCTTTGCCTTTTTGACTTGCTTTGCTTTGCCCTTTTGCCTTGCCTTTCCTTGTTTTGCCGTTTTGAATTGCCTTGCATTGCCTTACTTTCATCTTTGCCTTGCCTTGACGTGTCTTCCTTATCCTTTTGCCTTGCCTTGCTTTGCTTTCCCCTTTTGCCTTGCCTTTCTTTGCCTTGCTTTACCCTTTTGCCTTGCCTTGCTTTGCCTCTTTGCCTTGTCTTGCCTTGCCTTCCTTTCTCCTTTTGCCCTGATTTGCCTTGCCTTTCTTTTGACCTTTTGCCTTGCCTTGCATTGCCATGCTTTGCTCTTTTTCCTTGCCTTGCTTTGCCCTTTTGTCTTGCCTTGCCTTGCCTTGCTTTGCCATTTTCCCTTGCCTTGCTTTCCCCTTTTGCCTTGCCTTTCCTTGCTTTGGCCTTTTTCCTGGCCTTGCCATGGTTTGTCATTTTGACTTACCATGCCTTGCCTTTCTTTGCAGTTTTCCTGGCCTTGCATTGAGTTGCCCTTTTTCCTTGCCTTGCCTTGCCATTCTTTGCCCTTTTGCCTTGCCTTGCTTTGCCATTTTGCCTTTCCTTGAATTGCCCTTTTGCCTTACCTTGCCTTGACTTGCTATACCCTTTTTCCTTGCCTTGCCTTGTCATGCTTTGCCCTTTTGACTTTCCTTGCTTTGCCCTTTTGCCGTGTCTTGCTTTGCCCTTTTGCCTTGCTTTGCCTTGTTATGCTTTCTCTTTTGCCTTGTCTTGCTTTGCCATTTTGCTTTTCCTTGCATTGCCCTTTTGCCTTACCTTGCCTTGACATGCTTTACCCTTTTGCCTTGCCTTGCCTTTTCATGCTTTGCCCTTTTGCATTGCCTTGCCTTGTCATGCTTTGCCCTTTTGACTTGCTTTGCTTTGCCCTTTTGCCTTGCCTTTCCTTGTTTTGCCGTTTTCAATTTCCTTGCATTGCCTTACTTTCATCTTTGCCTTGCCTTGACGTGTCTTCCTTATCCTTTCGCCTTGCCTTGCTTTGCTTTCCCCTTTTGCCTTGCCTTACCTTGCCTTGCTTTGCCTCTTTGCCTTGTCTTGCCTTGCCTTCCTTTCTCCTTTTGCCCTGATTTGCCTTGCCTTTCTTTTGACCTTTTGCCTTGCCTTGCCTTGCCATGCTTTGCTCTTTTTCCTTGCCTTGCTTTGCCCTTTTGTCTTGCCTTGCCTTGCCTTGCTTTGCCATTTTCCCTTGCCTTGCTTTTCCCTTTTGCCTTGCCTTTCCTTGCTTTGGCCTTTTTCCTGGCCTTGCCATGGTTTGTCCTTTTGACTTACCTTGCCTTGCCTTTCTTTGCCCTTTTGCCTGGCCTTGCATTGAGTTGCCCTTTTTCCTTGCCTTGCCATGCTTTGCCCTTTTGCCTTGCCTTGCTTTGCCATTTTGTCTTTCCTTGAATTGCCCTTTTGCCTTACCTTGCCTTGACTTGCTATACCCTTTTTCCTTGCCTTGCCTTTTCATGCTTTGCCCTTTTGCCTTGCCTTGCTTTGCCATTTTGCCTTTCCTTGAATTGCCCTTTTGCCTTAACTTGCCTTGACTTGCTATACCCTTTTTCCTTGCCTTGCCTTGTCATGCTTTGCCCTTTTGACTTGCCTTGGTTTGCCCTTTTGCCTTGCTTTGCCTTGTTATGCTTTGTCCTTTTGCCTTGTCTTGCTTTGCCATTTTGCCTTTCCTTGCATTGCCCTTTTGCCTTACCTTGCCTTGTCATGCTTTAGCCTTTTGCCTTGCCTTGCCTTGTCATGCTTTGCCGTTTTGACTTGCTTTGCTTTGCCCTTTTACCTTGCCTTTCCTTGTTTTGCCGTTTTGAATTGCCTTGCATTGCCTTACTTTCATCTTTGCCTTGCCTTGACGTGTCTTCCTTATCATTTTGCCTTGCCTTGCTTTGCTTTCCCCTTTTGCCTTGCCTTTCCTTGCCTTGCTTTACCCTTTTGCCTTCCTTTGCCTTGCCTTTCCATGCCTTCCTTTGACCCTTTGCCTTGCCTTGCTTTGACTCTTTGCCTTGACTTGCCTTGCCTTCCTTTCTCCTTTTGCCCTGATTTGCCTTGCCTTTCTTTTGACCTTTTGCCTTGCCTTGCCATGCTTTGCTCTTTTTCCTTGCCTTGCTTTGCCCTTTTGTCTTGCCTTGCCTTGCCTTGCTTTGCCATTTTCCCTTGCCTTGCTTTCCCCTTTTGCCTTGCCTTTCCTTGCTTTGGCCTTTTTCCTGGCCTTGCCATGGTTTGTCCTTTTGACTTACCTTGCCTTGCCTTTCTTTGCACTTTTGCCTGGCCTTGCTTTCCCCTTTTGCCTTGCCTTGCTTTGCCATTTTGCCTTTCCTTGAATTGCCCTTTTGCCTTACCTTGCCTTGACTTGCTATACCCTTTTTCCTTGCCTTGCCTTGTCATGCTTTGCCCTTTTGACTTGCCTTGCTTTGCCATTTTGCCTTGCCTTGCTTTGCCCTTTTGCCTTGCTTTGCCTTGTTATGCTTTGCCCTTTTGCCTTGCCTTGCTTTGCCATTTTGCCTTTCCTTGAATTGCCCTTTTGCCTTACTTTGCCTTGACTTGCTATAGCCTTTTTCCTTGCCTTGCCTTGTCATACTTTGCCATTTTGACTTGCTTTGCTTTGCCCTTTTGCCTTGCCTTGCTTTGTCTCTTTGCCTTGTCTTGCCTTGCCTTCCTTTCTCCTTTTGCCCTGATTTGCCTTGCCTTTCTTTTGACCTTTTGCCTTGCCTTGCCATGCTTTGCTCTTTTTCCTTGCCTTGCTTTGCCCTTTTGTCTTGCCTTGCCTTGCCTTGCTTTGCCATTTTCCCTTGCCTTGCTTTCCCCTTTTGCCTTGCCTTTCCTTGCTTTGGCCTTTTTCCTGGCCTTGCCATGGTTTGTCCTTTTGACTTACCTTGCCTTGCCTTTCTTTGCACTTTTGCCTGGCCTTGCTTTCCCCTTTTGCCTTGCCTTGCTTTGCCATTTTGCCTTTCCTTGAATTGCCCTTTTGCCTTACCTTGCCTTGACTTGCTATACCCTTTTTCCTTGCCTTGCCTTGTCATGCTTTGCCCTTTTGACTTGCCTTGCTTTGCCATTTTGCCTTGCCTTGCTTTGCCCTTTTGCCTTGCTTTGCCTTGTTATGCTTTGCCCTTTTGCCTTGCCTTGCTTTGCCATTTTGCCTTTCCTTGAATTGCCCTTTTGCCTTACTTTGCCTTGACTTGCTATAGCCTTTTTCCTTGCCTTGCCTTGTCATACTTTGCCATTTTGACTTGCTTTGCTTTGCCCTTTTGCCTTGCCTTGCTTTGTCTCTTTGCCTTGTCTTGCCTTGCCTTCCTTTCTCCTTTTGCCCTGATTTGCCTTGCCTTTCTTTTGACCTTTTGCCTTGCCTTGCCATGCTTTGCTCTTTTTCCTTGCCTTGCTTTGCCCTTTTGTCTTTCCTTGCCTTGCCTTGCTTTGCCATTTTCCCTTGCCTTGCTTTCCCCTTTTGCCTTGCCTTTCCTTGCTTTGGCCTTTTTCCTGGCCTTGCCATGGTTTGTCCTTTTGACTTACCTTGCCTTGCCCTTCTTTGCACTTTTGCCTGGCCTTGCTTTGCCCTTTTGCCTTGCCTTGCTTTGCCATTTTGCCTTTCCTTGAATTGCCCTTTTGCCTTACCTTGCCTTGACTTGCTATACCCTTTTTCCTTGCCTTGCCTTGTCATGCTTTGCCGTTTTGACTTGCCTTGCTTTGCCATTTTGCCTTGCCTTGCTTTGTCTCTTTGCCTTGTCTTGCCTTGATTTCCTTTCTCCTTTTGCCCTGATTTGCCTTGCATTTCTTTTGACCTTTTGCCTTGCCTTGCCATGCTTTGCTCTTTTTCCTTGCCTTGCTTTGCCCTTTTGTCTTTCCTTGCCTTGCCTTGCTTTGCCATTTTCCCTTGCCTTGCTTTCCCCTTTTGCCTTGCCTTTCCTTGCTTTGGCCTTTTTCCTGGCCTTGCCATGGTTTGTCCTTTTGACTTACCTTGCCTTGTCATGCTTTGCCCTTTTGACTTGCTTTGCTTTGCCCTTTTGCCTTGCCTTGCTTTGCCATTTTGCCTTTCCTTGAATTGCCCTTTTGCCTTACCTTGCCTTGACTTGCTATACCCTTTTTCATTGCCTTGCCTTGTCATGCTTTGCCCTTTTGACTTGCCTTGCTTTGCCCTTTTGCCTTGTCTTGCTTTGCCCTTTTGCCTTGCTTTGCCTTGTTATGCTTTCCCTTTTGCCTTGTCTTGCTTTGCCATTTTGCTTTTAATTGCATTGCCCTTTTGCCTTGCCTTGCCTTTTCATGCTTTGCCCTTTTGCATTGCCTTGCCTTGTCATGCTTTGCCCTTTTGACTTGCCTTGCTTTGCCATTTTGCCTTTCCTTGAATTGCCCTTTTGCCTTACCTTGCCTTGACTTGCTATACCCTTTTTCCTTGCGTTGCCTTGTCATGCTTTGCCCTTTTGACTTGCCTTGCTTTGCCCTTTTGCCTTGCCTTGCTTTGCCATTTTGCCTTTCCTTGAATTGCTCTTTTGCCTTACTTTTCCTTGACTTGCTATACCCTTTTTCCCTCCCTTGCCTTGTCATACTTTGCCATTTTGACTTGCTTTGCTTTGCCCTTTTGCCTTGCCTTGCTTTGCCATTTTGCATTTCCTTGAATTGCCCTTTTGCCTTACCTTGCCTTGACTTGCTATACCCTTTTTCCTTGCCTTGCCTTGTCATGCTTTGCCCTTTTGACTTGCTTTGCTTTGTCCTTTTGCCTTGCCTTGCTTTGCCATTTTGCCTTTCCTTGAATTGCCCTTTTGCCTTACCTTGCCTTGACTTGCTATACCCTTTTTCCTTGCCTTGCCTTGTCATGCTTTGCCCTTTTGACTTTCCTTGCTTTGCCCTTTTGCCTTGTCTTGCTTTGCCCTTTTGCCTTGCTTTGCCTTGTTATGCTTTCTCTTTTGCCTTGTCTTGCTTTGCCATTTTGCTTTTCCTTGCATTGCCCTTTTGCCTTACCTTGCCTTGACATGCTTTACCCTTTTGCCTTGCCTTGCCTTTTCATGCTTTGCCCTTTTGCATTGCCTTGCCTTGTCATGCTTTGCCCTTTTGACTTGCTTTGCTTTGCCCTTTTGCCTTGCCTTTCCTTGTTTTGCCGTTTTCAATTTCCTTGCATTGCCTTACTTTCATCTTTGCCTTGCCTTGACGTGTCTTCCTTATCGTTTTGCCTTGCCTTGCTTTGCTTTCCCCTTTTGCCTTGCCTTACCTTGCCTTGCTTTGCCTCTTTGCCTTGTCTTGCCTTGCCTTCCTTTCTCCTTTTGCCCTGATTTGCCTTGCCTTTCTTTTGACCTTTTGCCTTGCCTTGCCTTGCCATGCTTTGCTCTTTTTCCTTGCCTTGCTTTGCCCTTTTGTCTTGCCTTGCCTTGCCTTGCTTTGCCATTTTCCCTTGCCTTGCTTTTCCCTTTTGCCTTGCCTTTCCTTGCTTTGGCCTTTTTCCTGGCCTTGCCATGGTTTGTCCTTTTGACTTACCTTGCCTTGCCTTTCTTTGCCCTTTTGCCTGGCCTTGCATTGAGTTGCCCTTTTTCCTTGCCTTGCCATGCTTTGCCCTTTTGCCTTGCCTTGCTTTGCCATTTTGTCTTTCCTTGAATTGCCCTTTTGCCTTACCTTGCCTTGACTTGCTATACCCTTTTTCCTTGCCTTGCCTTTTCATGCTTTGCCCTTTTGCCTTGCCTTGCTTTGCCATTTTGCCTTTCCTTGAATTGCCCTTTTGCCTTAACTTGCCTTGACTTGCTATACCCTTTTTCCTTGCCTTGCCTTGTCATGCTTTGCCCTTTTGACTTGCCTTGGTTTGCCCTTTTGCCTTGCTTTGCCTTGTTATGCTTTGTCCTTTTGCCTTGTCTTGCTTTGCCATTTTGCCTTTCCTTGCATTGCCCTTTTGCCTTACCTTGCCTTGTCATGCTTTAGCCTTTTGCCTTGCCTTGCCTTGTCATGCTTTGCCGTTTTGACTTGCTTTGCTTTGCCCTTTTACCTTGCCTTTCCTTGTTTTGCCGTTTTGAATTGCCTTGCATTGCCTTACTTTCATCTTTGCCTTGCCTTGACGTGTCTTCCTTATCATTTTGCCTTGCCTTGCTTTGCTTTCCCCTTTTGCCTTGCCTTTCCTTGCCTTGCTTTACCCTTTTGCCTTCCTTTGCCTTGCCTTTCCATGCCTTCCTTTGACCCTTTGCCTTGCCTTGCTTTGACTCTTTGCCTTGACTTGCCTTGCCTTCCTTTCTCCTTTTGCCCTGATTTGCCTTGCCTTTCTTTTGACCTTTTGCCTTGCCTTGCCATGCTTTGCTCTTTTTCCTTGCCTTGCTTTGCCCTTTTGTCTTGCCTTGCCTTGCCTTGCTTTGCCATTTTCCCTTGCCTTGCTTTCCCCTTTTGCCTTGCCTTTCCTTGCTTTGGCCTTTTTCCTGGCCTTGCCATGGTTTGTCCTTTTGACTTACCTTGCCTTGCCTTTCTTTGCACTTTTGCCTGGCCTTGCTTTCCCCTTTTGCCTTGCCTTGCTTTGCCATTTTGCCTTTCCTTGAATTGCCCTTTTGCCTTACCTTGCCTTGACTTGCTATACCCTTTTTCCTTGCCTTGCCTTGTCATGCTTTGCCCTTTTGACTTGCCTTGCTTTGCCATTTTGCCTTGCCTTGCTTTGCCCTTTTGCCTTGCTTTGCCTTGTTATGCTTTGCCCTTTTGCCTTGCCTTGCTTTGCCATTTTGCCTTTCCTTGAATTGCCCTTTTGCCTTACTTTGCCTTGACTTGCTATAGCCTTTTTCCTTGCCTTGCCTTGTCATACTTTGCCATTTTGACTTGCTTTGCTTTGCCCTTTTGCCTTGCCTTGCTTTGTCTCTTTGCCTTGTCTTGCCTTGCCTTCCTTTCTCCTTTTGCCCTGATTTGCCTTGCCTTTCTTTTGACCTTTTGCCTTGCCTTGCCATGCTTTGCTCTTTTTCCTTGCCTTGCTTTGCCCTTTTGTCTTGCCTTGCCTTGCCTTGCTTTGCCATTTTCCCTTGCCTTGCTTTCCCCTTTTGCCTTGCCTTTCCTTGCTTTGGCCTTTTTCCTGGCCTTGCCATGGTTTGTCCTTTTGACTTACCTTGCCTTGCCTTTCTTTGCACTTTTGCCTGGCCTTGCTTTCCCCTTTTGCCTTGCCTTGCTTTGCCATTTTGCCTTTCCTTGAATTGCCCTTTTGCCTTACCTTGCCTTGACTTGCTATACCCTTTTTCCTTGCCTTGCCTTGTCATGCTTTGCCCTTTTGACTTTCCTTGCTTTGCCCTTTTGCCTTGTCTTGCTTTGCCCTTTTGCCTTGCTTTGCCTTGTTATGCTTTCTCTTTTGCCTTGTCTTGCTTTGCCATTTTGCTTTTCCTTGCATTGCCCTTTTGCCTTACCTTGCCTTGACATGCTTTACCCTTTTGCCTTGCCTTGCCTTTTCATGCTTTGCCCTTTTGCATTGCCTTGCCTTGTCATGCTTTGCCCTTTTGACTTGCTTTGCTTTGCCCTTTTGCCTTGCCTTTCCTTGTTTTGCCGTTTTCAATTTCCTTGCATTGCCTTACTTTCATCTTTGCCTTGCCTTGACGTGTCTTCCTTATCGTTTTGCCTTGCCTTGCTTTGCTTTCCCCTTTTGCCTTGCCTTACCTTGCCTTGCTTTGCCTCTTTGCCTTGTCTTGCCTTGCCTTCCTTTCTCCTTTTGCCCTGATTTGCCTTGCCTTTCTTTTGACCTTTTGCCTTGCCTTGCCTTGCCATGCTTTGCTCTTTTTCCTTGCCTTGCTTTGCCCTTTTGTCTTGCCTTGCCTTGCCTTGCTTTGCCATTTTCCCTTGCCTTGCTTTTCCCTTTTGCCTTGCCTTTCCTTGCTTTGGCCTTTTTCCTGGCCTTGCCATGGTTTGTCCTTTTGACTTACCTTGCCTTGCCTTTCTTTGCCCTTTTGCCTGGCCTTGCATTGAGTTGCCCTTTTTCCTTGCCTTGCCATGCTTTGCCCTTTTGCCTTGCCTTGCTTTGCCATTTTGTCTTTCCTTGAATTGCCCTTTTGCCTTACCTTGCCTTGACTTGCTATACCCTTTTTCCTTGCCTTGCCTTTTCATGCTTTGCCCTTTTGCCTTGCCTTGCTTTGCCATTTTGCCTTTCCTTGAATTGCCCTTTTGCCTTAACTTGCCTTGACTTGCTATACCCTTTTTCCTTGCCTTGCCTTGTCATGCTTTGCCCTTTTGACTTGCCTTGGTTTGCCCTTTTGCCTTGCTTTGCCTTGTTATGCTTTGTCCTTTTGCCTTGTCTTGCTTTGCCATTTTGCCTTTCCTTGCATTGCCCTTTTGCCTTACCTTGCCTTGTCATGCTTTAGCCTTTTGCCTTGCCTTGCCTTGTCATGCTTTGCCGTTTTGACTTGCTTTGCTTTGCCCTTTTACCTTGCCTTTCCTTGTTTTGCCGTTTTGAATTGCCTTGCATTGCCTTACTTTCATCTTTGCCTTGCCTTGACGTGTCTTCCTTATCATTTTGCCTTGCCTTGCTTTGCTTTCCCCTTTTGCCTTGCCTTTCCTTGCCTTGCTTTACCCTTTTGCCTTCCTTTGCCTTGCCTTTCCATGCCTTCCTTTGACCCTTTGCCTTGCCTTGCTTTGACTCTTTGCCTTGACTTGCCTTGCCTTCCTTTCTCCTTTTGCCCTGATTTGCCTTGCCTTTCTTTTGACCTTTTGCCTTGCCTTGCCATGCTTTGCTCTTTTTCCTTGCCTTGCTTTGCCCTTTTGTCTTGCCTTGCCTTGCCTTGCTTTGCCATTTTCCCTTGCCTTGCTTTCCCCTTTTGCCTTGCCTTTCCTTGCTTTGGCCTTTTTCCTGGCCTTGCCATGGTTTGTCCTTTTGACTTACCTTGCCTTGCCTTTCTTTGCACTTTTGCCTGGCCTTGCTTTCCCCTTTTGCCTTGCCTTGCTTTGCCATTTTGCCTTTCCTTGAATTGCCCTTTTGCCTTACCTTGCCTTGACTTGCTATACCCTTTTTCCTTGCCTTGCCTTGTCATGCTTTGCCCTTTTGACTTGCCTTGCTTTGCCATTTTGCCTTGCCTTGCTTTGCCCTTTTGCCTTGCTTTGCCTTGTTATGCTTTGCCCTTTTGCCTTGCCTTGCTTTGCCATTTTGCCTTTCCTTGAATTGCCCTTTTGCCTTACTTTGCCTTGACTTGCTATAGCCTTTTTCCTTGCCTTGCCTTGTCATACTTTGCCATTTTGACTTGCTTTGCTTTGCCCTTTTGCCTTGCCTTGCTTTGCCATTTTGCCTTTCCTTGAATTGCCCTTTTGCCTTACCTTGCCTTGACTTGCTATACCCTATTTCCTTGCCTTGCCTTGTCATGCTTTGCCCTTTTGACTTGCTTTGCTTTGTCCTTTTGCCTTGCCTTGCTTTGCCTTTTTGCCTTTCCTTGAATTGCCCTTTTGCCTTACCTTGCCTTGACTTGCTATACCCTTTTTCCTTGCCTTGCCTTGTCATGCTTTGCCCTTTTGACTTTCCTTGCTTTGCCCTTTTGCCTTGCCTTGCTTTGCCCTTCTGCCTTGCTTTGCCTTGTTATGCTTTCCCTTTTGCCTTGTCTTGTTTTGCCATTTTGCTTTTCCTTGCTTTTCCCTTTTGCCTTGCCTTTCCTTGCTTTGGCCTTTTTCCTGGCCTTGCCATGGTTTGTCCTTTTGACTTACCTTGCCTTGCCTTTCTTTGCCCTTTTGCCTGGCCTTGCATTGAGTTGCCCTTTTTCCTTGCCTTGCCATGCTTTGCCCTTTTGCCTTGCCTTGCTTTGTCATTTTGTCTTTCCTTTAATTGCCCTTTTGCATTACCTTGCCTTGACTTGCTATACCCTTTTTCCTTGCCTTGCCTTTTCATGCTTTGCCCTTTTGACTTGCCTTGCTTTGCCCTTTTGCCTTGCTTGCCTTGTTATGCTTTGCCCTTCTGCCTTGCCTTGCTTTGCCATTTTGTCTTTCCTTGAATTGCCCTTTTGCCTTACCTTGCCTTGACTTGCTATACCCTTTTTCCTTGCCTTGCCTTTTCATGCTTTGCCCTTTTGCCTTGCCTTGCTTTGCCATTTTGCCTTTCCTTGAATTGCCCTTTTGCCTTACCTTGCCTTGACTTGCTATACCCTTTTTCCTAGCCTTGCCTTGTCATGCTTTGCCCTTTTGACTTGCCTTGGTTTGCCCTTTTGCCTTGCTTTGCCTTGTTATGCTTTGCCCTTTTGCCTTGTCTTGCTTTGCCATTTTGCCTTTCCTTGCATTGCCCTTTTGCCTTACCTTGCCTTGTCATGCTTTAGCCTTTTGCCTTGCCTTGCCTTGTCATGCTTTGCCCTTTTGACTTGCTTTGCTTTGCCCTTTTGCCTTGCCTTTCCTTGTTTTGCCGTTTTGAATTGCCTTGCATTGCCTTACTTTCATCTTTGCCTTGCCTTGACGTGTCTTCCTTATCGTTTTGCCTTGCCTTGCTTTGCTTTCCCCTTTTGCCTTGCCTTTCCTTGCCTTGCTTTACCCTTTTGCCTTCCTTTGCCTTGCCTTTCCATGCCTTCCTTTGACCCTTTGCCTTGCCTTGCTTTGACTCTTTGCCTTGACTTGCCTTGCCTTCCTTTCTCCTTTTGCCCTGATTTGCCTTGCCTTTCTTTTGACCTTTTGCCTTGCCTTGCCTTGCCATGCTTTGCTCTTTTTCCTTGCCTTGCTTTGCCCTTTTGTCTTGCCTTGCCTTGCCTTGCTTTGCCATTTTCCCTTGCCTTGCTTTCCCCTTTTGCCTTGCCTTTCCTTGCTTTGGCCTTTTTCCTGGCCTTGCCATGGTTTGTCCTTTTGACTTACCTTGCCTTGCCTTTCTTTGCACTTTTGCCCGGCCTTGCATTGAGTTGCCCTTTTTCCTTGTCTTGCCATGCTTTGCCCTTTTGCCTTGCCTTGCTTTGCCCTTTTGCCTTGCTTTGCCTTGTTATGCTTTGCCCTTTTGCCTTGCCTTGCTTTGCCATTTTGCCTTTCCTTGAATTGCCCTTTTCCCTTACCTTGCCTTGACTTGCTATAGCCTTTTTCCTTGCCTTGCCTTGTCATACTTTGCCATTTTGACTTGCTTTGCTTTGCCCTTTTGCCTTGCCTTGCTTTGTCTCTTTGCCTTGTCTTGCCTTGCCTTCCTTTCTCCTTTTGCCCTGATTTGCCTTGCCTTTCTTTTGACCTTTTGCCTTGCCTTGCCATGCTTTGCTCTTTTTCCTTGCCTTGCTTTGCCCTTTTGTCTTTCCTTGCCTTGCCTTGCTTTGCCATTTTCCCTTGCCTTGCTTTCCCCTTTTGCCTTGCCTTTCCTTGCTTTGGCCTTTTTCCTGGCCTTGCCATGGTTTGTCCTTTTGACTTACCTTGCCTTGCCTTTCTTTGCACTTTTGCCTGGCCTTGCTTTCCCCTTTTGCCTTGCCTTGCTTTGCCATTTTGCCTTTCCTTGAATTGCCCTTTTGCCTTACCTTGCCTTGACTTGCTATACCCTTTTTCCTTGCCTTGCCTTGTCATGCTTTGCCCTTTTGACTTGCCTTGCTTTGCCATTTTGCCTTGCCTTGCTTTGCCCTTTTGCCTTGCTTTGCCTTGTTATCCTTTGCCCTTTTGCCTTGCCTTGCTTTGCCATTTTGCCTTTCCTTGAATTGCCCTTTTGCCTTACTTTGCCTTGACTTGCTATACCCTTTTTCCTTGCCTTGCCTTGTCATACTTTGCCATTTTGACTTGCTTTGCTTTGCCCTTTTGCCTTGCCTTGCTTTGCCATTTTGCCTTTCCTTGAATTGCCCTTTTGCCTTACCTTGCCTTGACTTGCTATACCCTTTTTCCTTGCCTTGCCTTGTCATGCTTTGCCCTTTTGACTTGCTTTGCTTTGTCCTTTTGCCTTGCCTTGCTTTGCCATTTTGCCTTTCCTTGAATTGCCCTTTTGCCTTACCTTGCCTTGACTTGCTATACACTATTTCCTTGCCTTGCCTTGTCATGCTTTGCCCTTTTGACTTGCTTTGCTTTGTCCTTTTGCCTTGCCTTGCTTTGCCATTTTGCCTTTCCTTGAATTGCCCTTTTGCCTTACCTTGCCTTGACTTGCTATACCCTTTTTCCTTGCCTTGCCTTGTCATGCTTTGCCCTTTTGACTTTCCTTGCTTTGCCCTTTTGCCTTGCCTTGCTTTGCCCTTCTGCCTTGCTTTGCCTTGTTATGCTTTCCCTTTTGCCTTGTCTTGTTTTGCCATTTTGCTTTTCCTTGCTTTTCCCTTTTGCCTTGCCTTTCCTTGCTTTGGCCTTTTTCCTGGCCTTGCCATGGTTTGTCCTTTTGACTTACCTTGCCTTGCCTTTCTTTGCCCTTTTGCCTGGCCTTGCATTGAGTTGCCCTTTTTCCTTGCCTTGCCATGCTTTGCCCTTTTGCCTTGCCTTGCTTTGTCATGTTGTCTTTCCTTTAATTGCCCTTTTGCCTTACCTTGCCTTGACTTGCTTACCCTTTTTCCTTGCCTTGCCTTTTCATGCTTTGCCCTTTTGACTTGCCTTGCTTTGCCCTTTTGCCTTGCTTGCCTTGTTATGCTTTGCCCTTCTGCCTTGCCTTGCTTTGCCATTTTGTCTTTCCTTGAATTGCCCTTTTGCCTTACCTTGCCTTGACTTGCTATACCCTTTTTCCTTGCCTTGCCTTTTCATGCTTTGCCCTTTTGCCTTGCCTTGCTTTGCCATTTTGCCTTTCCTTGAATTGCCCTTTTGCCTTACCTTGCCTTGACTTGCTATACCCTTTTTCCTAGCCTTGCCTTGTCATGCTTTGCCCTTTTGACTTGCCTTGGTTTGCCCTTTTGCCTTGCTTTGCCTTGTTATGCTTTGCCCTTTTGCCTTGTCTTGCTTTGCCATTTTGCCTTTCCTTGCATTGCCCTTTTGCCTTACCTTGCCTTGTCATGCTTTAGCCTTTTGCCTTGCCTTGCCTTGTCATGCTTTGCCCTTTTGACTTGCTTTGCTTTGCCCTTTTGCCTTGCCTTTCCTTGTTTTGCCGTTTTGAATTGCCTTGCATTGCCTTACTTTCATCTTTGCCTTGCCTTGACGTGTCTTCCTTATCGTTTTGCCTTGCCTTGCTTTGCTTTCCCCTTTTGCCTTGCCTTTCCTTGCCTTGCTTTACCCTTTTGCCTTCCTTTGCCTTGCCTTTCCATGCCTTCCTTTGACCCTTTGCCTTGCCTTGCTTTGACTCTTTGCCTTGACTTGCCTTGCCTTCCTTTCTCCTTTTGCCCTGATTTGCCTTGCCTTTCTTTTGACCTTTTGCCTTGCCTTGCCATGCTTTGCTCTTTTTCCTTGCCTTGCTTTGCCCTTTTGTCTTGCCTTGCCTTGCCTTGCTTTGCCATTTTCCCTTGCCTTGCTTTCCCCTTTTGCCTTGCCTTTCCTTGCTTTGGCCTTTTTCCTGGCCTTGCCATGGTTTGTCCTTTTGACTTACCTTGCCTTGCCTTTCTTTGCACTTTTGCCTGGCCTTGCTTTCCCCTTTTGCCTTGCCTTGCTTTGCCATTTTGCCTTTCCTTGAATTGCCCTTTTGCCTTACCTTGCCTTGACTTGCTATACCCTTTTTCCTTGCCTTGCCTTGTCATGCTTTGCCCTTTTGACTTGCCTTGCTTTGCCATTTTGCCTTGCCTTGCTTTGCCCTTTTGCCTTGCTTTGCCTTGTTATGCTTTGCCCTTTTGCCTTGCCTTGCTTTGCCATTTTGCCTTTCCTTGAATTGCCCTTTTGCCTTACTTTGCCTTGACTTGCTATAGCCTTTTTCCTTGCCTTGCCTTGTCATACTTTGCCATTTTGACTTGCTTTGCTTTGCCCTTTTGCCTTGCCTTGCTTTGCCATTTTGCCTTTCCTTGAATTGCCCTTTTGCCTTACCTTGCCTTGACTTGCTATACCCTATTTCCTTGCCTTGCCTTGTCATGCTTTGCCCTTTTGACTTGCTTTGCTTTGTCCTTTTGCCTTGCCTTGCTTTGCCTTTTTGCCTTTCCTTGAATTGCCCTTTTGCCTTACCTTGCCTTGACTTGCTATACCCTTTTTCCTTGCCTTGCCTTGTCATGCTTTGCCCTTTTGACTTTCCTTGCTTTGCCCTTTTGCCTTGCCTTGCTTTGCCCTTCTGCCTTGCTTTGCCTTGTTATGCTTTCCCTTTTGCCTTGTCTTGTTTTGCCATTTTGCTTTTCCTTGCTTTTCCCTTTTGCCTTGCCTTTCCTTGCTTTGGCCTTTTTCCTGGCCTTGCCATGGTTTGTCCTTTTGACTTACCTTGCCTTGCCTTTCTTTGCCCTTTTGCCTGGCCTTGCATTGAGTTGCCCTTTTTCCTTGCCTTGCCATGCTTTGCCCTTTTGCCTTGCCTTGCTTTGTCATTTTGTCTTTCCTTTAATTGCCCTTTTGCATTACCTTGCCTTGACTTGCTATACCCTTTTTCCTTGCCTTGCCTTTTCATGCTTTGCCCTTTTGACTTGCCTTGCTTTGCCCTTTTGCCTTGCTTGCCTTGTTATGCTTTGCCCTTCTGCCTTGCCTTGCTTTGCCATTTTGTCTTTCCTTGAATTGCCCTTTTGCCTTACCTTGCCTTGACTTGCTATACCCTTTTTCCTTGCCTTGCCTTTTCATGCTTTGCCCTTTTGCCTTGCCTTGCTTTGCCATTTTGCCTTTCCTTGAATTGCCCTTTTGCCTTACCTTGCCTTGACTTGCTATACCCTTTTTCCTAGCCTTGCCTTGTCATGCTTTGCCCTTTTGACTTGCCTTGGTTTGCCCTTTTGCCTTGCTTTGCCTTGTTATGCTTTGCCCTTTTGCCTTGTCTTGCTTTGCCATTTTGCCTTTCCTTGCATTGCCCTTTTGCCTTACCTTGCCTTGTCATGCTTTAGCCTTTTTCCTTGCCTTGCCTTGTCATGCTTTGCCCTTTTGACTTTCCTTGCTTTGCCCTTTTGCCTTGCCTTGCTTTGCCCTTCTGCCTTGCTTTGCCTTGTTATGCTTTCCCTTTTGCCTTGTCTTGTTTTGCCATTTTGCTTTTCCTTGCTTTTCCCTTTTGCCTTGCCTTTCCTTGCTTTGGCCTTTTTCCTGGCCTTGCCATGGTTTGTCCTTTTGACTTACCTTGCCTTGCCTTTCTTTGCCCTTTTGCCTGGCCTTGCATTGAGTTGCCCTTTTTCCTTGCCTTGCCATGCTTTGCCCTTTTGCCTTGCCTTGCTTTGTCATTTTGTCTTTCCTTTAATTGCCCTTTTGCATTACCTTGCCTTGACTTGCTATACCCTTTTTCCTTGCCTTGCCTTTTCATGCTTTGCCCTTTTGACTTGCCTTGCTTTGCCCTTTTGCCTTGCTTGCCTTGTTATGCTTTGCCCTTCTGCCTTGCCTTGCTTTGCCATTTTGTCTTTCCTTGAATTGCCCTTTTGCCTTACCTTGCCTTGACTTGCTATACCCTTTTTCCTTGCCTTGCCTTTTCATGCTTTGCCCTTTTGCCTTGCCTTGCTTTGCCATTTTGCCTTTCCTTGAATTGCCCTTTTGCCTTACCTTGCCTTGACTTGCTATACCCTTTTTCCTAGCCTTGCCTTGTCATGCTTTGCCCTTTTGACTTGCCTTGGTTTGCCCTTTTGCCTTGCTTTGCCTTGTTATGCTTTGCCCTTTTGCCTTGTCTTGCTTTGCCATTTTGCCTTTCCTTGCATTGCCCTTTTGCCTTACCTTGCCTTGTCATGCTTTAGCCTTTTGCCTTGCCTTGCCTTGTCATGCTTTGCCCTTTTGACTTGCTTTGCTTTGCCCTTTTGCCTTGCCTTTCCTTGTTTTGCCGTTTTGAATTGCCTTGCATTGCCTTACTTTCATCTTTGCCTTGCCTTGACGTGTCTTCCTTATCGTTTTGCCTTGCCTTGCTTTGCTTTCCCCTTTTGCCTTGCCTTTCCTTGCCTTGCTTTACCCTTTTGCCTTCCTTTGCCTTGCCTTTCCATGCCTTCCTTTGACCCTTTGCCTTGCCTTGCTTTGACTCTTTGCCTTGACTTGCCTTGCCTTCCTTTCTCCTTTTGCCCTGATTTGCCTTGCCTTTCTTTTGACCTTTTGCCTTGCCTTGCCTTGCCATGCTTTGCTCTTTTTCCTTGCCTTGCTTTGCCCTTTTGTCTTGCCTTGCCTTGCCTTGCTTTGCCATTTTCCCTTGCCTTGCTTTCCCCTTTTGCCTTGCCTTTCCTTGCTTTGGCCTTTTTCCTGGCCTTGCCATGGTTTGTCCTTTTGACTTACCTTGCCTTGCCTTTCTTTGCACTTTTGCCCGGCCTTGCATTGAGTTGCCCTTTTTCCTTGTCTTGCCATGCTTTGCCCTTTTGCCTTGCCTTGCTTTGCCCTTTTGCCTTGCTTTGCCTTGTTATGCTTTGCCCTTTTGCCTTGCCTTGCTTTGCCATTTTGCCTTTCCTTGAATTGCCCTTTTCCCTTACCTTGCCTTGACTTGCTATAGCCTTTTTCCTTGCCTTGCCTTGTCATACTTTGCCATTTTGACTTGCTTTGCTTTGCCCTTTTGCCTTGCCTTGCTTTGTCTCTTTGCCTTGTCTTGCCTTGCCTTCCTTTCTCCTTTTGCCCTGATTTGCCTTGCCTTTCTTTTGACCTTTTGCCTTGCCTTGCCATGCTTTGCTCTTTTTCCTTGCCTTGCTTTGCCCTTTTGTCTTTCCTTGCCTTGCCTTGCTTTGCCATTTTCCCTTGCCTTGCTTTCCCCTTTTGCCTTGCCTTTCCTTGCTTTGGCCTTTTTCCTGGCCTTGCCATGGTTTGTCCTTTTGACTTACCTTGCCTTGCCTTTCTTTGCACTTTTGCCTGGCCTTGCTTTGCCCTTTTGCCTTGCCTTGCTTTGCCATTTTGCCTTTCCTTGAATTGCCCTTTTGCCTTACCTTGCCTTGACTTGCTATACCCTTTTTCCTTGCCTTGCCTTGTCATGCTTTGCCCTTTTGACTTGCCTTGCTTTGCCATTTTGCCTTGCCTTGCTTTGCCCTTTTGCCTTGCTTTGCCTTGTTATCCTTTGCCCTTTTGCCTTGCCTTGCTTTGCCATTTTGCCTTTCCTTGAATTGCCCTTTTGCCTTACTTTGCCTTGACTTGCTATACCCTTTTTCCTTGCCTTGCCTTGTCATACTTTGCCATTTTGACTTGCTTTGCTTTGCCCTTTTGCCTTGCCTTGCTTTGCCATTTTGCCTTTCCTTGAATTGCCCTTTTGCCTTACCTTGCCTTGACTTGCTATACCCTTTTTCCTTGCCTTGCCTTGTCATGCTTTGCCCTTTTGACTTGCTTTGCTTTGTCCTTTTGCCTTGCCTTGCTTTGCCATTTTGCCTTTCCTTGAATTGCCCTTTTGCCTTACCTTGCCTTGACTTGCTATACACTATTTCCTTGCCTTGCCTTGTCATGCTTTGCCCTTTTGACTTGCTTTGCTTTGTCCTTTTGCCTTGCCTTGCTTTGCCATTTTGCCTTTCCTTGAATTGCCCTTTTGCCTTACCTTGCCTTGACATGCTATACCCTTTTTCCTTGCCTTGCCTTGTCATGCTTTGCCCTTTTGACTTTCCTTGCTTTGCGCTTTTGCCTTGCCTTGCTTTGCCCTTCTGCCTTGCTTTGCCTTGTTATGCTTTCCCTTTTGCCTTGTCTTGTTTTGCCATTTTGCTTTTCCTTGCTTTTCCCTTTTGCCTTGCCTTTCCTTGCTTTGGCCTTTTTCCTGGCCTTGCCATGGTTTGTCCTTTTGACTTACCTTGCCTTGCCTTTCTTTGCCCTTTTGCCTGGCCTTGCATTGAGTTGCCCTTTTTCCTTGCCTTGCCATGCTTTGCCCTTTTGCCTTGCCTTGCTTTGTCATGTTGTCTTTCCTTTAATTGCCCTTTTGCCTTACCTTGCCTTGACTTGCTTACCCTTTTTCCTTGCCTTGCCTTTTCATGCTTTGCCCTTTTGACTTGCCTTGCTTTGCCCTTTTGCCTTGCTTGCCTTGTTATGCTTTGCCCTTCTGCCTTGCCTTGCTTTGCCATTTTGTCTTTCCTTGAATTGCCCTTTTGCCTTACCTTGCCTTGACTTGCTATACCCTTTTTCCTTGCCTTGCCTTTTCATGCTTTGCCCTTTTGCCTTGCCTTGCTTTGCCATTTTGCCTTTCCTTGAATTGCCCTTTTGCCTTACCTTGCCTTGACTTGCTATACCCTTTTTCCTAGCCTTGCCTTGTCATGCTTTGCCCTTTTGACTTGCCTTGGTTTGCCCTTTTGCCTTGCTTTGCCTTGTTATGCTTTGCCCTTTTGCCTTGTCTTGCTTTGCCATTTTGCCTTTCCTTGCATTGCCCTTTTGCCTTACCTTGCCTTGTCATGCTTTAGCCTTTTGCCTTGCCTTGCCTTGTCATGCTTTGCCCTTTTGACTTGCTTTGCTTTGCCCTTTTGCCTTGCCTTTCCTTGTTTTGCCGTTTTGAATTGCCTTGCATTGCCTTACTTTCATCTTTGCCTTGCCTTGACGTGTCTTCCTTATCGTTTTGCCTTGCCTTGCTTTGCTTTCCCCTTTTGCCTTGCCTTTCCTTGCCTTGCTTTACCCTTTTGCCTTCCTTTGCCTTGCCTTTCCATGCCTTCCTTTGACCCTTTGCCTTGCCTTGCTTTGACTCTTTGCCTTGACTTGCCTTGCCTTCCTTTCTCCTTTTGCCCTGATTTGCCTTGCCTTTCTTTTGACCTTTTGCCTTGCCTTGCCATGCTTTGCTCTTTTTCCTTGCCTTGCTTTGCCCTTTTGTCTTGCCTTGCCTTGCCTTGCTTTGCCATTTTCCCTTGCCTTGCTTTCCCCTTTTGCCTTGCCTTTCCTTGCTTTGGCCTTTTTCCTGGCCTTGCCATGGTTTGTCCTTTTGACTTACCTTGCCTTGCCTTTCTTTGCACTTTTGCCTGGCCTTGCTTTCCCCTTTTGCCTTGCCTTGCTTTGCCATTTTGCCTTTCCTTGAATTGCCCTTTTGCCTTACCTTGCCTTGACTTGCTATACCCTTTTTCCTTGCCTTGCCTTGTCATGCTTTGCCCTTTTGACTTGCCTTGCTTTGCCATTTTGCCTTGCCTTGCTTTGCCCTTTTGCCTTGCTTTGCCTTGTTATGCTTTGCCCTTTTGCCTTGCCTTGCTTTGCCATTTTGCCTTTCCTTGAATTGCCCTTTTGCCTTACTTTGCCTTGACTTGCTATAGCCTTTTTCCTTGCCTTGCCTTGTCATACTTTGCCATTTTGACTTGCTTTGCTTTGCCCTTTTGCCTTGCCTTGCTTTGCCATTTTGCCTTTCCTTGAATTGCCCTTTTGCCTTACCTTGCCTTGACTTGCTATACCCTATTTCCTTGCCTTGCCTTGTCATGCTTTGCCCTTTTGACTTGCTTTGCTTTGTCCTTTTGCCTTGCCTTGCTTTGCCTTTTTGCCTTTCCTTGAATTGCCCTTTTGCCTTACCTTGCCTTGACTTGCTATACCCTTTTTCCTTGCCTTGCCTTGTCATGCTTTGCCCTTTTGACTTTCCTTGCTTTGCCCTTTTGCCTTGCCTTGCTTTGCCCTTCTGCCTTGCTTTGCCTTGTTATGCTTTCCCTTTTGCCTTGTCTTGTTTTGCCATTTTGCTTTTCCTTGCTTTTCCCTTTTGCCTTGCCTTTCCTTGCTTTGGCCTTTTTCCTGGCCTTGCCATGGTTTGTCCTTTTGACTTACCTTGCCTTGCCTTTCTTTGCCCTTTTGCCTGGCCTTGCATTGAGTTGCCCTTTTTCCTTGCCTTGCCATGCTTTGCCCTTTTGCCTTGCCTTGCTTTGTCATTTTGTCTTTCCTTTAATTGCCCTTTTGCATTACCTTGCCTTGACTTGCTATACCCTTTTTCCTTGCCTTGCCTTTTCATGCTTTGCCCTTTTGACTTGCCTTGCTTTGCCCTTTTGCCTTGCTTGCCTTGTTATGCTTTGCCCTTCTGCCTTGCCTTGCTTTGCCATTTTGTCTTTCCTTGAATTGCCCTTTTGCCTTACCTTGCCTTGACTTGCTATACCCTTTTTCCTTGCCTTGCCTTTTCATGCTTTGCCCTTTTGCCTTGCCTTGCTTTGCCATTTTGCCTTTCCTTGAATTGCCCTTTTGCCTTACCTTGCCTTGACTTGCTATACCCTTTTTCCTAGCCTTGCCTTGTCATGCTTTGCCCTTTTGACTTGCCTTGGTTTGCCCTTTTGCCTTGCTTTGCCTTGTTATGCTTTGCCCTTTTGCCTTGTCTTGCTTTGCCATTTTGCCTTTCCTTGCATTGCCCTTTTGCCTTACCTTGCCTTGTCATGCTTTAGCCTTTTGCCTTGCCTTGCCTTGTCATGCTTTGCCCTTTTGACTTGCTTTGCTTTGCCCTTTTGCCTTGCCTTTCCTTGTTTTGCCGTTTTGAATTGCCTTGCATTGCCTTACTTTCATCTTTGCCTTGCCTTGACGTGTCTTCCTTATCGTTTTGCCTTGCCTTGCTTTGCTTTCCCCTTTTGCCTTGCCTTTCCTTGCCTTGCTTTACCCTTTTGCCTTCCTTTGCCTTGCCTTTCCATGCCTTCCTTTGACCCTTTGCCTTGCCTTGCTTTGACTCTTTGCCTTGACTTGCCTTGCCTTCCTTTCTCCTTTTGCCCTGATTTGCCTTGCCTTTCTTTTGACCTTTTGCCTTGCCTTGCCTTGCCATGCTTTGCTCTTTTTCCTTGCCTTGCTTTGCCCTTTTGTCTTGCCTTGCCTTGCCTTGCTTTGCCATTTTCCCTTGCCTTGCTTTCCCCTTTTGCCTTGCCTTTCCTTGCTTTGGCCTTTTTCCTGGCCTTGCCATGGTTTGTCCTTTTGACTTACCTTGCCTTGCCTTTCTTTGCACTTTTGCCCGGCCTTGCATTGAGTTGCCCTTTTTCCTTGTCTTGCCATGCTTTGCCCTTTTGCCTTGCCTTGCTTTGCCCTTTTGCCTTGCTTTGCCTTGTTATGCTTTGCCCTTTTGCCTTGCCTTGCTTTGCCATTTTGCCTTTCCTTGAATTGCCCTTTTCCCTTACCTTGCCTTGACTTGCTATAGCCTTTTTCCTTGCCTTGCCTTGTCATACTTTGCCATTTTGACTTGCTTTGCTTTGCCCTTTTGCCTTGCCTTGCTTTGTCTCTTTGCCTTGTCTTGCCTTGCCTTCCTTTCTCCTTTTGCCCTGATTTGCCTTGCCTTTCTTTTGACCTTTTGCCTTGCCTTGCCATGCTTTGCTCTTTTTCCTTGCCTTGCTTTGCCCTTTTGTCTTTCCTTGCCTTGCCTTGCTTTGCCATTTTCCCTTGCCTTGCTTTCCCCTTTTGCCTTGCCTTTCCTTGCTTTGGCCTTTTTCCTGGCCTTGCCATGGTTTGTCCTTTTGACTTACCTTGCCTTGCCTTTCTTTGCACTTTTGCCTGGCCTTGCTTTGCCCTTTTGCCTTGCCTTGCTTTGCCATTTTGCCTTTCCTTGAATTGCCCTTTTGCCTTACCTTGCCTTGACTTGCTATACCCTTTTTCCTTGCCTTGCCTTGTCATGCTTTGCCCTTTTGACTTGCCTTGCTTTGCCATTTTGCCTTGCCTTGCTTTGCCCTTTTGCCTTGCTTTGCCTTGTTATCCTTTGCCCTTTTGCCTTGCCTTGCTTTGCCATTTTGCCTTTCCTTGAATTGCCCTTTTGCCTTACTTTGCCTTGACTTGCTATACCCTTTTTCCTTGCCTTGCCTTGTCATACTTTGCCATTTTGACTTGCTTTGCTTTGCCCTTTTGCCTTGCCTTGCTTTGCCATTTTGCCTTTCCTTGAATTGCCCTTTTGCCTTACCTTGCCTTGACTTGCTATACCCTTTTTCCTTGCCTTGCCTTGTCATGCTTTGCCCTTTTGACTTGCTTTGCTTTGTCCTTTTGCCTTGCCTTGCTTTGCCATTTTGCCTTTCCTTGAATTGCCCTTTTGCCTTACCTTGCCTTGACTTGCTATACCCTATTTCCTTGCCTTGCCTTGTCATGCTTTGCCCTTTTGACTTGCTTTGCTTTGTCCTTTTGCCTTGCCTTGCTTTGCCATTTTGCCTTTCCTTGAATTGCCCTTTTGCCTTACCTTGCCTTGACTTGCTATACCCTTTTTCCTTGCCTTGCCTTGTCATGCTTTGCCCTTTTGACTTTCCTTGCTTTGCCCTTTTGCCTTGCCTTGCTTTGCCCTTCTGCCTTGCTTTGCCTTGTTATGCTTTCCCTTTTGCCTTGTCTTGTTTTGCCATTTTGCTTTTCCTTGCTTTTCCCTTTTGCCTTGCCTTTCCTTGCTTTGGCCTTTTTCCTGGCCTTGCCATGGTTTGTCCTTTTGACTTACCTTGCCTTGCCTTTCTTTGCCCTTTTGCCTGGCCTTGCATTGAGTTGCCCTTTTTCCTTGCCTTGCCATGCTTTGCCCTTTTGCCTTGCCTTGCTTTGTCATGTTGTCTTTCCTTTAATTGCCCTTTTGCCTTACCTTGCCTTGACTTGCTTACCCTTTTTCCTTGCCTTGCCTTTTCATGCTTTGCCCTTTTGACTTGCCTTGCTTTGCCCTTTTGCCTTGCTTGCCTTGTTATGCTTTGCCCTTCTGCCTTGCCTTGCTTTGCCATTTTGTCTTTCCTTGAATTGCCCTTTTGCCTTACCTTGCCTTGACTTGCTATACCCTTTTTCCTTGCCTTGCCTTTTCATGCTTTGCCCTTTTGCCTTGCCTTGCTTTGCCATTTTGCCTTTCCTTGAATTGCCCTTTTGCCTTACCTTGCCTTGACTTGCTATACCCTTTTTCCTAGCCTTGCCTTGTCATGCTTTGCCCTTTTGACTTGCCTTGGTTTGCCCTTTTGCCTTGCTTTGCCTTGTTATGCTTTGCCCTTTTGCCTTGTCTTGCTTTGCCATTTTGCCTTTCCTTGCATTGCCCTTTTGCCTTACCTTGCCTTGTCATGCTTTAGCCTTTTGCCTTGCCTTGCCTTGTCATGCTTTGCCCTTTTGACTTGCTTTGCTTTGCCCTTTTGCCTTGCTTGCCTTGTTATGCTTTGCCCTTCTGCCTTGCCTTGCTTTGCCATTTTGTCTTTCCTTGAATTGCCCTTTTGCCTTACCTTGCCTTGACTTGCTATAGCCTTTTTCCTTGCCTTGCCTTGTCATACTTTGCCATTTTGACTTGCTTTGCTTTGCCCTTTTGCCTTGCCTTGCTTTGACTCTTTGCCTTGTCTTGCCTTGCCTTCCTTTCTCCTTTTGCCCTGATTTGCCTTGCCTTTCTTTTGACCTTTTGCCTTGCCTTGCCATGCTTTGCTCTTTTTCCTTGCCTTGCTTTGCCCTTTTGTCTTTCCTTGCCTTGCCTTGCTTTGCCATTTTCCCTTGCCTTGCTTTCCCCTTTTGCCTTGCCTTTCCTTGCTTTGGCCTTTTTCCTGGCCTTGCCATGGTTTGTCCTTTTGACTTACCTTGCCTTGCCTTTCTTTGCACTTTTGCCTGGCCTTGCTTTGCCCTTTTGCCTTGCCTTGCTTTGCCATTTTGCCTTTCCTTGAATTGCCCTTTTGCCTTACCTTGCCTTGACTTGCTATACCCTTTTTCCTTGACTTGCCTTGTCATGCTTTGCCCTTTTGACTTGCCTTGCTTTGCCATTTTGCCTTGCCTTGCTTTGCCCTTTTGCCTTGCTTTGCCTTGTTATGCTTTGCCCTTTTGCCTTGCCTTGCTTTGCCATTTTGCCTTTCCTTGAATTGCCCTTTTGCCTTACTTTGCCTTGACTTGCTATACCCTTTTTCCTTGCCTTGCCTTGTCATGCTTTGCCCTTTTGACTTGCTTTGCTTTGTCCTTTTGCCTTGCCTTGCTTTGCCATTTTGCCTTTCCTTGAATTGCCCTTTTGCCTTACCTTGCCTTGACTTGCTATAACCTTTTTCCTTGCCTTGCCTTGTCATGCTTTGCCCTTTTGACTTGCTTTGCTTTGTCCTTTTGCCTTGCCTTGCTTTGCCATTTTGCCTTTCCTTGAATTGCCCTTTTGCCTTACCTTGCCTTGACTTGCTATACCCTTTTTCCTTGCCTTGCCTTGTCATGCTTTGCCCTTTTGACTTTCCTTGCTTTGCCCTTTTGCCTTGCCTTGCTTTGCCCTTCTGCCTTGCTTTGCCTTGTTATGCTTTCCCTTTTGCCTTGTCTTGTTTTGCCATTTTGCTTTTCCTTGCTTTTCCCTTTTGCCTTGCCTTTCCTTGCTTTGGCCTTTTTCCTGGCCTTGCCATGGTTTGTCCTTTTGACTTACCTTGCCTTGCCTTTCTTTGCCCTTTTGCCTGGCCTTGCATTGAGTTGCCCTTTTTCCTTGCCTTGCCATGCTTTGCCCTTTTGCCTTGCCTTGCTTTGTCATTTTGTCTTTCCTTTAATTGCCCTTTTGCATTACCTTGCCTTGACTTGCTATACCCTTTTTCCTTGCCTTGCCTTTTCATGCTTTGCCCTTTTGACTTGCCTTGCTTTGCCCTTTTGCCTTGCTTGCCTTGTTATGCTTTGCCCTTCTGCCTTGCCTTGCTTTGCCATTTTGTCTTTCCTTGAATTGCCCTTTTGCCTTACCTTGCCTTGACTTGCTATACCCTTTTTCCTTGCCTTGCCTTTTCATGCTTTGCCCTTTTGCCTTGCCTTGCTTTGCCATTTTGCCTTTCCTTGAATTGCCCTTTTGCCTTACCTTGCCTTGACTTGCTATACCCTTTTTCCTAGCCTTGCCTTGTCATGCTTTGCCCTTTTGACTTGCCTTGGTTTGCCCTTTTGCCTTGCTTTGCCTTGTTATGCTTTGCCCTTTTGCCTTGTCTTGCTTTGCCATTTTGCCTTTCCTTGCATTGCCCTTTTGCCTTACCTTGCCTTGTCATGCTTTAGCCTTTTGCCTTGCCTTGCCTTGTCATGCTTTGCCCTTTTGACTTGCTTTGCTTTGCCCTTTTGCCTTGCCTTTCCTTGTTTTGCCGTTTTGAATTGCCTTGCATTGCCTTACTTTCATCTTTGCCTTGCCTTGACGTGTCTTCCTTATCGTTTTGCCTTGCCTTGCTTTGCTTTCCCCTTTTGCCTTGCCTTTCCTTGCCTTGCTTTACCCTTTTGCCTTCCTTTGCCTTGCCTTTCCATGCCTTCCTTTGACCCTTTGCCTTGCCTTGCTTTGACTCTTTGCCTTGACTTGCCTTGCCTTCCTTTCTCCTTTTGCCCTGATTTGCCTTGCCTTTCTTTTGACCTTTTGCCTTGCCTTGCCTTGCCATGCTTTGCTCTTTTTCCTTGCCTTGCTTTGCCCTTTTGTCTTGCCTTGCCTTGCCTTGCTTTGCCATTTTCCCTTGCCTTGCTTTCCCCTTTTGCCTTGCCTTTCCTTGCTTTGGCCTTTTTCCTGGCCTTGCCATGGTTTGTCCTTTTGACTTACCTTGCCTTGCCTTTCTTTGCACTTTTGCCCGGCCTTGCATTGAGTTGCCCTTTTTCCTTGTCTTGCCATGCTTTGCCCTTTTGCCTTGCCTTGCTTTGCCCTTTTGCCTTGCTTTGCCTTGTTATGCTTTGCCCTTTTGCCTTGCCTTGCTTTGCCATTTTGCCTTTCCTTGAATTGCCCTTTTCCCTTACCTTGCCTTGACTTGCTATAGCCTTTTTCCTTGCCTTGCCTTGTCATACTTTGCCATTTTGACTTGCTTTGCTTTGCCCTTTTGCCTTGCCTTGCTTTGTCTCTTTGCCTTGTCTTGCCTTGCCTTCCTTTCTCCTTTTGCCCTGATTTGCCTTGCCTTTCTTTTGACCTTTTGCCTTGCCTTGCCATGCTTTGCTCTTTTTCCTTGCCTTGCTTTGCCCTTTTGTCTTTCCTTGCCTTGCCTTGCTTTGCCATTTTCCCTTGCCTTGCTTTCCCCTTTTGCCTTGCCTTTCCTTGCTTTGGCCTTTTTCCTGGCCTTGCCATGGTTTGTCCTTTTGACTTACCTTGCCTTGCCTTTCTTTGCACTTTTGCCTGGCCTTGCTTTGCCCTTTTGCCTTGCCTTGCTTTGCCATTTTGCCTTTCCTTGAATTGCCCTTTTGCCTTACCTTGCCTTGACTTGCTATACCCTTTTTCCTTGCCTTGCCTTGTCATGCTTTGCCCTTTTGACTTGCCTTGCTTTGCCATTTTGCCTTGCCTTGCTTTGCCCTTTTGCCTTGCTTTGCCTTGTTATGCTTTGCCCTTTTGCCTTGCCTTGCTTTGCCATTTTGCCTTTCCTTGAATTGCCCTTTTGCCTTACCTTGCCTTGACTTGCTATACCCTTTTTCCTTGCCTTGCCTTGTCATGCTTTGCCCTTTTGACTTGCTTTGCTTTGTCCTTTTGCCTTGCCTTGCTTTGCCATTTTGCCTTTCCTTGAATTGCCCTTTTGCCTTACCTTGCCTTGACTTGCTATACCCTATTTCCTTGCCTTGCCTTGTCATGCTTTGCCCTTTTGACTTGCTTTGCTTTGTCCTTTTGCCTTGCCTTGCTTTGCCATTTTGCCTTTCCTTGAATTGCCCTTTTGCCTTACCTTGCCTTGACTTGCTATACCCTTTTTCCTTGCCTTGCCTTGTCATGCTTTGCCCTTTTGACTTTCCTTGCTTTGCCCTTTTGCCTTGCCTTGCTTTGCCCTTCTGCCTTGCTTTGCCTTGTTATGCTTTCCCTTTTGCCTTGTCTTGTTTTGCCATTTTGCTTTTCCTTGCTTTTCCCTTTTGCCTTGCCTTTCCTTGCTTTGGCCTTTTTCCTGGCCTTGCCATGGTTTGTCCTTTTGACTTACCTTGCCTTGCCTTTCTTTGCCCTTTTGCCTGGCCTTGCATTGAGTTGCCCTTTTTCCTTGCCTTGCCATGCTTTGCCCTTTTGCCTTGCCTTGCTTTGTCATGTTGTCTTTCCTTTAATTGCCCTTTTGCCTTACCTTGCCTTGACTTGCTTACCCTTTTTCCTTGCCTTGCCTTTTCATGCTTTGCCCTTTTGACTTGCCTTGCTTTGCCCTTTTGCCTTGCTTGCCTTGTTATGCTTTGCCCTTCTGCCTTGCCTTGCTTTGCCATTTTGTCTTTCCTTGAATTGCCCTTTTGCCTTACCTTGCCTTGACTTGCTATACCCTTTTTCCTTGCCTTGCCTTTTCATGCTTTGCCCTTTTGCCTTGCCTTGCTTTGCCATTTTGCCTTTCCTTGAATTGCCCTTTTGCCTTACCTTGCCTTGACTTGCTATACCCTTTTTCCTAGCCTTGCCTTGTCATGCTTTGCCCTTTTGACTTGCCTTGGTTTGCCCTTTTGCCTTGCTTTGCCTTGTTATGCTTTGCCCTTTTGCCTTGTCTTGCTTTGCCATTTTGCCTTTCCTTGCATTGCCCTTTTGCCTTACCTTGCCTTGTCATGCTTTAGCCTTTTGCCTTGCCTTGCCTTGTCATGCTTTGCCCTTTTGACTTGCTTTGCTTTGCCCTTTTGCCTTGCCTTTCCTTGTTTTGCCGTTTTGAATTGCCTTGCATTGCCTTACTTTCATCTTTGCCTTGCCTTGACGTGTCTTCCTTATCGTTTTGCCTTGCCTTGCTTTGCTTTCCCCTTTTGCCTTGCCTTTCCTTGCCTTGCTTTACCCTTTTGCCTTCCTTTGCCTTGCCTTTCCATGCCTTCCTTTGACCCTTTGCCTTGCCTTGCTTTGACTCTTTGCCTTGACTTGCCTTGCCTTCCTTTCTCCTTTTGCCCTGATTTGCCTTGCCTTTCTTTTGACCTTTTGCCTTGCCTTGCCTTGCCATGCTTTACTCTTTTTCCTTGCCTTGCTTTGCCCTTTTGTCTTGCATTGCCTTGCCTTGCTTTGCCATTTTCCCTTGCCTTGCTTTCCCCTTTTGCCTTGCCTTTCCTTGCTTTGGCCTTTTTCCTGGCCTTGCCATGGTTTGTCCTTTTGACTTACCTTGCCTTGCCTTTCTTTGCACTTTTGCCCGGCCTTGCATTGAGTTGCCCTTTTTCCTTGTCTTGCCATGCTTTGCCCTTTTGCCTTGCCTTGCTTTGCCCTTTTGCCTTGCTTTGCCTTGTTATGCTTTGCCCTTTTGCCTTGCCTTGCTTTGCCATTTTGCCTTTCCTTGAATTGCCCTTTTCCCTTACCTTGCCTTGACTTGCTATAGCCTTTTTCCTTGCCTTGCCTTGTCATACTTTGCCATTTTGACTTGCTTTGCTTTGCCCTTTTGCCTTGCCTTGCTTTGTCTCTTTGCCTTGTCTTGCCTTGCCTTCCTTTCTCCTTTTGCCCTGATTTGCCTTGCCTTTCTTTTGACCTTTTGCCTTGCCTTGCCATGCTTTGCTCTTTTTCCTTGCCTTGCTTTGCCCTTTTGTCTTTCCTTGCCTTGCCTTGCTTTGCCATTTTCCCTTGCCTTGCTTTCCCCTTTTGCCTTGCCTTTCCTTGCTTTGGCCTTTTTCCTGGCCTTGCCATGGTTTGTCCTTTTGACTTACCTTGCCTTGCCTTTCTTTGCACTTTTGCCTGGCCTTGCTTTGCCCTTTTGCCTTGCCTTGCTTTGCCATTTTGCCTTTCCTTGAATTGCCCTTTTGCCTTACCTTGCCTTGACTTGCTATACCCTTTTTCCTTGCCTTGCCTTGTCATGCTTTGCCCTTTTGACTTGCCTTGCTTTGCCATTTTGCCTTGCCTTGCTTTGCCCTTTTGCCTTGCTTTGCCTTGTTATGCTTTGCCCTTTTGCCTTGCCTTGCTTTGCCATTTTGCCTTTCCTTGAATTGCCCTTTTGCCTTACTTTGCCTTGACTTGCTATACCCTTTTTCCTTGCCTTGCCTTGTCATACTTTGCCATTTTGACTTGCTTTGCTTTGCCCTTTTGCCTTGCCTTGCTTTGCCATTTTGCCTTTCCTTGAATTGCCCTTTTGCCTTACCTTGCCTTGACTTGCTATACCCTTTTTCCTTGCCTTGCCTTGTCATGCTTTGCCCTTTTGACTTGCTTTGCTTTGTCCTTTTGCCTTGCCTTGCTTTGCCATTTTGCCTTTCCTTGAATTGCCCTTTTGCCTTACCTTGCCTTGACTTGCTATACCCTTTTTCCTTGCCTTGCCTTGTCATGCTTTGCCCTTTTGACTTTCCTTGCTTTGCCCTTTTGCCTTGCCTTGCTTTGCCCTTCTGCCTTGCTTTGCCTTGTTATGCTTTCCCTTTTGCCTTGCCTTGTTTTGCCATTTTGCTTTTCCTTGCTTTTCCCTTTTGCCTTGCCTTTCCTTGCTTTGGCCTTTTTCCTGGCCTTGCCATGGTTTGTCCTTTTGACTTACCTTGCCTTGCCTTTCTTTGCCCTTTTGCCTGGCCTTGCATTGAGTTGCCCTTTTTCCTTGCCTTGCCATGCTTTGCCCTTTTGCCTTGCCTTGCTTTGTCATGTTGTCTTTCCTTTAATTGCCCTTTTGCCTTACCTTGCCTTGACTTGCTATACCCTTTTTCCTTGCCTTGCCTTTTCATGCTTTGCCCTTTTGACTTGCCTTGCTTTGCCCTTTTGCCTTGCTTGCCTTGTTATGCTTTGCCCTTCTGCCTTGCCTTGCTTTGCCATTTTGTCTTTCCTTGAATTGCCCTTTTGCCTTACCTTGCCTTGACTTGCTATACCCTTTTTCCTTGCCTTGCCTTTTCATGCTTTGCCCTTTTGCCTTGCCTTGCTTTGCCATTTTGCCTTTCCTTGAATTGCCCTTTTGCCTTACCTTGCCTTGACTTGCTATACCCTTTTTCCTAGCCTTGCCTTGTCATGCTTTGCCCTTTTGACTTGCCTTGGTTTGCCCTTTTGCCTTGCTTTGCCTTGTTATGCTTTGCCCTTTTGCCTTGTCTTGCTTTGCCATTTTGCCTTTCCTTGCATTGCCCTTTTGCCTTACCTTGCCTTGTCATGCTTTAGCCTTTTGCCTTGCCTTGCCTTGTCATGCTTTGCCCTTTTGACTTGCTTTGCTTTGCCCTTTTGCCTTGCCTTTCCTTGTTTTGCCGTTTTGAATTGCCTTGCATTGCCTTACTTTCATCTTTGCCTTGCCTTGACGTGTCTTCCTTATCGTTTTGCCTTGCCTTGCTTTGCTTTCCCCTTTTGCCTTGCCTTTCCTTGCCTTGCTTTACCCTTTTGCCTTCCTTTGCCTTGCCTTTCCATGCCTTCCTTTGACCCTTTGCCTTGCCTTGCTTTGACTCTTTGCCTTGACTTGCCTTGCCTTCCTTTCTCCTTTTGCCCTGATTTGCCTTGCCTTTCTTTTGACCTTTTGCCTTGCCTTGCCTTGCCATGCTTTGCTCTTTTTCCTTGCCTTGCTTTGCCCTTTTGTCTTGCCTTGCCTTGCCTTGCTTTGCCATTTTCCCTTGCCTTGCTTTCCCCTTTTGCCTTGCCTTTCCTTGCTTTGGCCTTTTTCCTGGCCTTGCCATGGTTTGTCCTTTTGACTTACCTTGCCTTGCCTTTCTTTGCACTTTTGCCCGGCCTTGCATTGAGTTGCCCTTTTTCCTTGTCTTGCCATGCTTTGCCCTTTTGCCTTGCCTTGCTTTGCCCTTTTGCCTTGCTTTGCCTTGTTATGCTTTGCCCTTTTGCCTTGCCTTGCTTTGCCATTTTGCCTTTCCTTGAATTGCCCTTTTCCCTTACCTTGCCTTGACTTGCTATAGCCTTTTTCCTTGCCTTGCCTTGTCATACTTTGCCATTTTGACTTGCTTTGCTTTGCCCTTTTGCCTTGCCTTGCTTTGTCTCTTTGCCTTGTCTTGCCTTGCCTTCCTTTCTCCTTTTGCCCTGATTTGCCTTGCCTTTCTTTTGACCTTTTGCCTTGCCTTGCCATGCTTTGCTCTTTTTCCTTGCCTTGCTTTGCCCTTTTGTCTTTCCTTGCCTTGCCTTGCTTTGCCATTTTCCCTTGCCTTGCTTTCCCCTTTTGCCTTGCCTTTCCTTGCTTTGGCCTTTTTCCTGGCCTTGCCATGGTTTGTCCTTTTGACTTACCTTGCCTTGCCTTTCTTTGCACTTTTGCCTGGCCTTGCTTTGCCCTTTTGCCTTGCCTTGCTTTGCCATTTTGCCTTTCCTTGAATTGCCCTTTTGCCTTACCTTGCCTTGACTTGCTATACCCTTTTTCCTTGCCTTGCCTTGTCATGCTTTGCCCTTTTGACTTGCCTTGCTTTGCCATTTTGCCTTGCCTTGCTTTGCCCTTTTGCCTTGCTTTGCCTTGTTATGCTTTGCCCTTTTGCCTTGCCTTGCTTTGCCATTTTGCCTTTCCTTGAATTGCCCTTTTGCCTTACTTTGCCTTGACTTGCTATACCCTTTTTCCTTGCCTTGCCTTGTCATACTTTGCCATTTTGACTTGCTTTGCTTTGCCCTTTTGCCTTGCCTTGCTTTGCCATTTTGCCTTTCCTTGAATTGCCCTTTTGCCTTACCTTGCCTTGACTTGCTATACCCTTTTTCCTTGCCTTGCCTTGTCATGCTTTGCCCTTTTGACTTGCTTTGCTTTGTCCTTTTGCCTTGCCTTGCTTTGCCATTTTGCCTTTCCTTGAATTGCCCTTTTGCCTTACCTTGCCTTGACTTGCTATACCCTTTTTCCTTGCCTTGCCTTGTCATGCTTTGCCCTTTTGACTTTCCTTGCTTTGCCCTTTTGCCTTGCCTTGCTTTGCCCTTCTGCCTTGCTTTGCCTTGTTATGCTTTCCCTTTTGCCTTGCCTTGTTTTGCCATTTTGCTTTTCCTTGCTTTTCCCTTTTGCCTTGCCTTTCCTTGCTTTGGCCTTTTTCCTGGCCTTGCCATGGTTTGTCCTTTTGACTTACCTTGCCTTGCCTTTCTTTGCCCTTTTGCCTGGCCTTGCATTGAGTTGCCCTTTTTCCTTGCCTTGCCATGCTTTGCCCTTTTGCCTTGCCTTGCTTTGTCATGTTGTCTTTCCTTTAATTGCCCTTTTGCCTTACCTTGCCTTGACTTGCTATACCCTTTTTCCTTGCCTTGCCTTTTCATGCTTTGCCCTTTTGACTTGCCTTGCTTTGCCCTTTTGCCTTGCTTGCCTTGTTATGCTTTGCCCTTCTGCCTTGCCTTGCTTTGCCATTTTGTCTTTCCTTGAATTGCCCTTTTGCCTTACCTTGCCTTGACTTGCTATACCCTTTTTCCTTGCCTTGCCTTTTCATGCTTTGCCCTTTTGCCTTGCCTTGCTTTGCCATTTTGCCTTTCCTTGAATTGCCCTTTTGCCTTACCTTGCCTTGACTTGCTATACCCTTTTTCCTAGCCTTGCCTTGTCATGCTTTGCCCTTTTGACTTGCCTTGGTTTGCCCTTTTGCCTTGCTTTGCCTTGTTATGCTTTGCCCTTTTGCCTTGTCTTGCTTTGCCATTTTGCCTTTCCTTGCATTGCCCTTTTGCCTTACCTTGCCTTGTCATGCTTTAGCCTTTTGCCTTGCCTTGCCTTGTCATGCTTTGCCCTTTTGACTTGCTTTGCTTTGCCCTTTTGCCTTGCCTTTCCTTGTTTTGCCGTTTTGAATTGCCTTGCATTGCCTTACTTTCATCTTTGCCTTGCCTTGACGTGTCTTCCTTATCGTTTTGCCTTGCCTTGCTTTGCTTTCCCCTTTTGCCTTGCCTTTCCTTGCCTTGCTTTACCCTTTTGCCTTCCTTTGCCTTGCCTTTCCATGCCTTCCTTTGACCCTTTGCCTTGCCTTGCTTTGACTCTTTGCCTTGACTTGCCTTGCCTTCCTTTCTCCTTTTGCCCTGATTTGCCTTGCCTTTCTTTTGACCTTTTGCCTTGCCTTGCCTTGCCATGCTTTGCTCTTTTTCCTTGCCTTGCTTTGCCCTTTTGTCTTGCCTTGCCTTGCCTTGCTTTGCCATTTTCCCTTGCCTTGCTTTCCCCTTTTGCCTTGCCTTTCCTTGCTTTGGCCTTTTTCCTGGCCTTGCCATGGTTTGTCCTTTTGACTTACCTTGCCTTGCCTTTCTTTGCACTTTTGCCCGGCCTTGCATTGAGTTGCCCTTTTTCCTTGTCTTGCCATGCTTTGCCCTTTTGCCTTGCCTTGCTTTGCCCTTTTGCCTTGCTTTGCCTTGTTATGCTTTGCCCTTTTGCCTTGCCTTGCTTTGCCATTTTGCCTTTCCTTGAATTGCCCTTTTCCCTTACCTTGCCTTGACTTGCTATAGCCTTTTTCCTTGCCTTGCCTTGTCATACTTTGCCATTTTGACTTGCTTTGCTTTGCCCTTTTGCCTTGCCTTGCTTTGTCTCTTTGCCTTGTCTTGCCTTGCCTTCCTTTCTCCTTTTGCCCTGATTTGCCTTGCCTTTCTTTTGACCTTTTGCCTTGCCTTGCCATGCTTTGCTCTTTTTCCTTGCCTTGCTTTGCCCTTTTGTCTTTCCTTGCCTTGCCTTGCTTTGCCATTTTCCCTTGCCTTGCTTTCCCCTTTTGCCTTGCCTTTCCTTGCTTTGGCCTTTTTCCTGGCCTTGCCATGGTTTGTCCTTTTGACTTACCTTGCCTTGCCTTTCTTTGCACTTTTGCCTGGCCTTGCTTTGCCCTTTTGCCTTGCCTTGCTTTGCCATTTTGCCTTTCCTTGAATTGCCCTTTTGCCTTACCTTGCCTTGACTTGCTATACCCTTTTTCCTTGACTTGCCTTGTCATGCTTTGCCCTTTTGACTTGCCTTGCTTTGCCATTTTGCCTTGCCTTGCTTTGCCCTTTTGCCTTGCTTTGCCTTGTTATGCTTTGCCCTTTTGCCTTGCCTTGCTTTGCCATTTTGCCTTTCCTTGAATTGCCCTTTTGCCTTACTTTGCCTTGACTTGCTATACCCTTTTTCCTTGCCTTGCCTTGTCATGCTTTGCCCTTTTGACTTGCTTTGCTTTGTCCTTTTGCCTTGCCTTGCTTTGCCATTTTGCCTTTCCTTGAATTGCCCTTTTGCCTTACCTTGCCTTGACTTGCTATAACCTTTTTCCTTGCCTTGCCTTGTCATGCTTTGCCCTTTTGACTTGCTTTGCTTTGTCCTTTTGCCTTGCCTTGCTTTGCCATTTTGCCTTTCCTTGAATTGCCCTTTTGCCTTACCTTGCCTTGACTTGCTATACCCTTTTTCCTTGCCTTGCCTTGTCATGCTTTGCCCTTTTGACTTTCCTTGCTTTGCCCTTTTGCCTTGTCTTGCTTTGCCCTTTTGCCTTGCTTTGCCTTGTTATGCTTTCTCTTTTGCCTTGTCTTGCTTTGCCATTTTGCTTTTCCTTGCATTGCCCTTTTGCCTTACCTTGCCTTGACATGCTTTACCCTTTTGCCTTGCCTTGCCTTTTCATGCTTTGCCCTTTTGCATTGCCTTGCCTTGTCATGCTTTGCCCTTTTGACTTGCTTTGCTTTGCCCTTTTGCCTTGCCTTTCCTTGTTTTGCCGTTTTCAATTTCCTTGCATTGCCTTACTTTCATCTTTGCCTTGCCTTGACGTGTCTTCCTTATCCTTTCGCCTTGCCTTGCTTTGCTTTCCCCTTTTGCCTTGCCTTACCTTGCCTTGCTTTGCCTCTTTGCCTTGTCTTGCCTTGCCTTCCTTTCTCCTTTTGCCCTGATTTGCCTTGCCTTTCTTTTGACCTTTTGCCTTGCCTTGCCTTGCCATGCTTTGCTCTTTTTCCTTGCCTTGCTTTGCCCTTTTGTCTTGCCTTGCCTTGCCTTGCTTTGCCATTTTCCCTTGCCTTGCTTTTCCCTTTTGCCCTGCCTTTCCTTGCTTTGGCCTTTTTCCTGGCCTTGCCATGGTTTGTCCTTTTGACTTACCTTGCCTTGCCTTTCTTTGCACTTTTGCCCGGCCTTGCATTGAGTTGCCCTTTTTCCTTGTCTTGCCATGCTTTGCCCTTTTGCCTTGCCTTGCTTTGCCCTTTTGCCTTGCTTTGCCTTGTTATGCTTTGCCCTTTTGCCTTGCCTTGCTTTGCCATTTTGCCTTTCCTTGAATTGCCCTTTTCCCTTACCTTGCCTTGACTTGCTATAGCCTTTTTCCTTGCCTTGCCTTGTCATACTTTGCCATTTTGACTTGCTTTGCTTTGCCCTTTTGCCTTGCCTTGCTTTGTCTCTTTGCCTTGTCTTGCCTTGCCTTCCTTTCTCCTTTTGCCCTGATTTGCCTTGCCTTTCTTTTGACCTTTTGCCTTGCCTTGCCATGCTTTGCTCTTTTTCCTTGCCTTGCTTTGCCCTTTTGTCTTTCCTTGCCTTGCCTTGCTTTGCCATTTTCCCTTGCCTTGCTTTCCCCTTTTGCCTTGCCTTTCCTTGCTTTGGCCTTTTTCCTGGCCTTGCCATGGTTTGTCCTTTTGACTTACCTTGCCTTGCCTTTCTTTGCACTTTTGCCTGGCCTTGCTTTGCCCTTTTGCCTTGCCTTGCTTTGCCATTTTGCCTTTCCTTGAATTGCCCTTTTGCCTTACCTTGCCTTGACTTGCTATACCCTTTTTCCTTGCCTTGCCTTGTCATGCTTTGCCCTTTTGACTTGCCTTGCTTTGCCATTTTGCCTTGCCTTGCTTTGCCCTTTTGCCTTGCTTTGCCTTGTTATGCTTTGCCCTTTTGCCTTGCCTTGCTTTGCCATTTTGCCTTTCCTTGAATTGCCCTTTTGCCTTACTTTGCCTTGACTTGCTATACCCTTTTTCCTTGCCTTGCCTTGTCATACTTTGCCATTTTGACTTGCTTTGCTTTGCCCTTTTGCCTTGCCTTGCTTTGCCATTTTGCCTTTCCTTGAATTGCCCTTTTGCCTTACCTTGCCTTGACTTGCTATACCCTTTTTCCTTGCCTTGCCTTGTCATGCTTTGCCCTTTTGACTTGCTTTGCTTTGTCCTTTTGCCTTGCCTTGCTTTGCCATTTTGCCTTTCCTTGAATTGCCCTTTTGCCTTACCTTGCCTTGACTTGCTATACCCTTTTTCCTTGCCTTGCCTTGTCATGCTTTGCCCTTTTGACTTTCCTTGCTTTGCCCTTTTGCCTTGCCTTGCTTTGCCCTTCTGCCTTGCTTTGCCTTGTTATGCTTTCCCTTTTGCCTTGCCTTGTTTTGCCATTTTGCTTTTCCTTGCTTTTCCCTTTTGCCTTGCCTTTCCTTGCTTTGGCCTTTTTCCTGGCCTTGCCATGGTTTGTCCTTTTGACTTACCTTGCCTTGCCTTTCTTTGCCCTTTTGCCTGGCCTTGCATTGAGTTGCCCTTTTTCCTTGCCTTGCCATGCTTTGCCCTTTTGCCTTGCCTTGCTTTGTCATGTTGTCTTTCCTTTAATTGCCCTTTTGCCTTACCTTGCCTTGACTTGCTATACCCTTTTTCCTTGCCTTGCCTTTTCATGCTTTGCCCTTTTGACTTGCCTTGCTTTGCCCTTTTGCCTTGCTTGCCTTGTTATGCTTTGCCCTTCTGCCTTGCCTTGCTTTGCCATTTTGTCTTTCCTTGAATTGCCCTTTTGCCTTACCTTGCCTTGACTTGCTATACCCTTTTTCCTTGCCTTGCCTTTTCATGCTTTGCCCTTTTGCCTTGCCTTGCTTTGCCATTTTGCCTTTCCTTGAATTGCCCTTTTGCCTTACCTTGCCTTGACTTGCTATACCCTTTTTCCTAGCCTTGCCTTGTCATGCTTTGCCCTTTTGACTTGCCTTGGTTTGCCCTTTTGCCTTGCTTTGCCTTGTTATGCTTTGCCCTTTTGCCTTGTCTTGCTTTGCCATTTTGCCTTTCCTTGCATTGCCCTTTTGCCTTACCTTGCCTTGTCATGCTTTAGCCTTTTGCCTTGCCTTGCCTTGTCATGCTTTGCCCTTTTGACTTGCTTTGCTTTGCCCTTTTGCCTTGCCTTTCCTTGTTTTGCCGTTTTGAATTGCCTTGCATTGCCTTACTTTCATCTTTGCCTTGCCTTGACGTGTCTTCCTTATCGTTTTGCCTTGCCTTGCTTTGCTTTCCCCTTTTGCCTTGCCTTTCCTTGCCTTGCTTTACCCTTTTGCCTTCCTTTGCCTTGCCTTTCCATGCCTTCCTTTGACCCTTTGCCTTGCCTTGCTTTGACTCTTTGCCTTGACTTGCCTTGCCTTCCTTTCTCCTTTTGCCCTGATTTGCCTTGCCTTTCTTTTGACCTTTTGCCTTGCCTTGCCTTGCCATGCTTTGCTCTTTTTCCTTGCCTTGCTTTGCCCTTTTGTCTTGCCTTGCCTTGCCTTGCTTTGCCATTTTCCCTTGCCTTGCTTTCCCCTTTTGCCTTGCCTTTCCTTGCTTTGGCCTTTTTCCTGGCCTTGCCATGGTTTGTCCTTTTGACTTACCTTGCCTTGCCTTTCTTTGCACTTTTGCCCGGCCTTGCATTGAGTTGCCCTTTTTCCTTGTCTTGCCATGCTTTGCCCTTTTGCCTTGCCTTGCTTTGCCCTTTTGCCTTGCTTTGCCTTGTTATGCTTTGCCCTTTTGCCTTGCCTTGCTTTGCCATTTTGCCTTTCCTTGAATTGCCCTTTTCCCTTACCTTGCCTTGACTTGCTATAGCCTTTTTCCTTGCCTTGCCTTGTCATACTTTGCCATTTTGACTTGCTTTGCTTTGCCCTTTTGCCTTGCCTTGCTTTGTCTCTTTGCCTTGTCTTGCCTTGCCTTCCTTTCTCCTTTTGCCCTGATTTGCCTTGCCTTTCTTTTGACCTTTTGCCTTGCCTTGCCATGCTTTGCTCTTTTTCCTTGCCTTGCTTTGCCCTTTTGTCTTTCCTTGCCTTGCCTTGCTTTGCCATTTTCCCTTGCCTTGCTTTCCCCTTTTGCCTTGCCTTTCCTTGCTTTGGCCTTTTTCCTGGCCTTGCCATGGTTTGTCCTTTTGACTTACCTTGCCTTGCCTTTCTTTGCACTTTTGCCTGGCCTTGCTTTGCCCTTTTGCCTTGCCTTGCTTTGCCATTTTGCCTTTCCTTGAATTGCCCTTTTGCCTTACCTTGCCTTGACTTGCTATACCCTTTTTCCTTGACTTGCCTTGTCATGCTTTGCCCTTTTGACTTGCCTTGCTTTGCCATTTTGCCTTGCCTTGCTTTGCCCTTTTGCCTTGCTTTGCCTTGTTATGCTTTGCCCTTTTGCCTTGCCTTGCTTTGCCATTTTGCCTTTCCTTGAATTGCCCTTTTGCCTTACTTTGCCTTGACTTGCTATACCCTTTTTCCTTGCCTTGCCTTGTCATGCTTTGCCCTTTTGACTTGCTTTGCTTTGTCCTTTTGCCTTGCCTTGCTTTGCCATTTTGCCTTTCCTTGAATTGCCCTTTTGCCTTACCTTGCCTTGACTTGCTATAACCTTTTTCCTTGCCTTGCCTTGTCATGCTTTGCCCTTTTGACTTGCTTTGCTTTGTCCTTTTGCCTTGCCTTGCTTTGCCATTTTGCCTTTCCTTGAATTGCCCTTTTGCCTTACCTTGCCTTGACTTGCTATACCCTTTTTCCTTGCCTTGCCTTGTCATGCTTTGCCCTTTTGCCTTGTCTTGCTTTGCCCTTTTGCCTTGCTTTGCCTTGTTATGCTTTCTCTTTTGCCTTGTCTTGCTTTGCCATTTTGCTTTTCCTTGCATTGCCCTTTTGCCTTACCTTGCCTTGACATGCTTTACCCTTTTGCCTTGCCTTGCCTTTTCATGCTTTGCCCTTTTGCATTGCCTTGCCTTGTCATGCTTTGCCCTTTTGACTTGCTTTGCTTTGCCCTTTTGCCTTGCCTTTCCTTGTTTTGCCGTTTTCAATTTCCTTGCATTGCCTTACTTTCATCTTTGCCTTGCCTTGACGTGTCTTCCTTATCCTTTCGCCTTGCCTTGCTTTGCTTTCCCCTTTTGCCTTGCCTTACCTTGCCTTGCTTTGCCTCTTTGCCTTGTCTTGCCTTGCCTTCCTTTCTCCTTTTGCCCTGATTTGCCTTGCCTTTCTTTTGACCTTTTGCCTTGCCTTGCCTTGCCATGCTTTGCTCTTTTTCCTTGCCTTGCTTTGCCCTTTTGTCTTGCCTTGCCTTGCCTTGCTTTGCCATTTTCCCTTGCCTTGCTTTTCCCTTTTGCCCTGCCTTTCCTTGCTTTGGCCTTTTTCCTGGCCTTGCCATGGTTTGTCCTTTTGACTTACCTTGCCTTGCCTTTCTTTGCACTTTTGCCCGGCCTTGCATTGAGTTGCCCTTTTTCCTTGTCTTGCCATGCTTTGCCCTTTTGCCTTGCCTTGCTTTGCCCTTTTGCCTTGCTTTGCCTTGTTATGCTTTGCCCTTTTGCCTTGCCTTGCTTTGCCATTTTGCCTTTCCTTGAATTGCCCTTTTCCCTTACCTTGCCTTGACTTGCTATAGCCTTTTTCCTTGCCTTGCCTTGTCATACTTTGCCATTTTGACTTGCTTTGCTTTGCCCTTTTGCCTTGCCTTGCTTTGTCTCTTTGCCTTGTCTTGCCTTGCCTTCCTTTCTCCTTTTGCCCTGATTTGCCTTGCCTTTCTTTTGACCTTTTGCCTTGCCTTGCCATGCTTTGCTCTTTTTCCTTGCCTTGCTTTGCCCTTTTGTCTTTCCTTGCCTTGCCTTGCTTTGCCATTTTCCCTTGCCTTGCTTTCCCCTTTTGCCTTGCCTTTCCTTGCTTTGGCCTTTTTCCTGGCCTTGCCATGGTTTGTCCTTTTGACTTACCTTGCCTTGCCTTTCTTTGCACTTTTGCCTGGCCTTGCTTTGCCCTTTTGCCTTGCCTTGCTTTGCCATTTTGCCTTTCCTTGAATTGCCCTTTTGCCTTACCTTGCCTTGACTTGCTATACCCTTTTTCCTTGCCTTGCCTTGTCATGCTTTGCCCTTTTGACTTGCCTTGCTTTGCCATTTTGCCTTGCCTTGCTTTGCCCTTTTGCCTTGCTTTGCCTTGTTATGCTTTGCCCTTTTGCCTTGCCTTGCTTTGCCATTTTGCCTTTCCTTGAATTGCCCTTTTGCCTTACTTTGCCTTGACTTGCTATACCCTTTTTCCTTGCCTTGCCTTGTCATACTTTGCCATTTTGACTTGCTTTGCTTTGCCCTTTTGCCTTGCCTTGCTTTGCCATTTGCCTTTCCTTGAATTGCCCTTTTGCCTTACCTTGCCTTGACTTGCTATACCCTTTTTCCTTGCCTTGCCTTGTCATGCTTTGCCCTTTTGACTTGCTTTGCTTTGTCCTTTTGCCTTGCCTTGCTTTGCCATTTTGCCTTTCCTTGAATTGCCCTTTTGCCTTACCTTGCCTTGACTTGCTATACCCTATTTCCTTGCCTTGCCTTGTCATGCTTTGCCCTTTTGACTTGCTTTGCTTTGTCCTTTTGCCTTGCCTTGCTTTGCCATTTTGCCTTTCCTTGAATTGCCCTTTTGCCTTACCTTGCCTTGACTTGCTATACCCTTTTTCCTTGCCTTGCCTTGTCATGCTTTGCCCTTTTGACTTTCCTTGCTTTGCCCTTTTGCCTTGCCTTGCTTTGCCCTTCTGCCTTGCTTTGCCTTGTTATGCTTTCCCTTTTGCCTTGTCTTGTTTTGCCATTTTGCTTTTCCTTGCTTTTCCCTTTTGCCTTGCCTTTCCTTGCTTTGGCCTTTTTCCTGGCCTTGCCATGGTTTGTCCTTTTGACTTACCTTGCCTTGCCTTTCTTTGCCCTTTTGCCTGGCCTTGCATTGAGTTGCCCTTTTTCCTTGCCTTGCCATGCTTTGCCCTTTTGCCTTGCCTTGCTTTGTCATGTTGTCTTTCCTTTAATTGCCCTTTTGCCTTACCTTGCCTTGACTTGCTATACCCTTTTTCCTTGCCTTGCCTTTTCATGCTTTGCCCTTTTGACTTGCCTTGCTTTGCCCTTTTGCCTTGCTTGCCTTGTTATGCTTTGCCCTTCTGCCTTGCCTTGCTTTGCCATTTTGTCTTTCCTTGAATTGCCCTTTTGCCTTACCTTGCCTTGACTTGCTATACCCTTTTTCCTTGCCTTGCCTTTTCATGCTTTGCCCTTTTGCCTTGCCTTGCTTTGCCATTTTGCCTTTCCTTGAATTGCCCTTTTGCCTTACCTTGCCTTGACTTGCTATACCCTTTTTCCTAGCCTTGCCTTGTCATGCTTTGCCCTTTTGACTTGCCTTGGTTTGCCCTTTTGCCTTGCTTTGCCTTGTTATGCTTTGCCCTTTTGCCTTGTCTTGCTTTGCCATTTTGCCTTTCCTTGCATTGCCCTTTTGCCTTACCTTGCCTTGTCATGCTTTAGCCTTTTGCCTTGCCTTGCCTTGTCATGCTTTGCCCTTTTGACTTGCTTTGCTTTGCCCTTTTGCCTTGCCTTTCCTTGTTTTGCCGTTTTGAATTGCCTTGCATTGCCTTACTTTCATCTTTGCCTTGCCTTGACGTGTCTTCCTTATCGTTTTGCCTTGCCTTGCTTTGCTTTCCCCTTTTGCCTTGCCTTTCCTTGCCTTGCTTTACCCTTTTGCCTTCCTTTGCCTTGCCTTTCCATGCCTTCCTTTGACCCTTTGCCTTGCCTTGCTTTGACTCTTTGCCTTGACTTGCCTTGCCTTCCTTTCTCCTTTTGCCCTGATTTGCCTTGCCTTTCTTTTGACCTTTTGCCTTGCCTTGCCTTGCCATGCTTTGCTCTTTTTCCTTGCCTTGCTTTGCCCTTTTGTCTTGCCTTGCCTTGCCTTGCTTTGCCATTTTCCCTTGCCTTGCTTTCCCCTTTTGCCTTGCCTTTCCTTGCTTTGGCCTTTTTCCTGGCCTTGCCATGGTTTGTCCTTTTGACTTACCTTGCCTTGCCTTTCTTTGCACTTTTGCCCGGCCTTGCATTGAGTTGCCCTTTTTCCTTGTCTTGCCATGCTTTGCCCTTTTGCCTTGCCTTGCTTTGCCCTTTTGCCTTGCTTTGCCTTGTTATGCTTTGCCCTTTTGCCTTGCCTTGCTTTGCCATTTTGCCTTTCCTTGAATTGCCCTTTTCCCTTACCTTGCCTTGACTTGCTATAGCCTTTTTCCTTGCCTTGCCTTGTCATACTTTGCCATTTTGACTTGCTTTGCTTTGCCCTTTTGCCTTGCCTTGCTTTGTCTCTTTGCCTTGTCTTGCCTTGCCTTCCTTTCTCCTTTTGCCCTGATTTGCCTTGCCTTTCTTTTGACCTTTTGCCTTGCCTTGCCATGCTTTGCTCTTTTTCCTTGCCTTGCTTTGCCCTTTTGTCTTTCCTTGCCTTGCCTTGCTTTGCCATTTTCCCTTGCCTTGCTTTCCCCTTTTGCCTTGCCTTTCCTTGCTTTGGCCTTTTTCCTGGCCTTGCCATGGTTTGTCCTTTTGACTTACCTTGCCTTGCCTTTCTTTGCACTTTTGCCTGGCCTTGCTTTGCCCTTTTGCCTTGCCTTGCTTTGCCATTTTGCCTTTCCTTGAATTGCCCTTTTGCCTTACCTTGCCTTGACTTGCTATACCCTTTTTCCTTGCCTTGCCTTGTCATGCTTTGCCCTTTTGACTTGCCTTGCTTTGCCATTTTGCCTTGCCTTGCTTTGCCCTTTTGCCTTGCTTTGCCTTGTTATGCTTTGCCCTTTTGCCTTGCCTTGCTTTGCCATTTTGCCTTTCCTTGAATTGCCCTTTTGCCTTACTTTGCCTTGACTTGCTATACCCTTTTTCCTTGCCTTGCCTTGTCATGCTTTGCCCTTTTGACTTGCTTTGCTTTGTCCTTTTGCCTTGCCTTGCTTTGCCATTTTGCCTTTCCTTGAATTGCCCTTTTGCCTTACCTTGCCTTGACTTGCTATAACCTTTTTCCTTGCCTTGCCTTGTCATGCTTTGCCCTTTTGACTTGCTTTGCTTTGTCCTTTTGCCTTGCCTTGCTTTGCCATTTTGCCTTTCCTTGAATTGCCCTTTTGCCTTACCTTGCCTTGACTTGCTATACCCTTTTTCCTTGCCTTGCCTTGTCATGCTTTGCCCTTTTGACTTTCCTTGCTTTGCCCTTTTGCCTTGTCTTGCTTTGCCCTTTTGCCTTGCTTTGCCTTGTTATGCTTTCTCTTTTGCCTTGTCTTGCTTTGCCATTTTGCTTTTCCTTGCATTGCCCTTTTGCCTTACCTTGCCTTGACATGCTTTACCCTTTTGCCTTGCCTTGCCTTTTCATGCTTTGCCCTTTTGCATTGCCTTGCCTTGTCATGCTTTGCCCTTTTGACTTGCTTTGCTTTGCCCTTTTGCCTTGCCTTTCCTTGTTTTGCCGTTTTCAATTTCCTTGCATTGCCTTACTTTCATCTTTGCCTTGCCTTGACGTGTCTTCCTTATCCTTTCGCCTTGCCTTGCTTTGCTTTCCCCTTTTGCCTTGCCTTACCTTGCCTTGCTTTGCCTCTTTGCCTTGTCTTGCCTTGCCTTCCTTTCTCCTTTTGCCCTGATTTGCCTTGCCTTTCTTTTGACCTTTTGCCTTGCCTTGCCTTGCCATGCTTTGCTCTTTTTCCTTGCCTTGCTTTGCCCTTTTGTCTTGCCTTGCCTTGCCTTGCTTTGCCATTTTCCCTTGCCTTGCTTTTCCCTTTTGCCCTGCCTTTCCTTGCTTTGGCCTTTTTCCTGGCCTTGCCATGGTTTGTCCTTTTGACTTACCTTGCCTTGCCTTTCTTTGCCCTTTTGCCTGGCCTTGCATTGAGTTGCCCTTTTTCCTTGCCTTGCCATGCTTTGCCCTTTTGCCTTGCCTTGCTTTGCCATTTTGTCTTTCCTTGAATTGCCCTTTTGCCTTACCTTGCCTTGACTTGCTATACCCTTTTTCCTTGCCTTGCCTTTTCATGCTTTGCCCTTTTGCCTTGCCTTGCTTTGCCATTTTGCCTTTCCTTGAATTGCCCTTTTGCCTTAACTTGCCTTGACTTGCTATACCCTTTTTCCTTGCCTTGCCTTGTCATGCTTTGCCCTTTTGACTTGCCTTGGTTTGCCCTTTTGCCTTGCTTTGCCTTGTTATGCTTTGTCCTTTTGCCTTGTCTTGCTTTGCCATTTTGCCTTTCCTTGCATTGCCCTTTTGCCTTACCTTGCCTTGTCATGCTTTAGCCTTTTGCCTTGCCTTGCCTTGTCATGCTTTGCCGTTTTGACTTGCTTTGCTTTGCCCTTTTACCTTGCCTTTCCTTGTTTTGCCGTTTTGAATTGCCTTGCATTGCCTTACTTTCATCTTTGCCTTGCCTTGACGTGTCTTCCTTATCATTTTGCCTTGCCTTGCTTTGCTTTCCCCTTTTGCCTTGCCTTTCCTTGCCTTGCTTTACCCTTTTGCCTTCCTTTGCCTTGCCTTTCCATGCCTTCCTTTGACCCTTTGCCTTGCCTTGCTTTGACTCTTTGCCTTGACTTGCCTTGCCTTCCTTTCTCCTTTTGCCCTGATTTGCCTTGCCTTTCTTTTGACCTTTTGCCTTGCCTTGCCATGCTTTGCTCTTTTTCCTTGCCTTGCTTTGCCCTTTTGTCTTGCCTTGCCTTGCCTTGCTTTGCCATTTTCCCTTGCCTTGCTTTCCCCTTTTGCCTTGCCTTTCCTTGCTTTGGCCTTTTTCCTGGCCTTGCCATGGTTTGTCCTTTTGACTTACCTTGCCTTGCCTTTCTTTGCACTTTTGCCTGGCCTTGCTTTCCCCTTTTGCCTTGCCTTGCTTTGCCATTTTGCCTTTCCTTGAATTGCCCTTTTGCCTTACCTTGCCTTGACTTGCTATACCCTTTTTCCTTGCCTTGCCTTGTCATGCTTTGCCCTTTTGACTTGCCTTGCTTTGCCATTTTGCCTTGCCTTGCTTTGCCCTTTTGCCTTGCTTTGCCTTGTTATGCTTTGCCCTTTTGCCTTGCCTTGCTTTGCCATTTTGCCTTTCCTTGAATTGCCCTTTTGCCTTACTTTGCCTTGACTTGCTATACCCTTTTTCCTTGCCTTGCCTTGTCATACTTTGCCATTTTGACTTGCTTTGCTTTGCCCTTTTGCCTTGCCTTGCTTTGCCATTTTGCCTTTCCTTGAATTGCCCTTTTGCCTTACCTTGCCTTGACTTGCTATACCCTATTTCCTTGCCTTGCCTTGTCATGCTTTGCCCTTTTGACTTGCTTTGCTTTGTCCTTTTGCCTTGCCTTGCTTTGCCATTTTGCCTTTCCTTGAATTGCCCTTTTGCCTTACCTTGCCTTGACTTGCTATACCCTTTTTCCTTGCCTTGCCTTGTCATGCTTTGCCCTTTTGACTTGCCTTGCTTTGCCCTTTTGCCTTGTCTTGCTTTGCCCTTTTGCCTTGCTTTGCCTTGTTATGCTTTCTCTTTTGCCTTGTCTTGCTTTGCCATTTTGCTTTTCCTTGCATTGCCCTTTTGCCTTACCTTGCCTTGACATGCTTTACCCTTTTGCCTTGCCTTGCCTTTTCATGCTTTGCCCTTTTGCATTGCCTTGCCTTGTCATGCTTTGCCCTTTTGACTTGCTTTGCTTTGCCCTTTTGCCTTGCCTTTCCTTGTTTTGCCGTTTTCAATTTCCTTGCATTGCCTTACTTTCATCTTTGCCTTGCCTTGACGTGTCTTCCTTATCCTTTCGCCTTGCCTTGCTTTGCTTTCCCCTTTTGCCTTGCCTTACCTTGCCTTGCTTTGCCTCTTTGCCTTGTCTTGCCTTGCCTTCCTTTCTCCTTTTGCCCTGATTTGCCTTGCCTTTCTTTTGACCTTTTGCCTTGCCTTGCCTTGCCATGCTTTGCTCTTTTTCCTTGCCTTGCTTTGCCCTTTTGTCTTGCCTTGCCTTGCCTTGCTTTGCCATTTTCCCTTGCCTTGCTTTTCCCTTTTGCCCTGCCTTTCCTTGCTTTAGCCTTTTTCCTGGCCTTGCCATGGTTTGTCCTTTTGACTTACCTTGCCTTGCCTTTCTTTGCCCTTTTGCCTGGCCTTGCATTGAGTTGCCCTTTTTCCTTGCCTTGCCATGCTTTGCCCTTTTGCCTTGCCTTGCTTTGCCATTTTGTCTTTCCTTGAATTGCCCTTTTGCCTTACCTTGCCTTGACTTGCTATACCCTTTTTCCTTGCCTTGCCTTTTCATGCTTTGCCCTTTTGCCTTGCCTTGCTTTGCCATTTTGCCTTTCCCTGAATTGCCCTTTTGCCTTAACTTGCCTTGACTTGCTATACCCTTTTTCCTTGCCTTGCCTTGTCATGCTTTGCCCTTTTGACTTGCCTTGGTTTGCCCTTTTGCCTTGCTTTGCCTTGTTATGCTTTGTCCTTTTGCCTTGTCTTACTTTGTTATTTTGCCTTTCCTTGCATTGCCCTTTTGCCTTACCTTGCCTTGTCATGCTTTAGCCTTTTGCCTTGCCTTGCCTTGTCATGCTTTGCCGTTTTGACTTGCTTTGCTTTGCCCTTTTACCTTGCCTTTCCTTGTTTTGCCGTTTTGAATTGCCTTGCATTGCCTTACTTTCATCTTTGCCTTGCCTTGACGTGTCTTCCTTATCATTTTGCCTTGCCTTGCTTTGCTTTCCCCTTTTGCCTTGCCTTTCCTTGCCTTGCTTTACCCTTTTGCCTTCCTTTGCCTTGCCTTTCCATGCCTTCCTTTGACCCTTTGCCTTGCCTTGCTTTGACTCTTTGCCTTGTCTTGCCTTGCCTTCCTTTCTCCTTTTGCCCTGATTTGCCTTGCCTTTCTTTTGACCTTTTGCCTTGCCTTGCCATGCTTTGCTCTTTTTCCTTGCCTTGCTTTGCCCTTTTGTCTTTCCTTGCCTTGCCTTGCTTTGCCATTTTCCCTTGCCTTGCTTTCCCCTTTTGCCTTGCCTTTCCTTGCTTTGGCCTTTTTCCTGGCCTTGCCATGGTTTGTCCTTTTGACTTACCTTGCCTTGCCTTTCTTTGCACTTTTGCCTGGCCTTGCTTTGCCCTTTTGCCTTGCCTTGCTTTGCCATTTTGCCTTTCCTTGAATTGTCCTTTTGCCTTACCTTGCCTTGACTTGCTATACCCTTTTTCCTTGCCTTGCCTTGTCATGCTTTGCCCTTTAGACTTGCCTTGCTTTGCCATTTTGCCTTGCCTTGCTTTGCCCTTTTGCCTTGCTTTGCCTTGTTATGCTTTGCCCTTTTGCCTTGCCTTGCTTTGCCATTTTGCCTTTCCTTGAATTGCCCTTTTGCCTTACTTTGCCTTGACTTGCTATAGCCTTTTTCCTTGCCTTGCCTTGTCATACTTTGCCCTTTTGACTTGCTTTGCTTTGTCCTTTTGCCTTGCCTTGCTTTGCCATTTTGCCTTTCCTTGAATTGCCCTTTTGCCTTACCTTGCCTTGACTTGCTATAACCTTTTTCCTTGCCTTGCCTTGTCATGCTTTGCCCTTTTGACTTGCTTTGCTTTGTCCTTTTGCCTTGCCTTGCTTTGCCATTTTGCCTTTCCTTGAATTGCCCTTTTGCCTTACCTTGCCTTGACTTGCTATACCCTTTTTCCTTGCCTTGCCTTGTCATGCTTTGCCCTTTTGACTTTCCTTGCTTTGCCCTTTTGCCTTGTCTTGCTTTGCCCTTTTGCCTTGCTTTGCCTTGTTATGCTTTCTCTTTTGCCTTGTCTTGCTTTGCCATTTTGCTTTTCCTTGCATTGCCCTTTTGCCTTACCTTGCCTTGACATGCTTTACCCTTTTGCCTTGCCTTGCCTTTTCATGCTTTGCCCTTTTGCATTGCCTTGCCTTGTCATGCTTTGCCCTTTTGACTTGCTTTGCTTTGCCCTTTTGCCTTGCCTTTCCTTGTTTTGCCGTTTTCAATTTCCTTGCATTGCCTTACTTTCATCTTTGCCTTGCCTTGACGTGTCTTCCTTATCCTTTCGCCTTGCCTTGCTTTGCTTTCCCCTTTTGCCTTGCCTTACCTTGCCTTGCTTTGCCTCTTTGCCTTGTCTTGCCTTGCCTTCCTTTCTCCTTTTGCCCTGATTTGCCTTGCCTTTCTTTTGACCTTTTGCCTTGCCTTGCCTTGCCATGCTTTGCTCTTTTTCCTTGCCTTGCTTTGCCCTTTTGTCTTGCCTTGCCTTGCCTTGCTTTGCCATTTTCCCTTGCCTTGCTTTTCCCTTTTGCCCTGCCTTTCCTTGCTTTGGCCTTTTTCCTGGCCTTGCCATGGTTTGTCCTTTTGACTTACCTTGCCTTGCCTTTCTTTGCCCTTTTGCCTGGCCTTGCATTGAGTTGCCCTTTTTCCTTGCCTTGCCATGCTTTGCCCTTTTGCCTTGCCTTGCTTTGCCATTTTGTCTTTCCTTGAATTGCCCTTTTGCCTTACCTTGCCTTGACTTGCTATACCCTTTTTCCTTGCCTTGCCTTTTCATGCTTTGCCCTTTTGCCTTGCCTTGCTTTGCCATTTTGCCTTTCCTTGAATTGCCCTTTTGCCTTAACTTGCCTTGACTTGCTATACCCTTTTTCCTTGCCTTGCCTTGTCATGCTTTGCCCTTTTGACTTGCCTTGGTGTGCCCTTTTGCCTTGCTTTGCCTTGTTATGCTTTGTCCTTTTGCCTTGTCTTGCTTTGCCATTTTGCCTTTCCTTGCATTGCCCTTTTGCCTTACCTTGCCTTGTCATGCTTTAGCCTTTTGCCTTGCCTTGCCTTGTCATGCTTTGCCGTTTTGACTTGCTTTGCTTTGCCCTTTTACCTTGCCTTTCCTTGTTTTGCCGTTTTGAATTGCCTTGCATTGCCTTACTTTCATCTTTGCCTTGCCTTGACGTGTCTTCCTTATCATTTTGCCTTGCCTTGCTTTGCTTTCCCCTTTTGCCTTGCCTTTCCTTGCCTTGCTTTACCCTTTTGCCTTCCTTTGCCTTGCCTTTCCATGCCTTCCTTTGACCCTTTGCCTTGCCTTGCTTTGACTCTTTGCCTTGACTTGCCTTGCCTTCCTTTCTCCTTTTGCCCTGATTTGCCTTGCCTTTCTTTTGACCTTTTGCCTTGCCTTGCCATGCTTTGCTCTTTTTCCTTGCCTTGCTTTGCCCTTTTGTCTTGCCTTGCCTTGCCTTGCTTTGCCATTTTCCCTTGCCTTGCTTTCCCCTTTTGCCTTGCCTTTCCTTGCTTTGGCCTTTTTCCTGGCCTTGCCATGGTTTGTCCTTTTGACTTACCTTGCCTTGCCTTTCTTTGCACTTTTGCCTGGCCTTGCTTTCCCCTTTTGCCTTGCCTTGCTTTGCCATTTTGCCTTTCCTTGAATTGCCCTTTTGCCTTACCTTGCCTTGACTTGCTATACCCTTTTTCCTTGCCTTGCCTTGTCATGCTTTGCCCTTTTGACTTGCCTTGCTTTGCCATTTTGCCTTGCCTTGCTTTGCCCTTTTGCCTTGCTTTGCCTTGTTATGCTTTGCCCTTTTGCCTTGCCTTGCTTTGCCATTTTGCCTTTCCTTGAATTGCCCTTTTGCCTTACTTTGCCTTGACTTGCTATACCCTTTTTCCTTGCCTTGCCTTGTCATACTTTGCCATTTTGACTTGCTTTGCTTTGCCCTTTTGCCTTGCCTTGCTTTGCCATTTTGCCTTTCCTTGAATTGCCCTTTTGCCTTACCTTGCCTTGACTTGCTATACCCTATTTCCTTGCCTTGCCTTGTCATGCTTTGCCCTTTTGACTTGCTTTGCTTTGTCCTTTTGCCTTGCCTTGCTTTGCCATTTTGCCTTTCCTTGAATTGCCCTTTTGCCTTACCTTGCCTTGACTTGCTATACCCTTTTTCCTTGCCTTGCCTTGTCATGCTTTGCCCTTTTGACTTGCCTTGCTTTGCCCTTTTGCCTTGTCTTGCTTTGCCCTTTTGCCTTGCTTTGCCTTGTTATGCTTTCTCTTTTGCCTTGTCTTGCTTTGCCATTTTGCTTTTCCTTGCATTGCCCTTTTGCCTTACCTTGCCTTGACATGCTTTACCCTTTTGCCTTGCCTTGCCTTTTCATGCTTTGCCCTTTTGCATTGCCTTGCCTTGTCATGCTTTGCCCTTTTGACTTGCTTTGCTTTGCCCTTTTGCCTTGCCTTTCCTTGTTTTGCCGTTTTCAATTTCCTTGCATTGCCTTACTTTCATCTTTGCCTTGCCTTGACGTGTCTTCCTTATCCTTTCGCCTTGCCTTGCTTTGCTTTCCCCTTTTGCCTTGCCTTACCTTGCCTTGCTTTGCCTCTTTGCCTTGTCTTGCCTTGCCTTCCTTTCTCCTTTTGCCCTGATTTGCCTTGCCTTTCTTTTGACCTTTTGCCTTGCCTTGCCTTGCCATGCTTTGCTCTTTTTCCTTGCCTTGCTTTGCCCTTTTGTCTTGCCTTGCCTTGCCTTGCTTTGCCATTTTCCCTTGCCTTGCTTTTCCCTTTTGCCCTGCCTTTCCTTGCTTTAGCCTTTTTCCTGGCCTTGCCATGGTTTGTCCTTTTGACTTACCTTGCCTTGCCTTTCTTTGCCCTTTTGCCTGGCCTTGCATTGAGTTGCCCTTTTTCCTTGCCTTGCCATGCTTTGCCCTTTTGCCTTGCCTTGCTTTGCCATTTTGTCTTTCCTTGAATTGCCCTTTTGCCTTACCTTGCCTTGACTTGCTATACCCTTTTTCCTTGCCTTGCCTTTTCATGCTTTGCCCTTTTGCCTTGCCTTGCTTTGCCATTTTGCCTTTCCTTGAATTGCCCTTTTGCCTTAACTTGCCTTGACTTGCTATACCCTTTTTCCTTGCCTTGCCTTGTCATGCTTTGCCCTTTTGACTTGCCTTGGTTTGCCCTTTTGCCTTGCTTTGCCTTGTTATGCTTTGTCCTTTTGCCTTGTCTTACTTTGTTATTTTGCCTTTCCTTGCATTGCCCTTTTGCCTTACCTTGCCTTGTCATGCTTTAGCCTTTTGCCTTGCCTTGCCTTGTCATGCTTTGCCGTTTTGACTTGCTTTGCTTTGCCCTTTTACCTTGCCTTTCCTTGTTTTGCCGTTTTGAATTGCCTTGCATTGCCTTACTTTCATCTTTGCCTTGCCTTGACGTGTCTTCCTTATCATTTTGCCTTGCCTTGCTTTGCTTTCCCCTTTTGCCTTGCCTTTCCTTGCCTTGCTTTACCCTTTTGCCTTCCTTTGCCTTGCCTTTCCATGCCTTCCTTTGACCCTTTGCCTTGCCTTGCTTTGACTCTTTGCCTTGTCTTGCCTTGCCTTCCTTTCTCCTTTTGCCCTGATTTGCCTTGCCTTTCTTTTGACCTTTTGCCTTGCCTTGCCATGCTTTGCTCTTTTTCCTTGCCTTGCTTTGCCCTTTTGTCTTTCCTTGCCTTGCCTTGCTTTGCCATTTTCCCTTGCCTTGCTTTCCCCTTTTGCCTTGCCTTTCCTTGCTTTGGCCTTTTTCCTGGCCTTGCCATGGTTTGTCCTTTTGACTTACCTTGCCTTGCCTTTCTTTGCACTTTTGCCTGGCCTTGCTTTGCCCTTTTGCCTTGCCTTGCTTTGCCATTTTGCCTTTCCTTGAATTGTCCTTTTGCCTTACCTTGCCTTGACTTGCTATACCCTTTTTCCTTGCCTTGCCTTGTCATGCTTTGCCCTTTAGACTTGCCTTGCTTTGCCATTTTGCCTTGCCTTGCTTTGCCCTTTTGCCTTGCTTTGCCTTGTTATGCTTTGCCCTTTTGCCTTGCCTTGCTTTGCCATTTTGCCTTTCCTTGAATTGCCCTTTTGCCTTACTTTGCCTTGACTTGCTATAGCCTTTTTCCTTGCCTTGCCTTGTCATACTTTGCCATTTTGACTTGCTTTGCTTTGCCCTTTTGCCTTGCCTTGCTTTGCCATTTTGCCTTTCCTTGAATTGCCCTTTTGCCTTACCTTGCCTTGACTTGCTATACCCTATTTCCTTGCCTTGCCTTGTCATGCTTTGCCCTTTTGACTTGCTTTGCTTTGTCCTTTTGCCTTGCCTTGCTTTGCCATTTTGCCTTTCCTTGAATTGCCCTTTTGCCTTACCTTGCCTTGACTTGCTATACCCTTTTTCCTTGCCTTGCCTTGTCATGCTTTGCCCTTTTGACTTTCCTTGCTTTGCCCTTTTGCCTTGTCTTGCTTTGCCCTTTTGCCTTGCTTTGCCTTGTTATGCTTTCTCTTTTGCCTTGTCTTGCTTTGCCATTTTGCTTTTCCTTGCATTGCCCTTTTGCCTTACCTTGCCTTGACATGCTTTAGCCTTTTGCCTTGCCTTGCCTTGTCATGCTTTGCCCTTTTGACTTGCTTTGCTTTGCCCTTCTGCCTTGCTTTGCCTTGTTATGCTTTCCCTTTTGCCTTGTCTTGTTTTGCCATTTTGCTTTTCCTTGCTTTTCCCTTTTGCCTTGCCTTTCCTTGCTTTGGCCTTTTTCCTGGCCTTGCCATGGTTTGTCCTTTTGACTTACCTTGCCTTGCCTTTCTTTGCCCTTTTGCCTGGCCTTGCATTGAGTTGCCCTTTTTCCTTGCCTTGCCATGCTTTGCCCTTTTGCCTTGCCTTGCTTTGTCATGTTGTCTTTCCTTTAATTGCCCTTTTGCCTTACCTTGCCTTGACTTGCTATACCCTTTTTCCTTGCCTTGCCTTTTCATGCTTTGCCCTTTTGACTTGCCTTGCTTTGCCCTTTTGCCTTGCTTGCCTTGTTATGCTTTGCCCTTCTGCCTTGCCTTGCTTTGCCATTTTGTCTTTCCTTGAATTGCCCTTTTGCCTTACCTTGCCTTGACTTGCTATACCCTTTTTCCTTGCCTTGCCTTTTCATGCTTTGCCCTTTTGCCTTGCCTTGCTTTGCCATTTTGCCTTTCCTTGAATTGCCCTTTTGCCTTACCTTGCCTTGACTTGCTATACCCTTTTTCCTAGCCTTGCCTTGTCATGCTTTGCCCTTTTGACTTGCCTTGGTTTGCCCTTTTGCCTTGCTTTGCCTTGTTATGCTTTGCCCTTTTGCCTTGTCTTGCTTTGCCATTTTGCCTTTCCTTGCATTGCCCTTTTGCCTTACCTTGCCTTGTCATGCTTTAGCCTTTTGCCTTGCCTTGCCTTGTCATGCTTTGCCCTTTTGACTTGCTTTGCTTTGCCCTTTTGCCTTGCCTTTCCTTGTTTTGCCGTTTTGAATTGCCTTGCATTGCCTTACTTTCATCTTTGCCTTGCCTTGACGTGTCTTCCTTATCGTTTTGCCTTGCCTTGCTTTGCTTTCCCCTTTTGCCTTGCCTTTCCTTGCCTTGCTTTACCCTTTTGCCTTCCTTTGCCTTGCCTTTCCATGCCTTCCTTTGACCCTTTGCCTTGCCTTGCTTTGATTCTTTGCCTTGACTTGCCTTGCCTTCCTTTCTCCTTTTGCCCTGATTTGCCTTGCCTTTCTTTTGACCTTTTGCCTTGCCTTGCCTTGCCATGCTTTGCTCTTTTTCCTTGCCTTGCTTTGCCCTTTTGTCTTGCCTTGCCTTGCCTTGCTTTGCCATTTTCCCTTGCCTTGCTTTCCCCTTTTGCCTTGCCTTTCCTTGCTTTGGCCTTTTTCCTGGCCTTGCCATGGTTTGTCCTTTTGACTTACCTTGCCTTGCCTTTCTTTGCACTTTTGCCCGGCCTTGCATTGAGTTGCCCTTTTTCCTTGTCTTGCCATGCTTTGCCCTTTTGCCTTGCCTTGCTTTGCCATTTTGCCTTGCTTTGCCTTGTTATGCTTTGCCCTTTTGCCTTGCCTTGCTTTGCCATTTTGCCTTTCCTTGAATTGCCCTTTTGCCTTACCTTGCCTTGACTTGCTATAGCCTTTTTCCTTGCCTTGCCTTGTCATACTTTGCCATTTTGACTTGCTTTGCTTTGCCCTTTTGCCTTGCCTTGCTTTGTCTCTTTGCCTTGTCTTGCCTTGCCTTCCTTTCTCCTTTTGCCCTGATTTGCCTTGCCTTTCTTTTGACCTTTTGCCTTGCCTTGCCATGCTTTGCTCTTTTTCCTTGCCTTGCTTTGCCCTTTTGTCTTTCCTTGCCTTGCCTTGCTTTGCCATTTTCCCTTGCCTTGCTTTCCCCTTTTGCCTTGCCTTTCCTTGCTTTGGCCTTTTTCCTGGCTTTGCCATGGTTTGTCCTTTTGACTTACCTTGCCTTGCCTTTCTTTGCACTTTTGCCTGGCCTTGCTTTGCCCTTTTGCCTTGCCTTGCTTTGCCATTTTGCCTTTCCTTGAATTGCCCTTTTGCCTTACCTTGCCTTGACTTGCTATACCCTTTTTCCTTGCCTTGCCTTGTCATGCTTTGCCCTTTTGACTTGCCTTGCTTTGCCATTTTGCCTTGCCTTGCTTTGCCCTTTTGCCTTGCTTTGCCTTGTTATGCTTTGCCCTTTTGCCTTGCCTTGCTTTGCCATTTTGCCTTTCCTTGAATTGCCCTTTTGCCTTACTTTGCCTTGACTTGCTATACCCTTTTTCCTTGCCTTGCCTTGTCATACTTTGCCATTTTGACTTGCTTTGCTTTGCCCTTTTGCCTTGCCTTGCTTTGCCATTTTGCCTTTCCTTGAATTGCCCTTTTGCCTTACCTTGCCTTGACTTGCTATAACCTTTTTCCTTGCCTTGCCTTGTCATGCTTTGCCCTTTTGACTTGCTTTGCTTTGTCCTTTTGCCTTGCCTTGCTTTGCCATTTTGCCTTTCCTTGAATTGCCCTTTTGCCTTACCTTGCCTTGACTTGCTATACCCTTTTTCCTTGCCTTGCCTTGTCATGCTTTGCCCTTTTGACTTTCCTTGCTTTGCCCTTTTGCCTTGTCTTGCTTTGCCCTTTTGCCTTGCTTTGCCTTGTTATGCTTTCTCTTTTGCCTTGTCTTGCTTTGCCATTTTGCTTTTCCTTGCATTGCCCTTTTGCCTTACCTTGCCTTGACGTGCTTTACCCTTTTGCCTTGCCTTGCCTTTTCATGCTTTGCCCTTTTGCATTGCCTTGCCTTGTCATGCTTTGCCCTTTTGACTTGCTTTGCTTTGCCCTTTTGCCTTGCCTTTCCTTGTTTTGCCGTTTTCAATTTCCTTGCATTGCCTTACTTTCATCTTTGCCTTGCCTTGACGTGTCTTCCTTATCCTTTCGCCTTGCCTTGCTTTGCTTTCCCCTTTTGCCTTGCCTTACCTTGCCTTGCTTTGCCTCTTTGCCTTGTCTTGCCTTGCCTTCCTTTCTCCTTTTGCCCTGATTTGCCTTGCCTTTCTTTTGACCTTTTGCCTTGCCTTGCCTTGCCATGCTTTGCTCTTTTTCCTTGCCTTGCTTTGCCCTTTTGTCTTGCCTTGCCTTGCCTTGCTTTGCCATTTTCCCTTGCCTTGCTTTTCCCTTTTGCCCTGCCTTTCCTTGCTTTAGCCTTTTTCCTGGCCTTGCCATGGTTTGTCCTTTTGACTTACCTTGCCTTGCCTTTCTTTGCCCTTTTGCCTGGCCTTGCATTGAGGTGCCCTTTTTCCTTGCCTTGCCATGCTTTGCCCTTTTGCCTTGCCTTGCTTTGCCATTTTGTCTTTCCTTGAATTGCCCTTTTGCCTTACCTTGCCTTGACTTGCTATACCCTTTTTCCTTGCCTTGCCTTTTCATGCTTTGCCCTTTTGCCTTGCCTTGCTTTGCCATTTTGCCTTTCCTTGAATTGCCCTTTTGCCTTAACTTGCCTTGACTTGCTATACCCTTTTTCCTTGCCTTGCCTTGTCATGCTTTGCCCTTTTGACTTGCCTTGGTTTGCCCTTTTGCCTTGCTTTGCCTTGTTATGCTTTGTCCTTTTGCCTTGTCTTGCTTTGCCATTTTGCCTTTCCTTGCATTGCCCTTTTGCCTTACCTTGCCTTGTCATGCTTTAGCCTTTTGCCTTGCCTTGCCTTGTCATGCTTTGCCGTTTTGACTTGCTTTGCTTTGCCCTTTTACCTTGCCTTTCCTTGTTTTGCCGTTTTGAATTGCCTTGCATTGCCTTACTTTCATCTTTGCCTTGCCTTGACGTGTCTTCCTATCATTTTGCCTTGCCTTGCTTTGCTTTCCCCTTTTGCCTTGCCTTTCCTTGCCTTGCTTTACCCTTTTGCCTTCCTTTGCCTTGCCTTTCCATGCCTTCCTTTGACCCTTTGCCTTGCCTTGCTTTGACTCTTTGCCTTGTCTTGCCTTGCCTTCCTTTCTCCTTTTGCCCTGATTTGCCTTGCCTTTCTTTTGACCTTTTGCCTTGCCTTGCCATGCTTTGCTCTTTTTCCTTGCCTTGCTTTGCCCTTTTGTCTTTCCTTGCCTTGCCTTGCTTTGCCATTTTCCCTTGCCTTGCTTTCCCCTTTTGCCTTGCCTTTCCTTGCTTTGGCCTTTTTCCTGGCCTTGCCATGGTTTGTCCTTTTGACTTACCTTGCCTTGCCTTTCTTTGCACTTTTGCCTGGCCTTGCTTTGCCCTTTTGCCTTGCCTTGCTTTGCCATTTTGCCTTTCCTTGAATTGCCCTTTTGCCTTACCTTGCCTTGACTTGCTATACCCTTTTTCCTTGCCTTGCCTTGTCATGCTTTGCCCTTTTGACTTGCCTTGCTTTGCCATTTTGCCTTGCCTTGCTTTGCCCTTTTGCCTTGCTTTGCCTTGTTATGCTTTGCCCTTTTGCCTTGCCTTGCTTTGCCATTTTGCCTTTCCTTGAATTGCCCTTTTGCCTTACTTTGCCTTGACTTGCTATAGCCTTTTTCCTTGCCTTGCCTTGTCATACTTTGCCATTTTGACTTGCTTTGCTTTGCCCTTTTGCCTTGCCTTGCTTTGCCATTTTGCCTTTCCTTGAATTGCCCTTTTGCCTTACCTTGCCTTGACTTGCTATACCCTATTTCCTTGCCTTGCCTTGTCATGCTTTGCCCTTTTGACTTGCTTTGCTTTGTCCTTTTGCCTTGCCTTGCTTTGCCATTTTGCCTTTCCTTGAATTGCCCTTTTGCCTTACCTTGCCTTGACTTGCTATACCCTTTTTCCTTGCCTTGCCTTGTCATGCTTTGCCCTTTTGACTTTCCTTGCTTTGCCCTTTTGCCTTGTCTTGCTTTGCCCTTTTGCCTTGCTTTGCCTTGTTATGCTTTCTCTTTTGCCTTGTCTTGCTTTGCCATTTTGCTTTTCCTTGCATTGCCCTTTTGCCTTACCTTGCCTTGACATGCTTTAGCCTTTTGCCTTGCCTTGCCTTGTCATGCTTTGCCCTTTTGACTTGCTTTGCTTTGCCCTTCTGCCTTGCTTTGCCTTGTTATGCTTTCCCTTTTGCCTTGTCTTGTTTTGCCATTTTGCTTTTCCTTGCTTTTCCCTTTTGCCTTGCCTTTCCTTGCTTTGGCCTTTTTCCTGGCCTTGCCATGGTTTGTCCTTTTGACTTACCTTGCCTTGCCTTTCTTTGCCCTTTTGCCTGGCCTTGCATTGAGTTGCCCTTTTTCCTTGCCTTGCCATGCTTTGCCCTTTTGCCTTGCCTTGCTTTGTCATGTTGTCTTTCCTTTAATTGCCCTTTTGCCTTACCTTGCCTTGACTTGCTATACCTTTTTTCCTTGCCTTGCCTTTTCATGCTTTGCCCTTTTGACTTGCCTTGCTTTGCCCTTTTGCCTTGCTTGCCTTGTTATGCTTTGCCCTTCTGCCTTGCCTTGCTTTGCCATTTTGTCTTTCCTTGAATTGCCCTTTTGCCTTACCTTGCCTTGACTTGCTATACCCTTTTTCCTTGCCTTGCCTTTTCATGCTTTGCCCTTTTGCCTTGCCTTGCTTTGCCATTTTGCCTTTCCTTGAATTGCCCTTTTGCCTTACCTTGCCTTGACTTGCTATACCCTTTTTCCTAGCCTTGCCTTGTCATGCTTTGCCCTTTTGACTTGCCTTGGTTTGCCCTTTTGCCTTGCTTTGCCTTGTTATGCTTTGCCCTTTTGCCTTGTCTTGCTTTGCCATTTTGCCTTTCCTTGCATTGCCCTTTTGCCTTACCTTGCCTTGTCATGCTTTAGCCTTTTGCCTTGCCTTGCCTTGTCATGCTTTGCCCTTTTGACTTGCTTTGCTTTGCCCTTTTGCCTTGCCTTTCCTTGTTTTGCCGTTTTGAATTGCCTTGCATTGCCTTACTTTCATCTTTGCCTTGCCTTGACGTGTCTTCCTTATCGTTTTGCCTTGCCTTGCTTTGCTTTCCCCTTTTGCCTTGCCTTTCCTTGCCTTGCTTTACCCTTTTGCCTTCCTTTGCCTTGCCTTTCCATGCCTTCCTTTGACCCTTTGCCTTGCCTTGCTTTGACTCTTTGCCTTGACTTGCCTTGCCTTCCTTTCTCCTTTTGCCCTGATTTGCCTTGCCTTTCTTTTGACCTTTTGCCTTGCCTTGCCTTGCCATGCTTTGCTCTTTTTCCTTGCCTTGCTTTGCCCTTTTGTCTTGCCTTGCCTTGCCTTGCTTTGCCATTTTCCCTTGCCTTGCTTTCCCCTTTTGCCTTGCCTTTCCTTGCTTTGGCCTTTTTCCTGGCCTTGCCATGGTTTGTCCTTTTGACTTACCTTGCCTTGCCTTTCTTTGCACTTTTGCCCGGCCTTGCATTGAGTTGCCCTTTTTCCTTGTCTTGCCATGCTTTGCCCTTTTGCCTTGCCTTGCTTTGCCCTTTTGCCTTGCTTTGCCTTGTTATGCTTTGCCCTTTTGCCTTGCCTTGCTTTGCCATTTTGCCTTTCCTTGAATTGCCCTTTTCCCTTACCTTGCCTTGACTTGCTATAGCCTTTTTCCTTGCCTTGCCTTGTCATACTTTGCCATTTTGACTTGCTTTGCTTTGCCCTTTTGCCTTGCCTTGCTTTGTCTCTTTGCCTTGTCTTGCCTTGCCTTCCTTTCTCCTTTTGCCCTGATTTGCCTTGCCTTTCTTTTGACCTTTTGCCTTGCCTTGCCATGCTTTGCTCTTTTTCCTTGCCTTGCTTTGCCCTTTTGTCTTTCCTTGCCTTGCCTTGCTTTGCCATTTTCCCTTGCCTTGCTTTCCCCTTTTGCCTTGCCTTTCCTTGCTTTGGCCTTTTTCCTGGCCTTGCCATGATTTGTCCTTTTGACTTACCTTGCCTTGCCTTTCTTTGCACTTTTGCCTGGCCTTGCTTTGCCCTTTTGCCTTGCCTTGCTTTGCCATTTTGCCTTTCCTTGAATTGCCCTTTTGCCTTACCTTGCCTTGACTTGCTATACCCTTTTTCCTTGCCTTGCCTTGTCATGCTTTGCCCTTTTGACTTGCCTTGCTTTGCCATTTTGCCTTGCCTTGCTTTGCCCTTTTGCCTTGCTTTGCCTTGTTATGCTTTGCCCTTTTGCCTTGCCTTGCTTTGCCATTTTGCCTTTCCTTGAATTGCCCTTTTGCCTTACTTTGCCTTGACTTGCTATACCCTTTTTCCTTGCCTTGCCTTGTCATACTTTGCCATTTTGACTTGCTTTGCTTTGCCCTTTTGCCTTGCCTTGCTTTGCCATTTTGCCTTTCCTTGAATTGCCCTTTTGCCTTACCTTGCCTTGACTTGCTATAACCTTTTTCCTTGCCTTGCCTTGTCATGCTTTGCCCTTTTGACTTGCTTTGCTTTGTCCTTTTGCCTTGCCTTGCTTTGCCATTTTGCCTTTCTTTGAATTGCCCTTTTGCCTTACCTTGCCTTGACTTGCTATACCCTATTTCCTTGCCTTGCCTTGTCATGCTTTGCCCTTTTGACTTGCTTTGCTTTGTCCTTTTGCCTTGCCTTGCTTTGCCATTTTGCCTTTCCTTGAATTGCCCTTTTGCCTTACCTTGCCTTGACTTGCTATACCCTTTTTCCTTGCCTTGCCTTGTCATGCTTTGCCCTTTTGACTTTCCTTGCTTTGCCCTTTTGCCTTGCCTTGCTTTGCCCTTCTGCCTTGCTTTGCCTTGTTATGCTTTCCCTTTTGCCTTGTCTTGTTTTGCCATTTTGCTTTTCCTTGCTTTTCCCTTTTGCCTTGCCTTTCCTTGCTTTGGCCTTTTTCCTGGCCTTGCCATGGTTTGTCCTTTTGACTTACCTTGCCTTGCCTTTCTTTGCCCTTTTGCCTGGCCTTGCATTGAGTTGCCCTTTTTCCTTGCCTTGCCATGCTTTGCCCTTTTGCCTTGCCTTGCTTTGTCATGTTGTCTTTCCTTTAATTGCCCTTTTGCCTTACCTTGCCTTGACTTGCTATACCCTTTTTCCTTGCCTTGCCTTTTCATGCTTTGCCCTTTTGACTTGCCTTGCTTTGCCCTTTTGCCTTGCTTGCCTTGTTATGCTTTGCCCTTCTGCCTTGCTTTGCTTTGCCATTTTGTCTTTCCTTGAATTGCCCTTTTGCCTTACCTTGCCTTGACTTGCTATACCCTTTTTCCTTGCCTTGCCTTTTCATGCTTTGCCCTTTTGCCTTGCCTTGCTTTGCCATTTTGCCTTTCCTTGAATTGCCCTTTTGCCTTACCTTGCCTTGACTTGCTATACCCTTTTTCCTAGCCTTGCCTTGTCATGCTTTGCCCTTTTGACTTGCCTTGGTTTGCCCTTTTGCCTTGCTTTGCCTTGTTATGCTTTGCCCTTTTGCCTTGTCTTGCTTTGCCATTTTGCCTTTCCTTGCATTGCCCTTTTGCCTTACCTTGCCTTGTCATGCTTTAGCCTTTTGCCTTGCCTTGCCTTGTCATGCTTTGCCCTTTTGACTTGCTTTGCTTTGCCCTTTTGCCTTGCCTTTCCTTGTTTTGCCGTTTTGAATTGCCTTGCATTGCCTTACTTTCATCTTTGCCTTGCCTTGACGTGTCTTCCTTATCGTTTTGCCTTGCCTTGCTTTGCTTTCCCCTTTTGCCTTGCCTTTCCTTGCCTTGCTTTACCCTTTTGCCTTCCTTTGCCTTGCCTTTCCATGCCTTCCTTTGACCCTTTGCCTTGCCTTGCTTTGACTCTTTGCCTTGACTTGCCTTGCCTTCCTTTCTCCTTTTGCCCTGATTTGCCTTGCCTTTCTTTTGACCTTTTGCCTTGCCTTGCCTTGCCATGCTTTGCTCTTTTTCCTTGCCTTGCTTTGCCCTTTTGTCTTGCCTTGCCTTGCCTTGCTTTGCCATTTTCCCTTGCCTTGCTTTCCCCTTTTGCCTTGCCTTTCCTTGCTTTGGCCTTTTTCCTGGCCTTGCCATGGTTTGTCCTTTTGACTTACCTTGCCTTGCCTTTCTTTGCACTTTTGCCCGGCCTTGCATTGAGTTGCCCTTTTTCCTTGTCTTGCCATGCTTTGCCCTTTTGCCTTGCCTTGCTTTGCCCTTTTGCCTTGCTTTGCCTTGTTATGCTTTGCCCTTTTGCCTTGCCTTGCTTTGCCATTTTGCCTTTCCTTGAATTGCCCTTTTGCCTTACCTTGCCTTGACTTGCTATAGCCTTTTTCCTTGCCTTGCCTTGTCATACTTTGCCATTTTGACTTGCTTTGCTTTGCCCTTTTGCCTTGCCTTGCTTTGTCTCTTTGCCTTGTCTTGCCTTGCCTTCCTTTCTCCTTTTGCCCTGATTTGCCTTGCCTTTCTTTTGACCTTTTGCCTTGCCTTGCCATGCTTTGCTCTTTTTCCTTGCCTTGCTTTGCCCTTTTGTCTTTCCTTGCCTTGCCTTGCTTTGCCATTTTCCCTTGCCTTGCTTTCCCCTTTTGCCTTGCCTTTCCTTGCTTTGGCCTTTTTCCTGGCCTTGCCATGGTTTGTCCTTTTGACTTACCTTGCCTTGCCTTTCTTTGCACTTTTGCCTGGCCTTGCTTTGCCCTTTTGCCTTGCCTTGCTTTGCCATTTTGCCTTTCCTTGAATTGCCCTTTTGCCTTACCTTGCCTTGACTTGCTATACCCTTTTTCCTTGCCTTGCCTTGTCATGCTTTGCCCTTTTGACTTGCCTTGCTTTGCCATTTTGCCTTGCCTTGCTTTGCCCTTTTGCCTTGCTTTGCCTTGTTATGCTTTGCCCTTTTGCCTTGCCTTGCTTTGCCATTTTGCCTTTCCTTAAATTGCCCTTTTGCCTTACTTTGCCTTGACTTGCTATACCCTTTTTCCTTGCCTTGCCTTGTCATACTTTGCCATTTTGACTTGCTTTGCTTTGCCCTTTTGCCTTGCCTTGCTTTGCCATTTTGCCTTTCCTTGAATTGCCCTTTTGCCTTACCTTGCCTTGACTTGCTATACCCTTTTTCCTTGCCTTGCCTTGTCATGCTTTGCCCTTTTGACTTCTTTGCTTTGTCCTTTTGCCTTGCCTTGCTTTGCCATTTTGCCTTTCCTTGAATTGCCCTTTTGCCTTACTTTGCCTTGACTTGCTATACCCTTTTTCCTTGCCTTGCCTTGTCATACTTTGCCATTTTGACTTGCTTTGCTTTGCCCTTTTGCCTTGCCTTGCTTTGCCATTTTGCCTTTCCTTGAATTGCCCTTTTGCCTTACCTTGCCTTGACTTGCTATAACCTTTTTCCTTGCCTTGCCTTGTCATGCTTTGCCCTTTTGACTTGCTTTGCTTTGTCCTTTTGCCTTGCCTTGCTTTGCCATTTTGCCTTTCCTTGAATTGCCCTTTTGCCTTACCTTGCCTTGACTTGCTATACCCTATTTCCTTGCCTTGCCTTGTCATGCTTTGCCCTTTTGACTTGCTTTGCTTTGTCCTTTTGCCTTGCCTTGCTTTGCCATTTTGCCTTTCCTTGAATTGCCCTTTTGCCTTACCTTGCCTTGACTTGCTATACCCTTTTTCCTTGCCTTGCCTTGTCATGCTTTGCCCTTTTGACTTTCCTTGCTTTGCCCTTTTGCCTTGCCTTGCTTTGCCCTTCTGCCTTGCTTTGCCTTGTTATGCTTTCCCTTTTGCCTTGTCTTGTTTTGCCATTTTGCTTTTCCTTGCTTTTCCCTTTTGCCTTGCCTTTCCTTGCTTTGGCCTTTTTCCTGGCCTTGCCATGGTTTGTCCTTTTGACTTACCTTGCCTTGCCTTTCTTTGCCCTTTTGCCTGGCCTTGCATTGAGTTGCCCTTTTTCCTTGCCTTGCCATGCTTTGCCCTTTTGCCTTGCCTTGCTTTGTCATGTTGTCTTTCCTTTAATTGCCCTTTTGCCTTACCTTGCCTTGACTTGCTATACCCTTTTTCCTTGCCTTGCCTTTTCATGCTTTGCCCTTTTGACTTGCCTTGCTTTGCCCTTTTGCCTTGCTTGCCTTGTTATGCTTTGCCCTTCTGCCTTGCTTTGCTTTGCCATTTTGTCTTTCCTTGAATTGCCCTTTTGCCTTACCTTGCCTTGACTTGCTATACCCTTTTTCCTTGCCTTGCCTTTTCATGCTTTGCCCTTTTGCCTTGCCTTGCTTTGCCATTTTGCCTTTCCTTGAATTGCCCTTTTGCCTTACCTTGCCTTGACTTGCTATACCCTTTTTCCTAGCCTTGCCTTGTCATGCTTTGCCCTTTTGACTTGCCTTGGTTTGCCCTTTTGCCTTGCTTTGCCTTGTTATGCTTTGCCCTTTTGCCTTGTCTTGCTTTGCCATTTTGCCTTTCCTTGCATTGCCCTTTTGCCTTACCTTGCCTTGTCATGCTTTAGCCTTTTGCCTTGCCTTGCCTTGTCATGCTTTGCCCTTTTGACTTGCTTTGCTTTGCCCTTTTGCCTTGCCTTTCCTTGTTTTGCCGTTTTGAATTGCCTTGCATTGCCTTACTTTCATCTTTGCCTTGCCTTGACGTGTCTTCCTTATCGTTTTGCCTTGCCTTGCTTTGCTTTCCCCTTTTGCCTTGCCTTTCCTTGCCTTGCTTTACCCTTTTGCCTTCCTTTGCCTTGCCTTTCCATGCCTTCCTTTGACCCTTTGCCTTGCCTTGCTTTGACTCTTTGCCTTGACTTGCCTTGCCTTCCTTTCTCCTTTTGCCCTGATTTGCCTTGCCTTTCTTTTGACCTTTTGCCTTGCCTTGCCTTGCCATGCTTTGCTCTTTTTCCTTGCCTTGCTTTGCCCTTTTGTCTTGCCTTGCCTTGCCTTGCTTTGCCATTTTCCCTTGCCTTGCTTTCCCCTTTTGCCTTGCCTTTCCTTGCTTTGGCCTTTTTCCTGGCCTTGCCATGGTTTGTCCTTTTGACTTACCTTGCCTTGCCTTTCTTTGCACTTTTGCCCGGCCTTGCATTGAGTTGCCCTTTTTCCTTGTCTTGCCATGCTTTGCCCTTTTGCCTTGCCTTGCTTTGCCCTTTTGCCTTGCTTTGCCTTGTTATGCTTTGCCCTTTTGCCTTGCCTTGCTTTGCCATTTTGCCTTTCCTTGAATTGCCCTTTTCCCTTACCTTGCCTTGACTTGCTATAGCCTTTTTCCTTGCCTTGCCTTGTCATACTTTGCCATTTTGACTTGCTTTGCTTTGCCCTTTTGCCTTGCCTTGCTTTGTCTCTTTGCCTTGTCTTGCCTTGCCTTCCTTTCTCCTTTTGCCCTGATTTGCCTTGCCTTTCTTTTGACCTTTTGCCTTGCCTTGCCATGCTTTGCTCTATTTCCTTGCCTTGCTTTGCCCTTTTGTCTTTCCTTGCCTTGCCTTGCTTTGCCATTTTCCCTTGCCTTGCTTTCCCCTTTTGCCTTGCCTTTCCTTGCTTTGGCCTTTTTCCTGGCCTTGCCATGGTTTGTCCTTTTGACTTACCTTGCCTTGCCTTTCTTTGCACTTTTGCCTGGCCTTGCTTTGCCCTTTTGCCTTGCCTTGCTTTGCCATTTTGCCTTTCCTTGAATTGCCCTTTTGCCTTACCTTGCCTTGACTTGCTATACCCTTTTTCCTTGCCTTGCCTTGTCATGCTTTGCCCTTTTGACTTGCCTTGCTTTGCCATTTTGCCTTGCCTTGCTTTGCCCTTTTGCCTTGCTTTGCCTTGTTATGCTTTGCCCTTTTGCCTTGCCTTGCTTTGCCATTTTGCCTTTCCTTAAATTGCCCTTTTGCCTTACTTTGCCTTGACTTGCTATACCCTTTTTCCTTGCCTTGCCTTGTCATACTTTGCCATTTTGACTTGCTTTGCTTTGCCCTTTTGCCTTGCCTTGCTTTGCCATTTTGCCTTTCCTTGAATTGCCCTTTTGCCTTACCTTGCCTTGACTTGCTATACCCTTTTTCCTTGCCTTGCCTTGTCATGCTTTGCCCTTTTGACTTCTTTGCTTTGTCCTTTTGCCTTGCCTTGCTTTGCCATTTTGCCTTTCCTTGAATTGCCCTTTTGCCTTACCTTGCCTTGACTTGCTATACCCTATTTCCTTGCCTTGCCTTGTCATGCTTTGCCCTTTTGACTTGCTTTGCTTTGTCCTTTTGCCTTGCCTTGCTTTGCCATTTTGCCTTTCCTTGAATTGCCCTTTTGCCTTACCTTGCCTTGACTTGCTATACCCTTTTTCCTTGCCTTGCCTTGTCATGCTTTGCCCTTTTGACTTTCCTTGCTTTGCCCTTTTGCCTTGCCTTGCTTTGCCCTTCTGCCTTGCTTTGCCTTGTTATGCTTTCCCTTTTGCCTTGTCTTGTTTTGCCATTTTGCTTTTCCTTGCTTTTCCCTTTTGCCTTGCCTTTCCTTGCTTTGGCCTTTTTCCTGGCCTTGCCATGGTTTGTCCTTTTGACTTACCTTGCCTTGCCTTTCTTTGCCCTTTTGCCTGGCCTTGCATTGAGTTGCCCTTTTTCCTTGCCTTGCCATGCTTTGCCCTTTTGCCTTGACTTGCTTTGTCATGTTGTCTTTCCTTTAATTGCCCTTTTGCCTTACCTTGCCTTGACTTGCTATACCCTTTTTCCTTGCCTTGCCTTTTCATGCTTTGCCCATTTGACTTGCCTTGCTTTGCCCTTTTGCCTTGCTTGCCTTGTTATGCTTTGCCCTTCTGCCTTGCTTTGCTTTGCCATTTTGTCTTTCCTTGAATTGCCCTTTTGCCTTACCTTGCCTTGACTTGCTATACCCTTTTTCCTTGCCTTGCCTTTTCATGCTTTGCCCTTTTGCCTTGCCTTGCTTTGCCATTTTGCCTTTCCTTGAATTGCCCTTTTGCCTTACCTTGCCTTGACTTGCTATACCCTTTTTCCTAGCCTTGCCTTGTCATGCTTTGCCCTTTTGACTTGCCTTGGTTTGCCCTTTTGCCTTGCTTTGCCTTGTTATGCTTTGCCCTTTTGCCTTGTCTTGCTTTGCCATTTTGCCTTTCCTTGCATTGCCCTTTTGCCTTACCTTGCCTTGTCATGCTTTGCCCTTTTGCCTTGCCTTGCCTTGTCATGCTTTGCCCTTTTGACTTGCTTTGCTTTGCCCTTTTGCCTTGCCTTTCCTTGTTTTGCCGTTTTGAATTGCCTTGCATTGCCTTACTTTCATCTTTGCCTTGCCTTGACGTGTCTTCCTTATCGTTTTGCCTTGCCTTGCTTTGCTTTCCCCTTTTGCCTTGCCTTTCCTTGCCTTGCTTTACCCTTTTGCCTTCCTTTGCCTTGCCTTTCCATGCCTTCCTTTGACCCTTTGCCTTGCCTTGCTTTGACTCTTTGCCTTGACTTGCCTTGCCTTCCTTTCTCCTTTTGCCCTGATTTGCCTTGCCTTTCTTTTGACCTTTTGCCTTGCCTTGCCTTGCCATGCTTTGCTCTTTTTCCTTGCCTTGCTTTGCCCTTTTGTCTTGCCTTGCCTTGCCTTGCTTTGCCATTTTCCCTTGCCTTGCTTTCCCCTTTTGCCTTGCCTTTCCTTGCTTTGGCCTTTTTCCTGGCCTTGCCATGGTTTGTCCTTTTGACTTACCTTGCCTTGCCTTTCTTTGCACTTTTGCCCGGCCTTGCATTGAGTTGCCCTTTTTCCTTGTCTTGCCATGCTTTGCCCTTTTGCCTTGCCTTGCTTTGCCCTTTTGCCTTGCTTTGCCTTGTTATGCTTTGCCCTTTTGCCTTGCCTTGCTTTGCCATTTTGCCTTTCCTTGAATTGCCCTTTTCCCTTACCTTGCCTTGACTTGCTATAGCCTTTTTCCTTGCCTTGCCTTGTCATACTTTGCCATTTTGACTTGCTTTGCTTTGCCCTTTTGCCTTGCCTTGCTTTGTCTCTTTGCCTTGTCTTGCCTTGCCTTCCTTTCTCCTTTTGCCCTGATTTGCCTTGCCTTTCTTTTGACCTTTTGCCTTGCCTTGCCATGCTTTGCTCTTTTTCAATGCCTTGCTTTGCCCTTTTGTCTTTCCTTGCCTTGCCTTGCTTTGCCATTTTCCCTTGCCTTGCTTTCCCCTTTTGCCTTGCCTTTCCTTGCTTTGGCCTTTTTCCTGGCCTTGCCATGGTTTGTCCTTTTGACTTACCTTGCCTTGCCTTTCTTTGCACTTTTGCCTGGCCTTGCTTTGCCCTTTTGCCTTGCCTTGCTTTGCCATTTTGCCTTTCCTTGAATTGCCCTTTTGCCTTACCTTGCCTTGACTTGCTATACCCTTTTTCCTTGCCTTGCCTTTTCATGCTTTGCCCTTTTGACTTGCCTTGCTTTGCCCTTTTGCCTTGCTTGCCTTGTTATGCTTTGCCCTTCTGCCTTGCTTTGCTTTGCCATTTTGTCTTTCCTTGAATTGCCCTTTTGCCTTACCTTGCCTTGACTTGCTATACCCTTTTTCCTTGCCTTGCCTTTTCATGCTTTGCCCTTTTGCCTTGCCTTGCTTTGCCATTTTGCCTTTCCTTGAATTGCCCTTTTGCCTTACCTTGCCTTGACTTGCTATACCCTTTTTCCTAGCCTTGCCTTGTCATGCTTTGCCCTTTTGACTTGCCTTGGTTTGCCCTTTTGCCTTGCTTTGCCTTGTTATGCTTTGCCCTTTTGCCTTGTCTTGCTTTGCCATTTTGCCTTTCCTTGCATTGCCCTTTTGCCTTACCTTGCCTTGTCATGCTTTAGCCTTTTGCCTTGCCTTGCCTTGTCATGCTTTGCCCTTTTGACTTGCTTTGCTTTGCCCTTTTGCCTTGCCTTTCCTTGTTTTGCCGTTTTGAATTGCCTTGCATTGCCTTACTTTCATCTTTGCCTTGCCTTGACGTGTCTTCCTTATCGTTTTGCCTTGCCTTGCTTTGCTTTCCCCTTTTGCCTTGCCTTTCCTTGCCTTGCTTTACCCTTTTGCCTTCCTTTGCCTTGCCTTTCCATGCCTTCCTTTGACCCTTTGCCTTGCCTTGCTTTGACTCTTTGCCTTGACTTGCCTTGCCTTCCTTTCTCCTTTTGCCCTGATTTGCCTTGCCTTTCTTTTGACCTTTTGCCTTGCCTTGCCTTGCCATGCTTTGCTCTTTTTCCTTGCCTTGCTTTGCCCTTTTGTCTTGCCTTGCCTTGCCTTGCTTTGCCATTTTCCCTTGCCTTGCTTTCCCCTTTTGCCTTGCCTTTCCTTGCTTTGGCCTTTTTCCTGGCCTTGCCATGGTTTGTCCTTTTGACTTACCTTGCCTTGCCTTTCTTTGCACTTTTGCCCGGCCTTGCATTGAGTTGCCCTTTTTCCTTGTCTTGCCATGCTTTGCCCTTTTGCCTTGCCTTGCTTTGCCCTTTTGCCTTGCTTTGCCTTGTTATGCTTTGCCCTTTTGCCTTGCCTTGCTTTGCCATTTTGCCTTTCCTTGAATTGCCCTTTTCCCTTACCTTGCCTTGACTTGCTATAGCCTTTTTCCTTGCCTTGCCTTGTCATACTTTGCCATTTTGACTTGCTTTGCTTTGCCCTTTTGCCTTGCCTTGCTTTGTCTCTTTGCCTTGTCTTGCCTTGCCTTCCTTTCTCCTTTTGCCCTGATTTGCCTTGCCTTTCTTTTGACCTTTTGCCTTGCCTTGCCATGCTTTGCTCTTTTTCCTTGCCTTGCTTTGCCCTTTTGTCTTTCCTTGCCTTGCCTTGCTTTGCCATTTTCCCTTGCCTTGCTTTCCCCTTTTGCCTTGCCTTTCCTTGCTTTGGCCTTTTTCCTGGCCTTGCCATGATTTGTCCTTTTGACTTACCTTGCCTTGCCTTTCTTTGCACTTTTGCCTGGCCTTGCTTTGCCCTTTTGCCTTGCCTTGCTTTGCCATTTTGCCTTTCCTTGAATTGCCCTTTTGCCTTACCTTGCCTTGACTTGCTATACCCTTTTTCCTTGCCTTGCCTTGTCATGCTTTGCCCTTTTGACTTGCCTTGCTTTGCCATTTTGCCTTGACTTGCTTTGCCCTTTTGCCTTGCTTTGCCTTGTTATGCTTTGCCCTTTTGCCTTGCCTTGCTTTGCCATTTTGCCTTTCCTTGAATTGCCCTTTTGCCTTACTTTGCCTTGACTTGCTATACCCTTTTTCCTTGCCTTGCCTTGTCATACTTTGCCATTTTGACTTGCTTTGCTTTGCCCTTTTGCCTTGCCTTGCTTTGCCATTTTGCCTTTCCTTGAATTGCCCTTTTGCCTTACCTTGCCTTGACTTGCTATAACCTTTTTCCTTGCCTTGCCTTGTCATGCTTTGCCCTTTTGACTTGCTTTGCTTTGTCCTTTTGCCTTGCCTTGCTTTGCCATTTTGCCTTTCCTTGAATTGCCCTTTTGCCTTACCTTGCCTTGACTTGCTATACCCTATTTCCTTGCCTTGCCTTGTCATGCTTTGCCCTTTTGACTTGCTTTGCTTTGTCCTTTTGCCTTGCCTTGCTTTGCCATTTTGCCTTTCCTTGAATTGCCCTTTTGCCTTACCTTGCCTTGACTTGCTATAACCTTTTTCCTTGCCTTGCCTTGTCATGCTTTGCCCTTTTGACTTTCCTTGCTTTGCCCTTTTGCCTTGCCTTGCTTTGCCCTTCTGCCTTGCCTTGCTTTGCCCTTCTGCCTTGCTTTGCCTTGTTATGCTTTCCCTTTTGCCTTGTCTTGTTTTGCCATTTTGCTTTTCCTTGCTTTTCCCTTTTGCCTTGCCTTTCCTTGCTTTGGCCTTTTTCCTGGCCTTGCCATGGTTTGTCCTTTTGACTTACCTTGCCTTGCCTTTCTTTGCCCTTTTGCCTGGCCTTGCATTGAGTTGCCCTTTTTCCTTGCCTTGCCATGCTTTGCCCTTTTGCCTTGCCTTGCTTTGTCATGTTGTCTTTCCTTTAATTGCCTTTTTGCCTTACCTTGCCTTGACTTGCTATACCCTTTTTCCTTGCCTTGCCTTTTCATGCTTTGCCCTTTTGACTTGCCTTGCTTTGCCCTTTTGCCTTGCTTGCCTTGTTATGCTTTGCCCTTCTGCCTTGCTTTGCTTTGCCATTTTGTCTTTCCTTGAATTGCCCTTTTGCCTTACCTTGCCTTGACTTGCTATACCCTTTTTCCTTGCCTTGCCTTTTCATGCTTTGCCCTTTTGCCTTGCCTTGCTTTGCCATTTTGCCTTTCCTTGAATTGCCCTTTTGCCTTACCTTGCCTTGACTTGCTATACCCTTTTTCCTAGCCTTGCCTTGTCATGCTTTGCCCTTTTGACTTGCCTTGGTTTGCCCTTTTGCCTTGCTTTGCCTTGTTATGCTTTGCCCTTTTGCCTTGTCTTGCTTTGCCATTTTGCCTTTCCTTGCATTGCCCTTTTGCCTTACCTTGCCTTGTCATGCTTTAGCCTTTTGCCTTGCCTTGCCTTGTCATGCTTTGCCCTTTTGACTTGCTTTGCTTTGCCCTTTTGCCTTGCCTTTCCTTGTTTTGCCGTTTTGAATTGCCTTGCATTGCCTTACTTTCATCTTTGCCTTGCCTTGACGTGTCTTCCTTATCGTTTTGCCTTGCCTTGCTTTGCTTTCCCCTTTTGCCTTGCCTTTCCTTGCCTTGCTTTACCCTTTTGCCTTCCTTTGCCTTGCCTTTCCATGCCTTCCTTTGACCCTTTGCCTTGCCTTGCTTTGACTCTTTGCCTTGACTTGCCTTGCCTTCCTTTCTCCTTTTGCCCTGATTTGCCTTGCCTTTCTTTTGACCTTTTGCCTTGCCTTGCCTTGCCATGCTTTGCTCTTTTTCCTTGCCTTGCTTTGCCCTTTTGTCTTGCCTTGCCTTGCCTTGCTTTGCCATTTTCCCTTGCCTTGCTTTCCCCTTTTGCCTTGCCTTTCCTTGCTTTGGCCTTTTTCCTGGCCTTGCCATGGTTTGTCCTTTTGACTTACCTTGCCTTGCCTTTCTTTGCACTTTTGCCCGGCCTTGCATTGAGTTGCCCTTTTTCCTTGTCTTGCCATGCTTTGCCCTTTTGCCTTGCCTTGCTTTGCCCTTTTGCCTTGCTTTGCCTTGTTATGCTTTGCCCTTTTGCCTTGCCTTGCTTTGCCATTTTGCCTTTCCTTGAATTGCCCTTTTCCCTTACCTTGCCTTGACTTGCTATAGCCTTTTTCCTTGCCTTGCCTTGTCATACTTTGCCATTTTGACTTGCTTTGCTTTGCCCTTTTGCCTTGCCTTGCTTTGTCTCTTTGCCTTGTCTTGCCTTGCCTTCCTTTCTCCTTTTGCCCTGATTTGCCTTGCCTTTCTTTTGACCTTTTGCCTTGCCTTGCCATGCTTTGCTCTTTTTCCTTGCCTTGCTTTGCCCTTTTGTCTTTCCTTGCCTTGCCTTGCTTTGCCATTTTCCCTTGCCTTGCTTTCCCCTTTTGCCTTGCCTTTCCTTGCTTTGGCCTTTTTCCTGGCCTTGCCATGGTTTGTCCTTTTGACTTACCTTGCCTTGCCTTTCTTTGCACTTTTGCCTGGTTTGCTTTGCCCTTTTGCCTTGCCTTGCTTTGCCATTTTGCCTTTCCTTGAATTGCCCTTTTGCCTTACCTTGCCTTGACTTGCTATACCCTTTTTCCTTGCCTTGCCTTGTCATGCTTTGCCCTTTTGACTTGCCTTGCTTTGCCATTTTGCCTTGCCTTGCTTTGCCCTTTTGCCTTGCTTTGCCTTGTTATGCTTTGCCCTTTTGCCTTGCCTTGCTTTGCCATTTTGCCTTTCCTTAAATTGCCCTTTTGCCTTACTTTGCCTTGACTTGCTATACCCTTTTTCCTTGCCTTGCCTTGTCATACTTTGCCATTTTGACTTGCTTTGCTTTGCCCTTTTGCCTTGCCTTGCTTTGCCATTTTGCCTTTCCTTGAATTGCCCTTTTGCCTTACCTTGCCTTGACTTGCTATACCCTTTTTCCTTGCCTTGCCTTGTCATGCTTTGCCCTTTTGACTTCTTTGCTTTGTCCTTTTGCCTTGCCTTGCTTTGCCATTTTGCCTTTCCTTGAATTGCCCTTTTGCCTTACTTTGCCTTGACTTGCTATACCCTTTTTCCTTGCCTTGCCTTGTCATACTTTGCCATTTTGACTTGCTTTGCTTTGCCCTTTTGCCTTGCCTTGCTTTGCCATTTTGCCTTTCCTTGAATTGCCCTTTTGCCTTACCTTGCCTTGACTTGCTATAACCTTTTTCCTTGCCTTGCCTTGTCATGCTTTGCCCTTTTGACTTGCTTTGCTTTGTCCTTTTGCCTTGCCTTGCTTTGCCATTTTGCCTTTCCTTGAATTGCCCTTTTGCCTTACCTTGCCTTGACTTGCTATACCCTTTTTCCTTGCCTTGCCTTGTCATGCTTTGCCCTTTTGACTTGCTTTGCTTTGTCCTTTTGCCTTGCCTTGCTTTGCCATTTTGCCTTTCCTTGAATTGCCCTTTTGCCTTACCTTGCCTTGACTTGCTATACCCTTTTTCCTTGCCTTGCCTTGTCATGCTTTGCCCTTTTGACTTTCCTTGCTTTGCCCTTTTGCCTTGCCTTGCTTTGCCCTTCTGCCTTGCTTTGCCTTGTTATGCTTTCCCTTTTGCCTTGTCTTGTTTTGCCATTTTCCCTTGCCTTGCTTTCCCCTTTTGCCTTGCCTTTCCTTGCTTTGGCCTTTTTCCTGGCCTTGCCATGGTTTGTCCTTTTGACTTACCTTGCCTTGCCTTTCTTTGCCCTTTTGCCTGGCCTTGCATTGAGTTGCCCTTTTTCCTTGCCTTGCCATGCTTTGCCCTTTTGCCTTGCCTTGCTTTGTCATGTTGTCTTTCCTTTAATTGCCCTTTTGCCTTACCTTGCCTTGACTTGCTATACCCTTTTTCCTTGCCTTGCCTTTTCATGCTTTGCCCTTTTGACTTGCCTTGCTTTGCCCTTTTGCCTTGCTTGCCTTGTTATGCTTTGCCCTTCTGCCTTGCTTTGCTTTGCCATTTTGTCTTTCCTTGAATTGCCCTTTTGCCTTACCTTGCCTTGACTTGCTATACCCTTTTTCCTTGCCTTGCCTTTTCATGCTTTGCCCTTTTGCCTTGCCTTGCTTTGCCATTTTGCCTTTCCTTGAATTGCCCTTTTGCCTTACCTTGCCTTGACTTGCTATACCCTTTTTCCTAGCCTTGCCTTGTCATGCTTTGCCCTTTTGACTTGCCTTGGTTTGCCCTTTTGCCTTGCTTTGCCTTGTTATGCTTTGCCCTTTTGCCTTGTCTTGCTTTGCCATTTTGCCTTTCCTTGCATTGCCCTTTTGCCTTACCTTGCCTTGTCATGCTTTAGCCTTTTGCCTTGCCTTGCCTTGTCATGCTTTGCCCTTTTGACTTGCTTTGCTTTGCCCTTTTGCCTTGCCTTTCCTTGTTTTGCCGTTTTGAATTGCCTTGCATTGCCTTACTTTCATCTTTGCCTTGCCTTGACGTGTCTTCCTTATCGTTTTGCCTTGCCTTGCTTTGCTTTCCCCTTTTGCCTTGCCTTTCCTTGCCTTGCTTTACCCTTTTGCCTTCCTTTGCCTTGCCTTTCCATGCCTTCCTTTGACCCTTTGCCTTGCCTTGCTTTGACTCTTTGCCTTGACTTGCCTTGCCTTCCTTTCTCCTTTTGCCCTGATTTGCCTTGCCTTTCTTTTGACCTTTTGCCTTGCCTTGCCTTGCCATGCTTTGCTCTTTTTCCTTGCCTTGCTTTGCCCTTTTGTCTTGCCTTGCCTTGCCTTGCTTTGCCATTTTCCCTTGCCTTGCTTTCCCCTTTTGCCTTGCCTTTCCTTGCTTTGGCCTTTTTCCTGGCCTTGCCATGGTTTGTCCTTTTGACTTACCTTGCCTTGCCTTTCTTTGCACTTTTGCCCGGCCTTGCATTGAGTTGCCCTTTTTCCTTGTCTTGCCATGCTTTGCCCTTTTGCCTTGCCTTGCTTTGCCCTTTTGCCTTGCTTTGCCTTGTTATGCTTTGCCCTTTTGCCTTGCCTTGCTTTGCCATTTTGCCTTTCCTTGAATTGCCCTTTTCCCTTACCTTGCCTTGACTTGCTATAGCCTTTTTCCTTGCCTTGCCTTGTCATACTTTGCCATTTTGACTTGCTTTGCTTTGCCCTTTTGCCTTGCCTTGCTTTGTCTCTTTGCCTTGTCTTGCCTTGCCTTCCTTTCTCCTTTTGCCCTGATTTGCCTTGCCTTTCTTTTGACCTTTTGCCTTGCCTTGCCATGCTTTGCTCTTTTTCCTTGCCTTGCTTTGCCCTTTTGTCTTTCCTTGCCTTGCCTTGCTTTGCCATTTTCCCTTGCCTTGCTTTCCCCTTTTGCCTTGCCTTTCCTTGCTTTGGCCTTTTTCCTGGCCTTGCCATGGTTTGTCCTTTTGACTTACCTTGCCTTGCCTTTCTTTGCACTTTTGCCTGGTTTGCTTTGCCCTTTTGCCTTGCCTTGCTTTGCCATTTTGCCTTTCCTTGAATTGCCCTTTTGCCTTACCTTGCCTTGACTTGCTATACCCTTTTTCCTTGCCTTGCCTTGTCATGCTTTGCCCTTTTGACTTGCCTTGCTTTGCCATTTTGCCTTGCCTTGCTTTGCCCTTTTGCCTTGCTTTGCCTTGTTATGCTTTGCCCTTTTGCCTTGCCTTGCTTTGCCATTTTGCCTTTCCTTAAATTGCCCTTTTGCCTTACTTTGCCTTGACTTGCTATACCCTTTTTCCTTGCCTTGCCTTGTCATACTTTGCCATTTTGACTTGCTTTGCTTTGCCCTTTTGCCTTGCCTTGCTTTGCCATTTTGCCTTTCCTTGAATTGCCCTTTTGCCTTACCTTGCCTTGACTTGCTATACCCTTTTTCCTTGCCTTGCCTTGTCATGCTTTGCCCTTTTGACTTCTTTGCTTTGTCCTTTTGCCTTGCCTTGCTTTGCCATTTTGCCTTTCCTTGAATTGCCCTTTTGCCTTACTTTGCCTTGACTTGCTATACCCTTTTTCCTTGCCTTGCCTTGTCATACTTTGCCATTTTGACTTGCTTTGCTTTGCCCTTTTGCCTTGCCTTGCTTTGCCATTTTGCCTTTCCTTGAATTGCCCTTTTGCCTTACCTTGCCTTGACTTGCTATAACCTTTTTCCTTGCCTTGCCTTGTCATGCTTTGCCCTTTTGACTTGCTTTGCTTTGTCCTTTTGCCTTGCCTTGCTTTGCCATTTTGCCTTTCCTTGAATTGCCCTTTTGCCTTACCTTGCCTTGACTTGCTATACCCTTTTTCCTTGCCTTGCCTTGTCATGCTTTGCCCTTTTGACTTGCTTTGCTTTGTCCTTTTGCCTTGCCTTGCTTTGCCATTTTGCCTTTCCTTGAATTGCCCTTTTGCCTTACCTTGCCTTGACTTGCTATACCCTTTTTCCTTGCCTTGCCTTGTCATGCTTTGCCCTTTTGACTTTCCTTGCTTTGCCCTTTTGCCTTGCCTTGCTTTGCCCTTCTGCCTTGCTTTGCCTTGTTATGCTTTCCCTTTTGCCTTGTCTTGTTTTGCCATTTTCCCTTGCCTTGCTTTCCCCTTTTGCCTTGCCTTTCCTTGCTTTGGCCTTTTTCCTGGCCTTGCCATGGTTTGTCCTTTTGACTTACCTTGCCTTGCCTTTCTTTGCCCTTTTGCCTGGCCTTGCATTGAGTTGCCCTTTTTCCTTGCCTTGCCATGCTTTGCCCTTTTGCCTTGCCTTGCTTTGTCATGTTGTCTTTCCTTTAATTGCCCTTTTGCCTTACCTTGCCTTGACTTGCTATACCCTTTTTCCTTGCCTTGCCTTTTCATGCTTTGCCCTTTTGACTTGCCTTGCTTTGCCCTTTTGCCTTGCTTGCCTTGTTATGCTTTGCCCTTCTGCCTTGCTTTGCTTTGCCATTTTGTCTTTCCTTGAATTGCCCTTTTGCCTTACCTTGCCTTGACTTGCTATACCCTTTTTCCTTGCCTTGCCTTTTCATGCTTTGCCCTTTTGCCTTGCCTTGCTTTGCCATTTTGCCTTTCCTTGAATTGCCCTTTTGCCTTACCTTGCCTTGACTTGCTATACCCTTTTTCCTAGCCTTGCCTTGTCATGCTTTGCCCTTTTGACTTGCCTTGGTTTGCCCTTTTGCCTTGCTTTGCCTTGTTATGCTTTGCCCTTTTGCCTTGTCTTGCTTTGCCATTTTGCCTTTCCTTGCATTGCCCTTTTGCCTTACCTTGCCTTGTCATGCTTTAGCCTTTTGCCTTGCCTTGCCTTGTCATGCTTTGCCCTTTTGACTTGCTTTGCTTTGCCCTTTTGCCTTGCCTTTCCTTGTTTTGCCGTTTTGAATTGCCTTGCATTGCCTTACTTTCATCTTTGCCTTGCCTTGACGTGTCTTCCTTATCGTTTTGCCTTGCCTTGCTTTGCTTTCCCCTTTTGCCTTGCCTTTCCTTGCCTTGCTTTACCCTTTTGCCTTCCTTTGCCTTGCCTTTCCATGCCTTCCTTTGACCCTTTGCCTTGCCTTGCTTTGACTCTTTGCCTTGACTTGCCTTGCCTTCCTTTCTCCTTTTGCCCTGATTTGCCTTGCCTTTCTTTTGACCTTTTGCCTTGCCTTGCCTTGCCATGCTTTGCTCTTTTTCCTTGCCTTGCTTTGCCCTTTTGTCTTGCCTTGCCTTGCCTTGCTTTGCCATTTTCCCTTGCCTTGCTTTCCCCTTTTGCCTTGCCTTTCCTTGCTTTGGCCTTTTTCCTGGCCTTGCCATGGTTTGTCCTTTTGACTTACCTTGCCTTGCCTTTCTTTGCACTTTTGCCCGGCCTTGCATTGAGTTGCCCTTTTTCCTTGTCTTGCCATGCTTTGCCCTTTTGCCTTGCCTTGCTTTGCCCTTTTGCCTTGCTTTGCCTTGTTATGCTTTGCCCTTTTGCCTTGCCTTGCTTTGCCATTTTGCCTTTCCTTGAATTGCCCTTTTGCCTTACCTTGCCTTGACTTGCTATAGCCTTTTTCCTTGCCTTGCCTTGTCATACTTTGCCATTTTGACTTGCTTTGCTTTGCCCTTTTGCCTTGCCTTGCTTTGTCTCTTTGCCTTGTCTTGCCTTGCCTTCCTTTCTCCTTTTGCCCTGATTTGCCTTGCCTTTCTTTTGACCTTTTGCCTTGCCTTGCCATGCTTTGCTCTATTTCCTTGCCTTGCTTTGCCCTTTTGTCTTTCCTTGCCTTGCCTTGCTTTGCCATTTTCCCTTGCCTTGCTTTCCCCTTTTGCCTTGCCTTTCCTTGCTTTGGCCTTTTTCCTGGCCTTGCCATGGTTTGTCCTTTTGACTTACCATGCCTTGCCTTTCTTTGCACTTTTGCCTGGCCTTGCTTTGCCCTTTTGCCTTGCCTTGCTTTGCCATTTTGCCTTTCCTTGAATTGCCCTTTTGCCTTACCTTGCCTTGACTTGCTATACCCTTTTTCCTTGCCTTGCCTTGTCATGCTTTGCCCTTTTGACTTGCCTTGCTTTGCCCTTTTGCCTTGCTTGCCTTGTTATGCTTTGCCCTTCTGCCTTGCTTTGCTTTGCCATTTTGTCTTTCCTTGAATTGCCCTTTTGCCTTACCTTGCCTTGACTTGCTATACCCTTTTTCCTTGCCTTGCCTTTTCATGCTTTGCCCTTTTGCCTTGCCTTGCTTTGCCATTTTGCCTTTCCTTGAATTGCCCTTTTGCCTTACCTTGCCTTGACTTGCTATACCCTTTTTCCTAGCCTTGCCTTGTCATGCTTTGCCCTTTTGACTTGCCTTGGTTTGCCCTTTTGCCTTGCTTTGCCTTGTTATGCTTTGCCCTTTTGCCTTGTCTTGCTTTGCCATTTTGCCTTTCCTTGCATTGCCCTTTTGCCTTACCTTGCCTTGTCATGCTTTAGCCTTTTGCCTTGCCTTGCCTTGTCATGCTTTGCCCTTTTGACTTGCTTTGCTTTGCCCTTTTGCCTTGCCTTTCCTTGTTTTGCCGTTTTGAATTGCCTTGCATTGCCTTACTTTCATCTTTGCCTTGCCTTGACGTGTCTTCCTTATCGTTTTGCCTTGCCTTGCTTTGCTTTCCCCTTTTGCCTTGCCTTTCCTTGCCTTGCTTTACCCTTTTGCCTTCCTTTGCCTTGCCTTTCCATGCCTTCCTTTGACCCTTTGCCTTGCCTTGCTTTGACTCTTTGCCTTGACTTGCCTTGCCTTCCTTTCTCCTTTTGCCCTGATTTGCCTTGCCTTTCTTTTGACCTTTTGCCTTGCCTTGCCTTGCCATGCTTTGCTCTTTTTCCTTGCCTTGCTTTGCCCTTTTGTCTTGCCTTGCCTTGCCTTGCTTTGCCATTTTCCCTTGCCTTGCTTTCCCCTTTTGCCTTGCCTTTCCTTGCTTTGGCCTTTTTCCTGGCCTTGCCATGGTTTGTCCTTTTGACTTACCTTGCCTTGCCTTTCTTTGCACTTTTGCCCGGCCTTGCATTGAGTTGCCCTTTTTCCTTGTCTTGCCATGCTTTGCCCTTTTGCCTTGCCTTGCTTTGCCCTTTTGCCTTGCTTTGCCTTGTTATGCTTTGCCCTTTTGCCTTGCCTTGCTTTGCCATTTTGCCTTTCCTTGAATTGCCCTTTTCCCTTACCTTGCCTTGACTTGCTATAGCCTTTTTCCTTGCCTTGCCTTGTCATACTTTGCCATTTTGACTTGCTTTGCTTTGCCCTTTTGCCTTGCCTTGCTTTGTCTCTTTGCCTTGTCTTGCCTTGCCTTCCTTTCTCCTTTTGCCCTGATTTGCCTTGCCTTTCTTTTGACCTTTTGCCTTGCCTTGCCATGCTTTGCTCTTTTTCCTTGCCTTGCTTTGCCCTTTTGTCTTTCCTTGCCTTGCCTTGCTTTGCCATTTTCCCTTGCCTTGCTTTCCCCTTTTGCCTTGCCTTTCCTTGCTTTGGCCTTTTTCCTGGCCTTGCCATGATTTGTCCTTTTGACTTACCTTGCCTTGCCTTTCTTTGCACTTTTGCCTGGCCTTGCTTTGCCCTTTTGCCTTGCCTTGCTTTGCCATTTTGCCTTTCCTTGAATTGCCCTTTTGCCTTACCTTGCCTTGACTTGCTATACCCTTTTTCCTTGCCTTGCCTTGTCATGCTTTGCCCTTTTGACTTGCCTTGCTTTGCCATTTTGCCTTGACTTGCTTTGCCCTTTTGCCTTGCTTTGCCTTGTTATGCTTTGCCCTTTTGCCTTGCCTTGCTTTGCCATTTTGCCTTTCCTTGAATTGCCCTTTTGCCTTACTTTGCCTTGACTTGCTATACCCTTTTTCCTTGCCTTGCCTTGTCATACTTTGCCATTTTGACTTGCTTTGCTTTGCCCTTTTGCCTTGCCTTGCTTTGCCATTTTGCCTTTCCTTGAATTGCCCTTTTGCCTTACCTTGCCTTGACTTGCTATAACCTTTTTCCTTGCCTTGCCTTGTCATGCTTTGCCCTTTTGACTTGCTTTGCTTTGTCCTTTTGCCTTGCCTTGCTTTGCCATTTTGCCTTTCCTTGAATTGCCCTTTTGCCTTACCTTGCCTTGACTTGCTATACCCTATTTCCTTGCCTTGCCTTGTCATGCTTTGCCCTTTTGACTTGCTTTGCTTTGTCCTTTTGCCTTGCCTTGCTTTGCCATTTTGCCTTTCCTTGAATTGCCCTTTTGCCTTACCTTGCCTTGACTTGCTATACCCTTTTTCCTTGCCTTGCCTTGTCATGCTTTGCCCTTTTGACTTTCCTTGCTTTGCCCTTTTGCCTTGCCTTGCTTTGCCCTTCTGCCTTGCCTTGCTTTGCCCTTCTGCCTTGCTTTGCCTTGTTATGCTTTCCCTTTTGCCTTGTCTTGTTTTGCCATTTTGCTTTTCCTTGCTTTTCCCTTTTGCCTTGCCTTTCCTTGCTTTGGCCTTTTTCCTGGCCTTGCCATGGTTTGTCCTTTTGACTTACCTTGCCTTGCCTTTCTTTGCCCTTTTGCCTGGCCTTGCATTGAGTTGCCCTTTTTCCTTGCCTTGCCATGCTTTGCCCTTTTGCCTTGCCTTGCTTTGTCATGTTGTCTTTCCTTTAATTGCCCTTTTGCCTTACCTTGCCTTGACTTGCTATACCCTTTTTCCTTGCCTTGCCTTTTCATGCTTTGCCCTTTTGACTTGCCTTGCTTTGCCCTTTTGCCTTGCTTGCCTTGTTATGCTTTGCCCTTCTGCCTTGCTTTGCTTTGCCATTTTGTCTTTCCTTGAATTGCCCTTTTGCCTTACCTTGCCTTGACTTGCTATACCCTTTTTCCTTGCCTTGCCTTTTCATGCTTTGCCCTTTTGCCTTGCCTTGCTTTGCCATTTTGCCTTTCCTTGAATTGCCCTTTTGCCTTACCTTGCCTTGACTTGCTATACCCTTTTTCCTAGCCTTGCCTTGTCATGCTTTGCCCTTTTGACTTGCCTTGGTTTGCCCTTTTGCCTTGCTTTGCCTTGTTATGCTTTGCCCTTTTGCCTTGTCTTGCTTTGCCATTTTGCCTTTCCTTGCATTGCCCTTTTGCCTTACCTTGCCTTGTCATGCTTTAGCCTTTTGCCTTGCCTTGCCTTGTCATGCTTTGCCCTTTTGACTTGCTTTGCTTTGCCCTTTTGCCTTGCCTTTCCTTGTTTTGCCGTTTTGAATTGCCTTGCATTGCCTTACTTTCATCTTTGCCTTGCCTTGACGTGTCTTCCTTATCGTTTTGCCTTGCCTTGCTTTGCTTTCCCCTTTTGCCTTGCCTTTCCTTGCCTTGCTTTACCCTTTTGCCTTCCTTTGCCTTGCCTTTCCATGCCTTCCTTTGACCCTTTGCCTTGCCTTGCTTTGACTCTTTGCCTTGACTTGCCTTGCCTTCCTTTCTCCTTTTGCCCTGATTTGCCTTGCCTTTCTTTTGACCTTTTGCCTTGCCTTGCCTTGCCATGCTTTGCTCTTTTTCCTTGCCTTGCTTTGCCCTTTTGTCTTGCCTTGCCTTGCCTTGCTTTGCCATTTTCCCTTGCCTTGCTTTCCCCTTTTGCCTTGCCTTTCCTTGCTTTGGCCTTTTTCCTGGCCTTGCCATGGTTTGTCCTTTTGACTTACCTTGCCTTGCCTTTCTTTGCACTTTTGCCCGGCCTTGCATTGAGTTGCCCTTTTTCCTTGTCTTGCCATGCTTTGCCCTTTTGCCTTGCCTTGCTTTGCCCTTTTGCCTTGCTTTGCCTTGTTATGCTTTGCCCTTTTGCCTTGCCTTGCTTTGCCATTTTGCCTTTCCTTGAATTGCCCTTTTCCCTTACCTTGCCTTGACTTGCTATAGCCTTTTTCCTTGCCTTGCCTTGTCATACTTTGCCATTTTGACTTGCTTTGCTTTGCCCTTTTGCCTTGCCTTGCTTTGTCTCTTTGCCTTGTCTTGCCTTGCCTTCCTTTCTCCTTTTGCCCTGATTTGCCTTGCCTTTCTTTTGACCTTTTGCCTTGCCTTGCCATGCTTTGCTCTTTTTCAATGCCTTGCTTTGCCCTTTTGTCTTTCCTTGCCTTGCCTTGCTTTGCCATTTTCCCTTGCCTTGCTTTCCCCTTTTGCCTTGCCTTTCCTTGCTTTGGCCTTTTTCCTGGCCTTGCCATGGTTTGTCCTTTTGACTTACCTTGCCTTGCCTTTCTTTGCACTTTTGCCTGGCCTTGCTTTGCCCTTTTGCCTTGCCTTGCTTTGCCATTTTGCCTTTCCTTGAATTGCCCTTTTGCCTTACCTTGCCTTGACTTGCTATACCCTTTTTCCTTGCCTTGCCTTGTCATGCTTTGCCCTTTTGACTTGCCTTGCTTTGCCATTTTGCCTTGCCTTGCTTTGCCCTTTTGCCTTGCTTTGCCTTGTTATGCTTTGCCCTTTTGCCTTGCCTTGCTTTGCCATTTTGCCTTTCCTTGAATTGCCCTTTTGCCTTACTTTGCCTTGACTTGCTATACCCTTTTTCCTTGCCTTGCCTTGTCATACTTTGCCATTTTGACTTGCTTTGCTTTGCCCTTTTGCCTTGCCTTGCTTTGCCATTTTGCCTTTCCTTGAATTGCCCTTTTGCCTTACCTTGCCTTGACTTGCTATACCCTTTTTCCTTGCCTTGCCTTGTCATGCTTTGCCCTTTTGACTTGCTTTGCTTTGTCCTTTTGCCTTGCCTTGCTTTGCCATATTGCCTTTCCTTGAATTGCCCTTTTGCCTTACCTTGCCTTGACTTGCTATACCCTATTTCCTTGCCTTGCCTTGTCATGCTTTGCCCTTTTGACTTGCTTTGCTTTGTCCTTTTGCCTTGCCTTGCTTTGCCATTTTGCCTTTCCTTGAATTGCCCTTTTGCCTTACCTTGCCTTGACTTGCTATACCCTTTTTCCTTGCCTTGCCTTGTCATGCTTTGCCCTTTTGACTTTCCTTGCTTTGCCCTTTTGCCTTGCCTTGCTTTGCCCTTCTGCCTTGCTTTGCCTTGTTATGCTTTCCCTTTTGCCTTGTCTTGTTTTGCCATTTTGCTTTTCCTTGCTTATCCCTTTTGCCTTGCCTTTCCTTGCTTTGGCCTTTTTCCTGGCCTTGCCATGGTTTGTCCTTTTGACTTACCTTGCCTTGCCTTTCTTTGCCCTTTTGCCTGGCCTTGCATTGAGTTGCCCTTTTTCCTTGCCTTGCCATGCTTTGCCCTTTTGCCTTGCCTTGCTTTGTCATGTTGTCTTTCCTTTAATTGCCCTTTTGCCTTACCTTGCCTTGACTTGCTATACCCTTTTTCCTTGCCTTGCCTTTTCATGCTTTGCCCTTTTGACTTGCCTTGCTTTGCCCTTTTGCCTTGCTTGCCTTGTTATGCTTTGCCCTTCTGCCTTGCTTTGCTTTGCCATTTTGTCTTTCCTTGAATTGCCCTTTTGCCTTACCTTGCCTTGACTTGCTATACCCTTTTTCCTAGCCTTGCCTTGTCATGCTTTGCCCTTTTGACTTGCCTTGGTTTGCCCTTTTGCCTTGCTTTGCCTTGTTATGCTTTGCCCTTTTGCCTTGTCTTGCTTTGCCATTTTGCCTTTCCTTGCATTGCCCTTTTGCCTTGCCTTGCCTTGTCATGCTTTGCCCTTTTGCCTTGCCTTGCCTTGTCATGCTTTGCCCTTTTGACTTGCTTTGCTTTGCCCTTTTGCCTTGCCTTTCCTTGTTTTGCCGTTTTGAATTGCCTTGCATTGCCTTACTTTCATCTTTGCCTTGCCTTGACGTGTCTTCCTTATCGTTTTGCCTTGCCTTGCTTTGCTTTCCCCTTTTGCCTTGCCTTTCCTTGCCTTGCTTTACCCTTTTGCCTTCCTTTGCCTTGCCTTTCCATGCCTTCCTTTGACCCTTTGCCTTGCCTTGCTTTGACTCTTTGCCTTGACTTGCCTTGCCTTCCTTTCTCCTTTTGCCCTGATTTGCCTTGCCTTTCTTTTGACCTTTTGCCTTGCCTTGCCTTGCCATGCTTTGCTCTTTTTCCTTGCCTTGCTTTGCCCTTTTGTCTTGCCTTGCCTTGCCTTGCTTTGCCATTTTCCCTTGCCTTGCTTTCCCCTTTTGCCTTGCCTTTCCTTGCTTTGGCCTTTTTCCTGGCCTTGCCATGGTTTGTCCTTTTGACTTACCTTGCCTTGCCTTTCTTTGCACTTTTGCCCGGCCTTGCATTGAGTTGCCCTTTTTCCTTGTCTTGCCATGCTTTGCCCTTTTGCCTTGCCTTGCTTTGCCCTTTTGCCTTGCTTTGCCTTGTTATATGCTTTGCCCTTTTGCCTTGCCTTGCTTTGCCATTTTGCCTTTCCTTGAATTGCCCTTTTCCCTTACCTTGCCTTGACTTGCTATAGCCTTTTTCCTTGCCTTGCCTTGTCATACTTTGCCATTTTGACTTGCTTTGCTTTGCCCTTTTGCCTTGCCTTGCTTTGTCTCTTTGCCTTGTCTTGCCTTGCCTTCCTTTCTCCTTTTGCCCTGATTTGCCTTGCCTTTCTTTTGACCTTTTGCCTTGCCTTGCCATGCTTTGCTCTTTTTCAATGCCTTGCTTTGCCCTTTTGTCTTTCCTTGCCTTGCCTTGCTTTGCCATTTTCCCTTGCCTTGCTTTCCCCTTTTGCCTTGCCTTTCCTTGCTTTGGCCTTTTTCCTGGCCTTGCCATGGTTTGTCCTTTTGACTTACCTTGCCTTGCCTTTCTTTGCACTTTTGCCTGGCCTTGCTTTGCCCTTTTGCCTTGCCTTGCTTTGCCATTTTGCCTTTCCTTGAATTGCCCTTTTGCCTTACCTTGCCTTGACTTGCTATACCCTTTTTCCTTGCCTTGCCTTTTCATGCTTTGCCCTTTTGACTTGCCTTGCTTTGCCCTTTTGCCTTGCTTGCCTTGTTATGCTTTGCCCTTCTGCCTTGCTTTGCTTTGCCATTTTGTCTTTCCTTGAATTGCCCTTTTGCCTTACCTTGCCTTGACTTGCTATACCCTTTTTCCTTGCCTTGCCTTTTCATGCTTTGCCCTTTTGCCTTGCCTTGCTTTGCCATTTTGCCTTTCCTTGAATTGCCCTTTTGCCTTACCTTGCCTTGACTTGCTATACCCTTTTTCCTAGCCTTGCCTTGTCATGCTTTGCCCTTTTGACTTGCCTTGGTTTGCCCTTTTGCCTTGCTTTGCCTTGTTATGCTTTGCCCTTTTGCCTTGTCTTGCTTTGCCATTTTGCCTTTCCTTGCATTGCCCTTTTGCCTTACCTTGCCTTGTCATGCTTTAGACTTTTGCCTTGCCTTGCCTTGTCATGCTTTGCCCTTTTGACTTGCTTTGCTTTGCCCTTTTGCCTTGCCTTTCCTTGTTTTGCCGTTTTGAATTGCCTTGCATTGCCTTACTTTCATCTTTGCCTTGCCTTGACGTGTCTTCCTTATCGTTTTGCCTTGCCTTGCTTTGCTTTCCCCTTTTGCCTTGCCTTTCCTTGCCTTGCTTTACCCTTTTGCCTTCCTTTGCCTTGCCTTTCCATGCCTTCCTTTGACCCTTTGCCTTGCCTTGCTTTGACTCTTTGCCTTGACTTGCCTTGCCTTCCTTTCTCCTTTTGCCCTGATTTGCCTTGCCTTTCTTTTGACCTTTTGCCTTGCCTTGCCTTGCCATGCTTTGCTCTTTTTCCTTGCCTTGCTTTGCCCTTTTGTCTTTCCTTGCCTTGCCTTGCTTTGCCATTTTCCCTTGCCTTGCTTTCCCCATTTGCCTTGCCTTTCCTTGCTTTGGCCTTTTTCCTGGCCTTGCCATGGTTTGTCCTTTTGACTTACCTTGCCTTGCCTTTCTTTGCACTTTTGCCCGGCCTTGCATTGAGTTGCCCTTTTTCCTTGTCTTGCCATGCTTTGCCCTTTTGCCTTGCCTTGCTTTGCCCTTTTGCCTTGCTTTGCCTTGTTATGCTTTGCCCTTTTGCCTTGCCTTGCTTTGCCATTTTGCCTTTCCTTGAATTGCCCTTTTGCCTTACCTTGCCTTGACTTGCTATAGCCTTTTTCCTTGCCTTGCCTTGTCATACTTTGCCATTTTGACTTGTTTTGCTTTGCCCTTTTGCCTTGCCTTGCTTTGTCTCTTTGCCTTGTCTTGCCTTGCCTTCCTTTCTCCTTTTGCCCTGATTTGCCTTGCCTTTCTTTTGACCTTTTGCCTTGCCTTGCCATGCTTTGCTCTTTTTCCTTGCCTTGCTTTGCCCTTTTGTCTTTCCTTGCCTTGCCTTGCTTTGCCATTTTCCCTTGCCTTGCTTTCCCCTTTTGCCTTGCCTTTCCTTGCTTTGGCCTTTTTCCTGGCCTTGCCATGGTTTGTCCTTTTGACTTACCTTGCCTTGCCTTTCTTTGCACTTTTGCCTGGCCTTGCTTTGCCCTTTTGCCTTGCCTTGCTTTGCCATTTTGCCTTTCCTTGAATTGCCCTTTTGCCTTACCTTGCCTTGACTTGCTATACCCTTTTTCCTTGCCTTGCCTTGTCATGCTTTGCCCTTTTGACTTGCCTTGCTTTGCCATTTTGCCTTGCCTTGCTTTGCCCTTTTGCCTTGCTTTGCCTTGTTATGCTTTGCCCTTTTGCCTTGCCTTGCTTTGCCATTTTGCCTTTCCTTGAATTGCCCTTTTGCCTTACTTTGCCTTGACTTGCTATACCCTTTTTCCTTGCCTTGCCTTGTCATACTTTGCCATTTTGACTTGCTTTGCTTTGCCCTTTTGCCTTGCCTTGCTTTGCCATTTTGCCTTTCCTTGAATTGCCCTTTTGCCTTACCTTGCCTTGACTTGCTATACCCTTTTTCCTTGCCTTGCCTTGTCATGCTTTGCCCTTTTGACTTGCTTTGCTTTGTCCTTTTGCCTTGCCTTGCTTTGCCATTTTGCCTTTTCTTGAATTGCCCTTTTGCCTTACCTTGCCTTGACTTGCTATACCCTATTTCCTTGCCTTGCCTTGTCATGCTTTGCCCTTTTGACTTGCTTTGCTTTGTCCTTTTGCCTTGCCTTGCTTTGCCATTTTGCCTTTCCTTGAATTGCCCTTTTGCCTTACCTTGCCTTGACTTGCTATACCCTTTTTCCTTGCCTTGCCTTGTCATGCTTTGCCCTTTTGACTTTCCTTGCTTTGCCCTTTTGCCTTGCCTTGCTTTGCCCTTCTGCCTTGCTTTGCCTTGTTATGCTTTCCCTTTTGCCTTGTCTTGTTTTGCCATTTTGCTTTTCCTTGCTTTTCCCTTTTGCCTTGCCTTTCCTTGCTTTGGCCTTTTTCCTGGCCTTGCCATGGTTTGTCCTTTTGACTTACCTTGCCTTGCCTTTCTTTGCCCTTTTGCCTGGCCTTGCATTGAGTTGCCCTTTTTCCTTGCCTTGCCATGCTTTGCCCTTTTGCCTTGCCTTGCTTTGTCATGTTGTCTTTCCTTTAATTGCCCTTTTGCCTTACCTTGCCTTGACTTGCTATACCCTTTTTCCTTGCCTTGCCTTTTCATGCTTTGCCCTTTTGACTTGCCTTGCTTTGCCCTTTTGCCTTGCTTGCCTTGTTATGCTTTGCCCTTCTGCCTTGCTTTGCTTTGCCATTTTGTCTTTCCTTGAATTGCCCTTTTGCCTTACCTTGCCTTGACTTGCTATACCCTTTTTCCTTGCCTTGCCTTTTCATGCTTTGCCCTTTTGCCTTGCCTTGCTTTGCCATTTTGCCTTTCCTTGAATTGCCCTTTTGCCTTACCTTGCCTTGACTTGCTATACCCTTTTTCCTAGCCTTGCCTTGTCATGCTTTGCCCTTTTGACTTGCCTTGGTTTGCCCTTTTGCCTTGCTTTGCCTTGTTATGCTTTGCCCTTTTGCCTTGTCTTGCTTTGCCATTTTGCCTTTCCTTGCATTGCCCTTTTGCCTTGCCTTGCCTTGTCATGCTTTGCCCTTTTGACTTGCTTTGCTTTGCCCTTTTGCCTTGCCTTTCCTTGTTTTGCCGTTTTGAATTGCCTTGCATTGCCTTACTTTCATCTTTGCCTTGCCTTGACGTGTCTTCCTTATCGTTTTGCCTTGCCTTGCTTTGCTTTCCCCTTTTGCCTTGCCTTTCCTTGCCTTGCTTTACCCTTTTGCCTTCCTTTGCCTTGCCTTTCCATGCCTTCCTTTGACCCTTTGCCTTGCCTTGCTTTGACTCTTTGCCTTGACTTGCCTTGCCTTCCTTTCTCCTTTTGCCCTGATTTGCCTTGCCTTTCTTTTGACCTTTTGCCTTGCCTTGCCTTGCCATGCTTTGCTCTTTTTCCTTGCCTTGCTTTGCCCTTTTGTCTTGCCTTGCCTTGCCTTGCTTTGCCATTTTCCCTTGCCTTGCTTTCCCCTTTTGCCTTGCCTTTCCTTGCTTTGGCCTTTTTCCTGGCCTTGCCATGGTTTGTCCTTTTGACTTACCTTGCCTTGCCTTTCTTTGCACTTTTGCCCGGCCTTGCATTGAGTTGCCCTTTTTCCTTGTCTTGCCATGCTTTGCCCTTTTGCCTTGCCTTGCTTTGCCCTTTTGCCTTGCTTTGCCTTGTTATGCTTTGCCCTTTTGCCTTGCCTTGCTTTGCCATTTTGCCTTTCCTTGAATTGCCCTTTTGCCTTACCTTGCCTTGACTTGCTATAGCCTTTTTCCTTGCCTTGCCTTGTCATACTTTGCCATTTTGACTTGTTTTGCTTTGCCCTTTTGCCTTGCCTTGCTTTGTCTCTTTGCCTTGTCTTGCCTTGCCTTCCTTTCTCCTTTTGCCCTGATTTGCCTTGCCTTTCTTTTGACCTTTTGCCTTGCCTTGCCATGCTTTGCTCTTTTTCCTTGCCTTGCTTTGCCCTTTTGTCTTTCCTTGCCTTGCCTTGCTTTGCCATTTTCCCTTGCCTTGCTTTCCCCTTTTGCCTTGCCTTTCCTTGCTTTGGCCTTTTTCCTGGCCTTGCCATGGTTTGTCCTTTTGACTTACCTTGCCTTGCCTTTCTTTGCACTTTTGCCTGGCCTTGCTTTGCCCTTTTGCCTTGCCTTGCTTTGCCATTTTGCCTTTCCTTGAATTGCCCTTTTGCCTTACCTTGCCTTGACTTGCTATACCCTTTTTCCTTGCCTTGCCTTGTCATGCTTTGCCCTTTTGACTTGCCTTGCTTTGCCATTTTGCCTTGCCTTGCTTTGCCCTTTTGCCTTGCTTTGCCTTGTTATGCTTTGCCCTTTTGCCTTGCCTTGCTTTGCCATTTTGCCTTTCCTTGAATTGCCCTTTTGCCTTACTTTGCCTTGACTTGCTATACCCTTTTTCCTTGCCTTGCCTTGTCATACTTTGCCATTTTGACTTGCTTTGCTTTGCCCTTTTGCCTTGCCTTGCTTTGCCATTTTGCCTTTCCTTGAATTGCCCTTTTGCCTTACCTTGCCTTGACTTGCTATAACCTTTTTCCTTGCCTTGCCTTGTCATGCTTTGCCCTTTTGACTTGCTTTGCTTTGCCCTTTTGCCTTGCCTTGCTTTGCCATTTTGCCTTTCCTTGAATTGCCCTTTTGCCTTACCTTGCCTTGACTTGCTATACCCTATTTCCTTGCCTTGCCTTGTCATGCTTTGCCCTTTTGACTTGCTTTGCTTTGTCCTTTTGCCTTGCCTTGCTTTGCCATTTTGCCTTTCCTTGAATTGCCCTTTTGCCTTACCTTGCCTTGACTTGCTATACCCTTTTTCCTTGCCTTGCCTTGTCATGCTTTGCCCTTTTGACTTTCCTTGCTTTGCCCTTTTGCCTTGCCTTGCTTTGCCCTTCTGCCTTGCTTTGCCTTGTTATGCTTTCCCTTTTGCCTTGTCTTGTTTTGCCATTTTGCTTTTCCTTGCTTATCCCTTTTGCCTTGCCTTTCCTTGCTTTGGCCTTTTTCCTGGCCTTGCCATGGTTTGTCCTTTTGACTTACCTTGCCTTGCCTTTCTTTGCCCTTTTGCCTGGCCTTGCATTGAGTTGCCCTTTTTCCTTGCCTTGCCATGCTTTGCCCTTTTGCCTTGCCTTGCTTTGTCATGTTGTCTTTCCTTTAATTGCCCTTTTGCCTTACCTTGCCTTGACTTGCTATACCCTTTTTCCTTGCCTTGCCTTTTCATGCTTTGCCCTTTTGACTTGCCTTGCTTTGCCCTTTTGCCTTGCTTGCCTTGTTATGCTTTGCCCTTCTGCCTTGCTTTGCTTTGCCATTTTGTCTTTCCTTGAATTGCCCTTTTGCCTTACCTTGCCTTGACTTGCTATACCCTTTTTCCTAGCCTTGCCTTGTCATGCTTTGCCCTTTTGACTTGCCTTGGTTTGCCCTTTTGCCTTGCTTTGCCTTGTTATGCTTTGCCCTTTTGCCTTGTCTTGCTTTGCCATTTTGCCTTTCCTTGCATTGCCCTTTTGCCTTGCCTTGCCTTGTCATGCTTTGCCCTTTTGCCTTGCCTTGCCTTGTCATGCTTTGCCCTTTTGACTTGCTTTGCTTTGCCCTTTTGCCTTGCCTTTCCTTGTTTTGCCGTTTTGAATTGCCTTGCATTGCCTTACTTTCATCTTTGCCTTGCCTTGACGTGTCTTCCTTATCGTTTTGCCTTGCCTTGCTTTGCTTTCCCCTTTTGCCTTGCCTTTCCTTGCCTTGCTTTACCCTTTTGCCTTCCTTTGCCTTGCCTTTCCATGCCTTCCTTTGACCCTTTGCCTTGCCTTGCTTTGACTCTTTGCCTTGACTTGCCTTGCCTTCCTTTCTCCTTTTGCCCTGATTTGCCTTGCCTTTCTTTTGACCTTTTGCCTTGCCTTGCCTTGCCATGCTTTGCTCTTTTTCCTTGCCTTGCTTTGCCCTTTTGTCTTGCCTTGCCTTGCCTTGCTTTGCCATTTTCCCTTGCCTTGCTTTCCCCTTTTGCCTTGCCTTTCCTTGCTTTGGCCTTTTTCCTGGCCTTGCCATGGTTTGTCCTTTTGACTTACCTTGCCTTGCCTTTCTTTGCACTTTTGCCCGGCCTTGCATTGAGTTGCCCTTTTTCCTTGTCTTGCCATGCTTTGCCCTTTTGCCTTGCCTTGCTTTGCCCTTTTGCCTTGCTTTGCCTTGTTATGCTTTGCCCTTTTGCCTTGCCTTGCTTTGCCATTTTGCCTTTCCTTGAATTGCCCTTTTCCCTTACCTTGCCTTGACTTGCTATAGCCTTTTTCCTTGCCTTGCCTTGTCATACTTTGCCATTTTGACTTGCTTTGCTTTGCCCTTTTGCCTTGCCTTGCTTTGTCTCTTTGCCTTGTCTTGCCTTGCCTTCCTTTCTCCTTTTGCCCTGATTTGCCTTGCCTTTCTTTTGACCTTTTGCCTTGCCTTGCCATGCTTTGCTCTTTTTCAATGCCTTGCTTTGCCCTTTTGTCTTTCCTTGCCTTGCCTTGCTTTGCCATTTTCCCTTGCCTTGCTTTCCCCTTTTGCCTTGCCTTTCCTTGCTTTGGCCTTTTTCCTGGCCTTGCCATGGTTTGTCCTTTTGACTTACCTTGCCTTGCCTTTCTTTGCACTTTTGCCTGGCCTTGCTTTGCCCTTTTGCCTTGCCTTGCTTTGCCATTTTGCCTTTCCTTGAATTGCCCTTTTGCCTTACCTTGCCTTGACTTGCTATACCCTTTTTCCTTGCCTTGCCTTTTCATGCTTTGCCCTTTTGACTTGCCTTGCTTTGCCCTTTTGCCTTGCTTGCCTTGTTATGCTTTGCCCTTCTGCCTTGCTTTGCTTTGCCATTTTGTCTTTCCTTGAATTGCCCTTTTGCCTTACCTTGCCTTGACTTGCTATACCCTTTTTCCTTGCCTTGCCTTTTCATGCTTTGCCCTTTTGCCTTGCCTTGCTTTGCCATTTTGCCTTTCCTTGAATTGCCCTTTTGCCTTACCTTGCCTTGACTTGCTATACCCTTTTTCCTAGCCTTGCCTTGTCATGCTTTGCCCTTTTGACTTGCCTTGGTTTGCCCTTTTGCCTTGCTTTGCCTTGTTATGCTTTGCCCTTTTGCCTTGTCTTGCTTTGCCATTTTGCCTTTCCTTGCATTGCCCTTTTGCCTTACCTTGCCTTGTCATGCTTTAGACTTTTGCCTTGCCTTGCCTTGTCATGCTTTGCCCTTTTGACTTGCTTTGCTTTGCCCTTTTGCCTTTTCTTTCCTTGTTTTGCCGTTTTGAATTGCCTTGCATTGCCTTACTTTCATCTTTGCCTTGCCTTGACGTGTCTTCCTTATCGTTTTGCCTTGCCTTGCTTTGCTTTCCCCTTTTGCCTTGCCTTTCCTTGCCTTGCTTTACCCTTTTGCCTTCCTTTGCCTTGCCTTTCCATGCCTTCCTTTGACCCTTTGCCTTGCCTTGCTTTGACTCTTTGCCTTGACTTGCCTTGCCTTCCTTTCTCCTTTTGCCCTGATTTGCCTTGCCTTTCTTTTGACCTTTTGCCTTGCCTTGCCTTGCCATGCTTTGCTCTTTTTCCTTGCCTTGCTTTGCCCTTTTGTCTTTCCTTGCCTTGCCTTGCTTTGCCATTTTCCCTTGCCTTGCTTTCCCCTTTTGCCTTGCCTTTCCTTGCTTTGGCCTTTTTCCTGGCCTTGCCATGGTTTGTCCTTTTGACTTACCTTGCCTTGCCTTTCTTTGCACTTTTGCCCGGCCTTGCATTGAGTTGCCCTTTTTCCTTGTCTTGCCATGCTTTGCCCTTTTGCCTTGCCTTGCTTTGCCCTTTTGCCTTGCTTTGCCTTGTTATGCTTTGCCCTTTTGCCTTGCCTTGCTTTGCCATTTTGCCTTTCCTTGAATTGCCCTTTTGCCTTACCTTGCCTTGACTTGCTATAGCCTTTTTCCTTGCCTTGCCTTGTCATACTTTGCCATTTTGACTTGTTTTGCTTTGCCCTATTGCCTTGCCTTGCTTTGTCTCTTTGCCTTGTCTTGCCTTGCCTTCCTTTCTCCTTTTGCCCTGATTTGCCTTGCCTTTCTTTTGACCTTTTGCCTTGCCTTGCCATGCTTTGCTCTTTTTCCTTGCCTTGCTTTGCCCTTTTGTCTTTCCTTGCCTTGCCTTGCTTTGCCATTTTCCCTTGCCTTGCTTTCCCCTTTTGCCTTGCCTTTCCTTTCTTTGGCCTTTTTCCTGGCCTTGCCATGGTTTGTCCTTTTGACTTACCTTGCCTTGCCTTTCCTTGCACTTTTGCCTGGCCTTGCTTTGCCCTTTTGCCTTGCCTTGCTTTGCCATTTTGCCTTTCCTTGAATTGCCCTTTTGCCTTACCTTGCCTTGACTTGCTATACCCTTTTTCCTTGCCTTGCCTTGTCATGCTTTGCCCTTTTGACTTGCCTTGCTTTGCCATTTTGCCTTGCCTTGCTTTGCCCTTTTGCCTTGCTTTGCCTTGTTATGCTTTGCCCTTTTGCCTTGCCTTGCTTTGCCATTTTGCCTTTCCTTGAATTGCCCTTTTGCCTTACTTTGCCTTGACTTGCTATACCCTTTTTCCTTGCCTTGCCTTGTCATACTTTGCCATTTTGACTTGCTTTGCTTTGCCCTTTTGCCTTGCCTTGCTTTGCCATTTTGCCTTTCCTTGAATTGCCCTTTTGTCTTACCTTGCCTTGACTTGCTATACCCTTTTTCCTTGCCTTGCCTTGTCATGCTTTGCCCTTTTGACTTGCTTTGCTTTGTCCTTTTGCCTTGCCTTGCTTTGCCATTTTGCCTTTTCTTGAATTGCCCTTTTGCCTTACCTTGCCTTGACTTGCTATACCCTATTTCCTTGCCTTGCCTTGTCATGCTTTGCCCTTTTGACTTGCTTTGCTTTGTCCTTTTGCCTTGCCTTGCTTTGCCATTTTGCCTTTCCTTGAATTGCCCTTTTGCCTTACCTTGCCTTGACTTGCTATACCCTTTTTCCTTGCCTTGCCTTGTCATGCTTTGCCCTTTTGACTTTCCTTGCTTTGCCCTTTTGCCTTGCCTTGCTTTGCCCTTCTGCCTTGCTTTGCCTTGTTATGCTTTCCCTTTTGCCTTGTCTTGTTTTGCCATTTTGCTTTTCCTTGCTTTTCCCTTTTGCCTTGCCTTTCCTTGCTTTGGCCTTTTTCCTGGCCTTGCCATGGTTTGTCCTTTTGACTTACCTTGCCTTGCCTTTCTTTGCCCTTTTGCCTGGCCTTGCATTGAGTTGCCCTTTTTCCTTGCCTTGCCATGCTTTGCCCTTTTGCCTTGCCTTGCTTTGTCATGTTGTCTTTCCTTTAATTGCCCTTTTGCCTTACCTTGCCTTGACTTGCTATACCCTTTTTCCTTGCCTTGCCTTTTCATGCTTTGCCCTTTTGACTTGCCTTGCTTTGCCCTTTTGCCTTGCTTGCCTTGTTATGCTTTGCCCTTCTGCCTTGCTTTGCTTTGCCATTTTGTCTTTCCTTGAATTGCCCTTTTGCCTTACCTTGCCTTGACTTGCTATACCCTTTTTCCTTGCCTTGCCTTTTCATGCTTTGCCCTTTTGCCTTGCCTTGCTTTGCCATTTTGCCTTTCCTTGAATTGCCCTTTTGCCTTACCTTGCCTTGACTTGCTATACCCTTTTTCCTAGCCTTGCCTTGTCATGCTTTGCCCTTTTGACTTGCCTTGGTTTGCCCTTTTGCCTTGCTTTGCCTTGTTATGCTTTGCCCTTTTGCCTTGTCTTGCTTTGCCATTTTGCCTTTCCTTGCATTGCCCTTTTGCCTTGCCTTGCCTTGTCATGCTTTGCCCTTTTGACTTGCTTTGCTTTGCCCTTTTGCCTTGCCTTTCCTTGTTTTGCCGTTTTGAATTGCCTTGCATTGCCTTACTTTCATCTTTGCCTTGCCTTGACGTGTCTTCCTTATCGTTTTGCCTTGCCTTGCTTTGCTTTCCCCTTTTGCCTTGCCTTTCCTTGCCTTGCTTTACCCTTTTGCCTTCCTTTGCCTTGCCTTTCCATGCCTTCCTTTGACCCTTTGCCTTGCCTTGCTTTGACTCTTTGCCTTGACTTGCCTTGCCTTCCTTTCTCCTTTTGCCCTGATTTGCCTTGCCTTTCTTTTGACCTTTTGCCTTGCCTTGCCTTGCCATGCTTTGCTCTTTTTCCTTGCCTTGCTTTGCCCTTTTGTCTTGCCTTGCCTTGCCTTGCTTTGCCATTTTCCCTTGCCTTGCTTTCCCCTTTTGCCTTGCCTTTCCTTGCTTTGGCCTTTTTCCTGGCCTTGCCATGGTTTGTCCTTTTGACTTACCTTGCCTTGCCTTTCTTTGCACTTTTGCCCGGCCTTGCATTGAGTTGCCCTTTTTCCTTGTCTTGCCATGCTTTGCCCTTTTGCCTTGCCTTGCTTTGCCCTTTTGCCTTGCTTTGCCTTGTTATGCTTTGCCCTTTTGCCTTGCCTTGCTTTGCCATTTTGCCTTTCCTTGAATTGCCCTTTTGCCTTACCTTGCCTTGACTTGCTATAGCCTTTTTCCTTGCCTTGCCTTGTCATACTTTGCCATTTTGACTTGTTTTGCTTTGCCCTTTTGCCTTGCCTTGCTTTGTCTCTTTGCCTTGTCTTGCCTTGCCTTCCTTTCTCCTTTTGCCCTGATTTGCCTTGCCTTTCTTTTGACCTTTTGCCTTGCCTTGCCATGCTTTGCTCTTTTTCCTTGCCTTGCTTTGCCCTTTTGTCTTTCCTTGCCTTGCCTTGCTTTGCCATTTTCCCTTGCCTTGCTTTCCCCTTTTGCCTTGCCTTTCCTTGCTTTGGCCTTTTTCCTGGCCTTGCCATGGTTTGTCCTTTTGACTTACCTTGCCTTGCCTTTCTTTGCACTTTTGCCTGGCCTTGCTTTGCCCTTTTGCCTTGCCTTGCTTTGCCATTTTGCCTTTCCTTGAATTGCCCTTTTGCCTTACCTTGCCTTGACTTGCTATACCCTTTTTCCTTGCCTTGCCTTGTCATGCTTTGCCCTTTTGACTTGCCTTGCTTTGCCATTTTGCCTTGCCTTGCTTTGCCCTTTTGCCTTGCTTTGCCTTGTTATGCTTTGCCCTTTTGCCTTGCCTTGCTTTGCCATTTTGCCTTTCCTTGAATTGCCCTTTTGCCTTACTTTGCCTTGACTTGCTATACCCTTTTTCCTTGCCTTGCCTTGTCATACTTTGCCATTTTGACTTGCTTTGCTTTGCCCTTTTGCCTTGCCTTGCTTTGCCATTTTGCCTTTCCTTGAATTGCCCTTTTGCCTTACCTTGCCTTGACTTGCTATAACCTTTTTCCTTGCCTTGCCTTGTCATGCTTTGCCCTTTTGACTTGCTTTGCTTTGCCCTTTTGCCTTGCCTTGCTTTGCCATTTTGCCTTTCCTTGAATTGCCCTTTTGCCTTACCTTGCCTTGACTTGCTATACCCTATTTCCTTGCCTTGCCTTGTCATGCTTTGCCCTTTTGACTTGCTTTGCTTTGTCCTTTTGCCTTGCCTTGCTTTGCCATTTTGCCTTTCCTTGAATTGCCCTTTTGCCTTACCTTGCCTTGACTTGCTATACCCTTTTTCCTTGCCTTGCCTTGTCATGCTTTGCCCTTTTGACTTTCCTTGCTTTGCCCTTTTGCCTTGCCTTGCTTTGCCCTTCTGCCTTGCTTTGCCTTGTTATGCTTTCCCTTTTGCCTTGTCTTGTTTTGCCATTTTGCTTTTCCTTGCTTTTCCCTTTTGCCTTGCCTTTCCTTGCTTTGGCCTTTTTCCTGGCCTTGCCATGGTTTGTCCTTTTGACTTACCTTGCCTTGCCTTTCTTTGCCCTTTTGCCTGGCCTTGCATTGAGTTGCCCTTTTTCCTTGCCTTGCCATGCTTTGCCCTTTTGCCTTGCCTTGCTTTGTCATGTTGTCTTTCCTTTAATTGCCCTTTTGCCTTACCTTGCCTTGACTTGCTATACCCTTTTTCCTTGCCTTGCCTTTTCATGCTTTGCCCTTTTGACTTGCCTTGCTTTGCCCTTTTGCCTTGCTTGCCTTGTTATGCTTTGCCCTTCTGCCTTGCTTTGCTTTGCCATTTTGTCTTTCCTTGAATTGCCCTTTTGCCTTACCTTGCCTTGACTTGCTATACCCTTTTTCCTTGCCTTGCCTTTTCATGCTTTGCCCTTTTGCCTTGCCTTGCTTTGCCATTTTGCCTTTCCTTGAATTGCCCTTTTGCCTTACCTTGCCTTGACTTGCTATACCCTTTTTCCTAGCCTTGCCTTGTCATGCTTTGCCCTTTTGACTTGCCTTGGTTTGCCCTTTTGCCTTGCTTTGCCTTGTTATGCTTTGCCCTTTTGCCTTGTCTTGCTTTGCCATTTTGCCTTTCCTTGCATTGCCCTTTTGCCTTACCTTGCCTTGTCATGCTTTAGCCTTTTGCCTTGCCTTGCCTTGTCATGCTTTGCCCTTTTGACTTGCTTTGCTTTGCCCTTTTGCCTTGCCTTTCCTTGTTTTGCCGTTTTGAATTGCCTTGCATTGCCTTACTTTCATCTTTGCCTTGCCTTGACGTGTCTTCCTTATCGTTTTGCCTTGCCTTGCTTTGCTTTCCCCTTTTGCCTTGCCTTTCCTTGCCTTGCTTTACCCTTTTGCCTTCCTTTGCCTTGCCTTTCCATGCCTTCCTTTGACCCTTTGCCTTGCCTTGCTTTGACTCTTTGCCTTGACTTGCCTTGCCTTCCTTTCTCCTTTTGCCCTGATTTGCCTTGCCTTTCTTTTGACCTTTTGCCTTGCCTTGCCTTGCCATGCTTTGCTCTTTTTCCTTGCCTTGCTTTGCCCTTTTGTCTTGCCTTGCCTTGCCTTGCTTTGCCATTTTCCCTTGCCTTGCTTTCCCCTTTTGCCTTGCCTTTCCTTGCTTTGGCCTTTTTCCTGGCCTTGCCATGGTTTGTCCTTTTGACTTACCTTGCCTTGCCTTTCTTTGCACTTTTGCCCGGCCTTGCATTGAGTTGCCCTTTTTCCTTGTCTTGCCATGCTTTGCCCTTTTGCCTTGCCTTGCTTTGCCCTTTTGCCTTGCTTTGCCTTGTTATGCTTTGCCCTTTTGCCTTGCCTTGCTTTGCCATTTTGCCTTTCCTTGAATTGCCCTTTTCCCTTACCTTGCCTTGACTTGCTATAGCCTTTTTCCTTGCCTTGCCTTGTCATACTTTGCCATTTTGACTTGCTTTGCTTTGCCCTTTTGCCTTGCCTTGCTTTGTCTCTTTGCCTTGTCTTGCCTTGCCTTCCTTTCTCCTTTTGCCCTGATTTGCCTTGCCTTTCTTTTGACCTTTTGCCTTGCCTTGCCATGCTTTGCTCTTTTTCAATGCCTTGCTTTGCCCTTTTGTCTTTCCTTGCCTTGCCTTGCTTTGCCATTTTCCCTTGCCTTGCTTTCCCCTTTTGCCTTGCCTTTCCTTGCTTTGGCCTTTTTCCTGGCCTTGCCATGGTTTGTCCTTTTGACTTACCTTGCCTTGCCTTTCTTTGCACTTTTGCCTGGCCTTGCTTTGCCCTTTTGCCTTGCCTTGCTTTGCCATTTTGCCTTTCCTTGAATTGCCCTTTTGCCTTACCTTGCCTTGACTTGCTATACCCTTTTTCCTTGCCTTGCCTTGTCATGCTTTGCCCTTTTGACTTGCCTTGCTTTGCCATTTTGCCTTGCCTTGCTTTGCCCTTTTGCCTTGCTTTGCCTTGTTATGCTTTGCCCTTTTGCCTTGCCTTGCTTTGCCATTTTGCTTTTCCTTGAATTGCCCTTTTGCCTTACTTTGCCTTGACTTGCTATACCCTTTTTCCTTGCCTTGCCTTGTCATACTTTGCCATTTTGACTTGCTTTGCTTTGCCCTTTTGCCTTGCCTTGCTTTGCCATTTTGCCTTTCCTTGAATTGCCCTTTTGCCTTACCTTGCCTTGACTTGCTATACCCTTTTTCCTTGCCTTGCCTTGTCATGCTTTGCCCTTTTGACTTGCTTTGCTTTGTCCTTTTGCCTTGCCTTGCTTTGCCATATTGCCTTTCCTTGAATTGCCCTTTTGCCTTACCTTGCCTTGACTTGCTATACCCTATTTCCTTGCCTTGCCTTGTCATGCTTTGCCCTTTTGACTTGCTTTGCTTTGTCCTTTTGCCTTGCCTTGCTTTGCCATTTTGCCTTTCCTTGAATTGCCCTTTTGCCTTACCTTGCCTTGACTTGCTATACCCTTTTTCCTTGCCTTGCCTTGTCATGCTTTGCCCTTTTGACTTTCCTTGCTTTGCCCTTTTGCCTTGCCTTGCTTTGCCCTTCTGCCTTGCTTTGCCTTGTTATGCTTTCCCTTTTGCCTTGTCTTGTTTTGCCATTTTGCTTTTCCTTGCTTATCCCTTTTGCCTTGCCTTTCCTTGCTTTGGCCTTTTTCCTGGCCTTGCCATGGTTTGTCCTTTTGACTTACCTTGCCTTGCCTTTCTTTGCCCTTTTGCCTGGCCTTGCATTGAGTTGCCCTTTTTCCTTGCCTTGCCATGCTTTGCCCTTTTGCCTTGCCTTGCTTTGTCATGTTGTCTTTCCTTTAATTGCCCTTTTGCCTTACCTTGCCTTGACTTGCTATACCCTTTTTCCTTGCCTTGCCTTTTCATGCTTTGCCCTTTTGACTTGCCTTGCTTTGCCCTTTTGCCTTGCTTGCCTTGTTATGCTTTGCCCTTCTGCCTTGCTTTGCTTTGCCATTTTGTCTTTCCTTGAATTGCCCTTTTGCCTTACCTTGCCTTGACTTGCTATACCCTTTTTCCTAGCCTTGCCTTGTCATGCTTTGCCCTTTTGACTTGCCTTGGTTTGCCCTTTTGCCTTGCTTTGCCTTGTTATGCTTTGCCCTTTTGCCTTGTCTTGCTTTGCCATTTTGCCTTTCCTTGCATTGCCCTTTTGCCTTGCCTTGCCTTGTCATGCTTTGCCCTTTTGCCTTGCCTTGCCTTGCCTTGCTTTGCCATTTTCCCTTGCCTTGCTTTCCCCTTTTGCCTTGCCTTTCCTTGCTTTGGCCTTTTTCCTGGCCTTGCCATGGTTTGTCCTTTTGACTTACCTTGCCTTGCCTTTCTTTGCACTTTTGCCTTGCCTTGCTTTGCCCTTTTGCCTTGCCTTGCTTTGCCATTTTGCCTTTCCTTGAATTGCCCTTTTGCCTTACCTTGCCTTGACTTGCTATACCCTTTTTCCTTGCCTTGCCTTTTCATGCTTTGCCCTTTTGACTTGCCTTGCTTTGCCCTTTTGCCTTGCTTGCCTTGTTATGCTTTGCCCTTCTGCCTTGCTTTGCTTTGCCATTTTGTCTTTCCTTGAATTGCCCTTTTGCCTTACCTTGCCTTGACTTGCTATACCCTTTTTCCTTGCCTTGCCTTTTCATGCTTTGCCCTTTTGCCTTGCCTTGCTTTGCCATTTTGCCTTTCCTTGAATTGCCCTTTTGCCTTACCTTGCCTTGACTTGCTATACCCTTTTTCCTAGCCTTGCCTTGTCATGCTTTGCCCTTTTGACTTGCCTTGGTTTGCCCTTTTGCCTTGCTTTGCCTTGTTATGCTTTGCCCTTTTGCCTTGTCTTGCTTTGCCATTTTGCCTTTCCTTGCATTGCCCTTTTGCCTTACCTTGCCTTGTCATGCTTTAGACTTTTGCCTTGCCTTGCCTTGTCATGCTTTGCCCTTTTGACTTGCTTTGCTTTGCCCTTTTGCCTTGCCTTTCCTTGTTTTGCCGTTTTGAATTGCCTTGCATTGCGTTACTTTCATCTTTGCCTTGCCTTGACGTGTCTTCCTTATCGTTTTGCCTTGCCTTGCTTTGCTTTCCCCTTTTGCCTTGCCTTTCCTTGCCTTGCTTTACCCTTTTGCCTTCCTTTGCCTTGCCTTTCCATGCCTTCCTTTGACCCTTTGCCTTGCCTTGCTTTGACTCTTTGCCTTGACTTGCCTTGCCTTCCTTTCTCCTTTTGCCCTGATTTGCCTTGCCTTTCTTTTGACCTTTTGCCTTGCCTTGCCTTGCCATGCTTTGCTCTTTTTCCTTGCCTTGCTTTGCCCTTTTGTCTTTCCTTGCCTTGCCTTGCTTTGCCATTTTCCCTTGCCTTGCTTTCCCCTTTTGCCTTGCCTTTCCTTGCTTTGGCCTTTTTCCTGGCCTTGCCATGGTTTGTCCTTTTGACTTACCTTGCCTTGCCTTTCTTTGCACTTTTGCCCGGCCTTGCATTGAGTTGCCCTTTTTCCTTGTCTTGCCATGCTTTGCCCTTTTGCCTTGCCTTGCTTTGCCCTTTTGCCTTGCTTTGCCTTGTTATGCTTTGCCCTTTTGCCTTGCCTTGCTTTGCCATTTTGCCTTTCCTTGAATTGCCCTTTTGCCTTACCTTGCCTTGACTTGCTATAGCCTTTTTCCTTGCCTTGCCTTGTCATACTTTGCCATTTTGACTTGTTTTGCTTTGCCCTTTTGCCTTGCCTTGCTTTGTCTCTTTGCCTTGTCTTGCCTTGCCTTCCTTTCTCCTTTTGCCCTGATTTGCCTTGCCTTTCTTTTGACCTTTTGCCTTGCCTTGCCATGCTTTGCTCTTTTTCCTTGCCTTGCTTTGCCCTTTTGTCTTTCCTTGCCTTGCCTTGCTTTGCCATTTTCCCTTGCCTTGCTTTCCCCTTTTGCCTTGCCTTTCCTTGCTTTGGCCTTTTTCCTGGCCTTGCCATGGTTTGTCCTTTTGACTTACCTTGCCTTGCCTTTCTTTGCACTTTTGCCTGGCCTTGCTTTGCCCTTTTGCCTTGCCTTGCTTTGCCATTTTGCCTTTCCTTGAATTGCCCTTTTGCCTTACCTTGCCTTGACTTGCTATACCCTTTTTCCTTGCCTTGCCTTGTCATGCTTTGCCCTTTTGACTTGCCTTGCTTTGCCATTTTGCCTTGCCTTGCTTTGCCCTTTTGCCTTGCTTTGCCTTGTTATGCTTTGCCCTTTTGCCTTGCCTTGCTTTGCCATTTTGCCTTTCCTTGAATTGCCCTTTTGCCTTACTTTGCCTTGACTTGCTATACCCTTTTTCCTTGCCTTGCCTTGTCATACTTTGCCATTTTGACTTGCTTTGCTTTGCCCTTTTGCCTTGCCTTGCTTTGCCATTTTGCCTTTCCTTGAATTGCCCTTTTGCCTTACCTTGCCTTGACTTGCTATACCCTTTTTCCTTGCCTTGCCTTGTCATGCTTTGCCCTTTTGACTTGCTTTGCTTTGTCCTTTTGCCTTGCCTTGCTTTGCCATTTTGCCTTTTCTTGAATTGCCCTTTTGCCTTACCTTGCCTTGACTTGCTATACCCTATTTCCTTGCCTTGCCTTGTCATGCTTTGCCCTTTTGACTTGCTTTGCTTTGTCCTTTTGCCTTGCCTTGCTTTGCCATTTTGCCTTTCCTTGAATTGCCCTTTTGCCTTACCTTGCCTTGACTTGCTATACCCTTTTTCCTTGCCTTGCCTTGTCATGCTTTGCCCTTTTGACTTTCCTTGCTTTGCCCTTTTGCCTTGCCTTGCTTTGCCCTTCTGCCTTGCTTTGCCTTGTTATGCTTTCCCTTTTGCCTTGTCTTGTTTTGCCATTTTGCTTTTCCTTGCTTTTCCCTTTTGCCTTGCCTTTCCTTGCTTTGGCCTTTTTCCTGGCCTTGCCATGGTTTGTCCTTTTGACTTACCTTGCCTTGCCTTTCTTTGCCCTTTTGCCTGGCCTTGCATTGAGTTGCCCTTTTTCCTTGCCTTGCCATGCTTTGCCCTTTTGCCTTGCCTTGCTTTGTCATGTTGTCTTTCCTTTAATTGCCCTTTTGCCTTACCTTGCCTTGACTTGCTATACCCTTTTTCCTTGCCTTGCCTTTTCATGCTTTGCCCTTTTGACTTGCCTTGCTTTGCCCTTTTGCCTTGCTTGCCTTGTTATGCTTTGCCCTTCTGCCTTGCTTTGCTTTGCCATTTTGTCTTTCCTTGAATTGCCCTTTTGCCTTACCTTGCCTTGACTTGCTATACCCTTTTTCCTTGCCTTGCCTTTTCATGCTTTGCCCTTTTGCCTTGCCTTGCTTTGCCATTTTGCCTTTCCTTGAATTGCCCTTTTGCCTTACCTTGCCTTGACTTGCTATACCCTTTTTCCTAGCCTTGCCTTGTCATGCTTTGCCCTTTTGACTTGCCTTGGTTTGCCCTTTTGCCTTGCTTTGCCTTGTTATGCTTTGCCCTTTTGCCTTGTCTTGCTTTGCCATTTTGCCTTTCCTTGCATTGCCCTTTTGCCTTGCCTTGCCTTGTCATGCTTTGCCCTTTTGACTTGCTTTGCTTTGCCCTTTTGCCTTGCCTTTCCTTGTTTTGCCGTTTTGAATTGCCTTGCATTGCCTTACTTTCATCTTTGCCTTGCCTTGACGTGTCTTCCTTATCGTTTTGCCTTGCCTTGCTTTGCTTTCCCCTTTTGCCTTGCCTTTCCTTGCCTTGCTTTACCCTTTTGCCTTCCTTTGCCTTGCCTTTCCATGCCTTCCTTTGACCCTTTGCCTTGCCTTGCTTTGACTCTTTGCCTTGACTTGCCTTGCCTTCCTTTCTCCTTTTGCCCTGATTTGCCTTGCCTTTCTTTTGACCTTTTGCCTTGCCTTGCCTTGCCATGCTTTGCTCTTTTTCCTTGCCTTGCTTTGCCCTTTTGTCTTGCCTTGCCTTGCCTTGCTTTGCCATTTTCCCTTGCCTTGCTTTCCCCTTTTGCCTTGCCTTTCCTTGCTTTGGCCTTTTTCCTGGCCTTGCCATGGTTTGTCCTTTTGACTTACCTTGCCTTGCCTTTCTTTGCACTTTTGCCCGGCCTTGCATTGAGTTGCCCTTTTTCCTTGTCTTGCCATGCTTTGCCCTTTTGCCTTGCCTTGCTTTGCCCTTTTGCCTTGCTTTGCCTTGTTATGCTTTGCCCTTTTGCCTTGCCTTGCTTTGCCATTTTGCCTTTCCTTGAATTGCCCTTTTCCCTTACCTTGCCTTGACTTGCTATAGCCTTTTTCCTTGCCTTGCCTTGTCATACTTTGCCATTTTGACTTGCTTTGCTTTGCCCTTTTGCCTTGCCTTGCTTTGTCTCTTTGCCTTGTCTTGCCTTGCCTTCCTTTCTCCTTTTGCCCTGATTTGCCTTGCCTTTCTTTTGACCTTTTGCCTTGCCTTGCCATGCTTTGCTCTTTTTCAATGCCTTGCTTTGCCCTTTTGTCTTTCCTTGCCTTGCCTTGCTTTGCCATTTTCCCTTGCCTTGCTTTCCCCTTTTGCCTTGCCTTTCCTTGCTTTGGCCTTTTTCCTGGCCTTGCCATGGTTTGTCCTTTTGACTTACCTTGCCTTGCCTTTCTTTGCACTTTTGCCTGGCCTTGCTTTGCCCTTTTGCCTTGCCTTGCTTTGCCATTTTGCCTTTCCTTGAATTGCCCTTTTGCCTTACCTTGCCTTGACTTGCTATACCCTTTTTCCTTGCCTTGCCTTGTCATGCTTTGCCCTTTTGACTTGCCTTGCTTTGCCATTTTGCCTTGCCTTGCTTTGCCCTTTTGCCTTGCTTTGCCTTGTTATGCTTTGCCCTTTTGCCTTGCCTTGCTTTGCCATTTTGCCTTTCCTTGAATTGCCCTTTTGCCTTACTTTGCCTTGACTTGCTATACCCTTTTTCCTTGCCTTGCCTTGTCATACTTTGCCATTTTGACTTGCTTTGCTTTGCCCTTTTGCCTTGCCTTGCTTTGCCATTTTGCCTTTCCTTGAATTGCCATTTTGCCTTACCTTGCCTTGACTTGCTATAACCTTTTTCCTTGCCTTGCCTTGTCATGCTTTGCCCTTTTGACTTGCTTTGCTTTGTCCTTTTGCCTTGCCTTGCTTTGCCATTTTGCCTTTCCTTGAATTGCCCTTTTGCCTTACCTTGCCTTGACTTGCTATACCCTTTTTCCTTGCCTTGCCTTGTCATGCTTTGCCCTTTTGACTTTCCTTGCTTTGCCCTTTTGCCTTGCCTTGCTTTGCCCTTCTGCCTTGCTTTGCCTTGTTATGCTTTCCCTTTTGCCTTGTCTTGCTTTGCCATTTTGCTTTTCCTTGCTTATCCCTTTTGCCTTGCCTTTCCTTGCTTTGGCCTTTTTCCTGGCCTTGCCATATTTTGTCCTTTTGACTTACCTTGCCTTGCCTTTCTTTGCCCTTTTACCTGGCCTTGCATTGAGTTGCCCTTTTTCCTTGCCTTGCCATGCTTTGCCCTTTTGCCTTGCCTTGCTTTGTCATTTTGTCTTTCCTTTAATTGCCCTTTTGCCTTACCTTGCCTTGACTTGCTATACCCTTTTTCCTTGCCTTGCCTTGTCATGCTTTGCCCTTTTGACTTGCCTTGCTTTGCCCTTTTGCCTTGCTTGCCTTGTTATGCTTTGCCCTTCTGCCTTGCCTTGCTTTGCCATTTTGCCTTTCCTTGAATTGCCCTTTTGCCTTACCTTGCCTTGACTTGCTATAGCCTTTTTCCTTGCCTTGCCTTGTCATACTTTGCCATTTTGACTTGCTTTGCTATGCCCTTTTGCCTTGCCTTGCTTTGCCATTTTGCCTTTCCTTGAATTGCCCTTTTGCCTTACCTTGCCTTGACTTGCTATACCCTTTTTCCTAGCCTTGCCTTGTCATGCTTTGCCCTTTTGACTTTCCTTACTTTGCCCTTTTGCCTTGCTTTGCCTTGTTATGCTTTGCCCTTTTGCCTTGTCTGCTTTGCCCTTTTGCCTTGCCTTTCCTTGTTTTGCCGTTTTCAATTTCCTTGCATTGCCTTACTTTCATCTTTGCCTTGCCTTGACGTGTCTTCCTTATCCTTTCGCCTTGCCTTGCTTTGCTTTCCCCTTTTGCCTTGCCTTACCTTGCCTTGATTTGCCTCTTTGCCTTGTCTTGCCTTGCCTTTCTTTCTCCTTTTGCCCTGATTTGCCTTGCCTTTCTTTTGACCTTTTGCCTTGCCTTGCCTTGACATTCTTTGCTCTTTTTCCTTGCCTTGCTTTGCCCATTTGTCTTGCCTTGCCTTGCCTTGCTTTGCCATTTTCCCTTGCCTTGCTTTTCCCTTTTGCCTTGCCTTTCCTTGCTTTGGCCTTTTTCCTGGCCTTGCCATGGTTTGTCCTTTTGACTTACCTTGCCTTGCCTTTCTTTGCCCTTTTGCCTGGCCTTGCATTGAGTTGCCCTTTTTCCTTGCCTTGCCATGCTTTGCCCTTTTGCCTTGCCTTGCTTTGCCATTTTGTCTTCCCTTGAATTGCCCTTTTGCCTTACATTGCCTTGACTTGCTATACCCTTTTTCCTTGCCTTGCCTTTTCATGCTTTGCCCTTTTGCCTTGCCTTGCTTTGCCATTTTGCCTTTCCTTGAATTGCCCTTTTGCCTTACCTTGCCTTGACTTGCTATACCCTTTTTCCTTGCCTTGCCTTGTCATGCTTTGCCCTTTTGACTTGCCTTGCTTTGCCCTTTTGCCTTGCTTTGCCTTGTTATGCTTTGCCCTTTTGCCTTGTCTTGCTTTGCCATTTTGCCTTTCCTTGCATTGCCCTTTTGCCTTACCTTGCCTTGTCATGCTTTGCCCTTTTGCCTTGCCTTGCCATGTCATGCTTTGCCCTTTTGACTTGCTTTGCTTTGCCCTTTTGCCTTGCCTTTCCTTGTTTTGCCGTTTTGAATTGCCTTGCATTGCCTTGCTTTCATCTTTGCCTTGCCTTGACGTGTCCTCCTTATCCTTTTGCCTTGCCTTGCTTTGCTTTCTCCTTCTCCCTTGCCTTTCCTTGCCTTGCTTTACCATTTTGCCTTCCCTTGCCTTTGCCTTTCCATGCCTTGCTTTGCCCCTTTGCCTTAACTTGCCTTGCTATGCCCTTTTGCCTTGCCTTGCTTTGTCTCTTTGCCTTGTCTTGCCTTGCCTTCCTTTCTCCTTTTGCCCTGTTTTGCCTTGCCTTTCTTTTGACCTTTTGCCTTGCCTTGCCATGCTTTGCTCTTTTTCCTTGCCTTGCTTTGCCCTTTTGTCTTTCCTTGCCTTGCCTTGCTTTGCCATTTTCCCTTGCCTTGCTTTCCCCTTTTGCCTTGCCTTTCCTTGCTTTGGCCTTTTTCCTGGCCTTGCCATGGTTTGTCCTTTTGACTTACCTTGCCTTGCCTTTTTTTGCACTTTTGCCTGGCCTTGCTTTGCCGTTTTGCCTTGCCTTGCTTTGCCATTTTGCCTTTCCTTGAATTGCTCTTTTGCCTTACTTTGCCTTGACTTGCTATACCCTTTTTCCTTGCCTTGCCTTGTCATACTTTGCCATTTTGACTTGCTTTGCTTTGCCCTTTTGCCTTGCCTTGCTTTGCCATTTTGCCTTTCCTTGAATTGCCATTTTGCCTTACCTTGCCTTGACTTGCTATAACCTTTTTCCTTGCCTTGCCTTGTCATGCTTTGCCCTTTTGACTTGCTTTGCTTTGTCCTTTTGCCTTGCCTTGCTTTGCCATTTTGCCTTTCCTTGAATTGCCCTTTTGCCTTACCTTGCCTTGACTTGCTATACCCTTTTTCCTTGCCTTGCCTTGTCATGCTTTGCCCTTTTGACTTTCCTTGCTTTGCCCTTTTGCCTTGTCTTGCTTTGCCCTTTTGCCTTGCTTTGCCTTGTTATGCTTTCTCTTTTGCCTTGTCTTGCTTTGCCATTTTGCTTTTCCTTGCATTGCCCTTTTGCCTTACCTTGCCTTGACATGCTTTACCATTTTGCCTTGCCTTGCCTTTTCATGCTTTGCCCTTTTGCATTGCCTTGCCTTGTCATGCTTTGCCCTTTTGACTTGCTTTGCTTTGCCCTTTTGCCTTGCCTTTCCTTGTTTTGCCGTTTTCAATTTCCTTGCATTGCCTTACTTTCATCTTTGCCTTGCCTTGACGTGTCTTCCTTATCCTTTCGCCTTGCCTTGCTTTGCTTTCCCCTTTTGCCTTGCCTTACCTTGCCTTGCTTTGCCTCTTTGCCTTGTCTTGCCTTGCCTTCCTTTCTCCTTTTGCCCTGATTTGCCTTGCCTTTCTTTTGACCTTTTGCCTTGCCTTGCCTTGCCATGCTTTGCTCTTTTTCCTTGACTTGCTTTGCCCTTTTGTCTTGCCTTGCCTTGCCTTGCTTTGCCATTTTCCCTTGCCTTGCTTTTCCCTTTTGCCTTGCCTTTCCTTGCTTTGGCCTTTTTCCTGGCCTTGCCATGGTTTGTCCTTTTGACTTACCTTGCCTTGCCTTTCTTTGCCCTTTTGCCTGGCCTTGCATTGAGTTGCCCTTTTTCCTTGCCTTGCCATGCTTTGCCCTTTTGCCTTGCCTTGCTTTGCCATTTTGCCTTTCCTTGAATTGCCCTTTTGCCTTACCTTGCCTTGACTTGCTATACCCTTTTTCCTTGCCTTGCCTTGTCATGCTTTGCCCTTTTGACTTGCTTTGGTTTGCCCTTTTGCCTTGCTTTGCCTTGTTATGCTTTGCCCTTTTGCCTTGTCTTGCTTTGCCATTTTGCCTTTCCTTGCATTGCCCTTTTGCCTTACCTTGCCTTGTCATGCTTTAGCCTTTTGCCTTGCCTTGCCTTGTCATGCTTTGCCCTTTTGACTTGCTTTGCTTTGCCCTTTTGCCTTGCCTTTCCTTGTTTTGCCGTTTTGAATTGCCTTGCATTGCCTTACTTTCATCTTTGCCTTGCCTTGACGTGTCTTCCTTATCGTTTTGCCTTGCCTTGCTTTGCTTTCCCCTTTTGCCTTGCCTTTCCTTGCCTTGCTTTACCCTTTTGCCTTCCTTTGCCTTGCCTTTCCATGCCTTCCTTTGACCCTTTGCCTTGCCTTGCTTTGACTCTTTGCCTTGACTTGCCTTGCCTTCCTTTCTCCTTTTGCCCTGATTTGCCTTGCCTTTCTTTTGACCTTTTGCCTTGCCTTGCCTTGCCATGCTTTGCTCTTTTTCCTTGCCTTGCTTTGCCCTTTTGTCTTGCCTTGCCTTGCCTTGCTTTGCCCTTTTGACTTGCTTTGCTTTGTCCTTTTGCCTTGCCTTGCTTTGCCATTTTGCCTTGCCTTGCTTTGCCATTTTGCCTTTCCTTGAATTGCCATTTTGCCTTACCTTGCCTTGACTTGCTATAACCTTTTTCCTTGCCTTGCCTTGTCATGCTTTGCCCTTTTGACTTGCTTTGCTTTGCCCTTTTGCCTTGCCTTGCTTTGCCATTTTGCCTTTCCTTGAATTGCCCTTTTGCCTTACCTTGCCTTGACTTGCTATACCCTTTTTCCTTGCCTTGCCTTGTCATGCTTTGCCCTTTTGACTTTCCTTGCTTTGCCCTTTTGCCTTGCCTTGCTTTGCCCTTCTGTCTTGCTTTGCCTTGTTATGCTTTCCCTTTTGCCTTGTCTTGCTTTGCCATTTTGCTTTTCCTTGCTTATCCCTTTTGCCTTGCCTTTCCTTGCTTTGGCCTTTTTCCTGGCCTTGCCATGGTTTGTCCTTTTGACTTACCTTGCCTTGCCTTTCTTTGCCCTTTTGCCTGGCCTTGCATTGAGTTGCCCTTTTTCCTCGACTTGCCATGCTTTGCCCTTTTGCCTTGCCTTGCTTTGTCATTTTGTCTTTCCTTTAATTGCCCTTTTGCCTTACCTTGCCTTGACTTGCTATACCCTTTTTCCTTGCCTTGCCTTGTCATGCTTTGCCCTTTTGACTTGCCTTGCTTTGCCCTTTTGCCTTGCTTGCCTTGTTATGCTTTGCCCTTCTGCCTTGCCTTGCTTTGCCATTTTGCCTTTCCTTGAATTGCCCTTTTGCCTTACCTTGCCTTGACTTGCTATAGCCTTTTTCCTTGCCTTGCCTTGTCATACTTTGCCATTTTGACTTGCTTTCCTATGCCCTTTTGCCTTGCCTTGCTTTGCCATTTTGCCTTTCCTTGAATTGCCCTTTTGCCTTACCTTGCCTTGACTTGCTATACCCTTTTTCCTAGCCTTGCCTTGTCATGCTTTGCCCTTTTGACTTTCCTTACTTTGCCCTTTTGCCTTGCTTTGCCTTGTTATGCTTTGCCCTTTTGCCTTGTCTGCTTTGCCCTTTTGCCTTGCCTTTCCTTGTTTTGCCGTTTTCAATTTCCTTGCATTGCCTTACTTTCATCTTTGCCTTGCCTTGACGTGTCTTCCTTATCCTTTCGCCTTGCCTTGCTTTGCTTTCCCCTTTTGCCTTGCCTTACCTTGCCTTGATTTGCCTCTTTGCCTTGTCTTGCCTTGCCTTCCTTTCTCCTTTTGCCCTGATTTGCCTTGCCTTTCTTTTGACCTTTTGCCTTGCCTTGCCTTGACATTCTTTGCTCTTTTTCCTTGCCTTGCTTTGCCCTTTTGTCTTGCCTTGCCTTGCCTTGCTTTGCCATTTTCCCTTGCCTTGCTTTTCCCTTTTGCCTTGCCTTTCCTTGCTTTGGCCTTTTTCCTGGCCTTGCCATGGTTTGTCCTTTTGACTTACCTTGCCTTGCCTTTCTTTGCCCTTTTGCCTGGCCTTGCATTGAGTTGCCCTTTTTCCTTGCCTTGCCATGCTTTGCCCTTTTGCCTTGCCTTGCTTTGCCATTTTGTCTTCCCTTGAATTGCCCTTTTGCCTTACATTGCCTTGACTTGCTATACCCTTTTTCCTTGCCTTGCCTTTTCATGCTTTGCCCTTTTGCCTTGCCTTGCTTTGCCATTTTGCCTTTCCTTGAATTGCCCTTTTGCCTTACCTTGCCTTGACTTGCTATACCCTTTTTCCTTGCCTTGCCTTGTCATGCTTTGCCCTTTTGACTTGCCTTGGTTTGCCCATTTGCCTTGCTTTGCTTTGTTATGCTTTGCCCTTTTGCCTTGTCTTGCTTTGCCATTTTGCCTTTCCTTGCATTGTCCTTTTGCCTTACCTTGCCTTGTCATGCTTTAGCCTTTTGCCTTGCCTTGCCTTGTCATGCTTTGCCCTTTTGACTTGCTTTGCTTTGCCCTTTTGCCTTGCCTTTCCTTGTTTTGCCGTTTTGAATTGCCTTGCATTGCCTTACTTTCATCTTTGCCTTGCCTTGACGTGTCTTCCTTATCGTTTTGCCTTGCCTTGCTTTGCTTTCCCCTTTTGCCTTGCCTTTCCTTGCCTTGCTTTACCCTTTTGCCTTCCTTTGCCTTGCCTTTCCATGCCTTCCTTTGACCCTTTGCCTTGCCTTGCTTTGACTCTTTGCCTTGACTTGCCTTGCCTTCCTTTCTCCTTTTGCCCTGATTTGCCTTGCCTTTCTTTTGACCTTTTGCCTTGCCTTGCCTTGCCATGCTTTGCTCTTTTTCCTTGCCTTGCTTTGCCCTTTTGTCTTGCCTTGCCTTGCCTTGCTTTGCCATTTTCCCTTGCCTTGCTTTCCCCTTTTGCCTTGCCTTTCCTTGCTTTGGCCTTTTTCCTGGCCTTGCCATGGTTTGTCCTTTTGACTTACCTTGCCTTGCCTTTCTTTGCACTTTTGCCCGGCCTTGCATTGAGTTGCCCTTTTTCCTTGTCTTGCCATGCTTTGCCCTTTTGCCTTGCCTTGCTTTGCCCTTTTGCCTTGCTTTGCCTTGTTATGCTTTGCCCTTTTGCCTTGCCTTGCTTTGCCATTTTGCCTTTCCTTGAATTGCCCTTTTCCCTTACCTTGCCTTGACTTGCTATAGCCTTTTTCCTTGCCTTGCCTTGTCATACTTTGCCATTTTGACTTGCTTTGCTTTGCCCTTTTGCCTTGCCTTGCTTTGTCTCTTTGCCTTGTCTTGCCTTGCCTTCCTTTCTCCTTTTGCCCTGATTTGCCTTGCCTTTCTTTTGACCTTTTGCCTTGCCTTGCCATGCTTTGCTCTTTTTCAATGCCTTGCTTTGCCCTTTTGTCTTTCCTTGCCTTGCCTTGCTTTGCCATTTTCCCTTGCCTTGCTTTCCTCTTTTGCCTTGCCTTACCTTGCCTTGATTTGCCTCTTTGCCTTGTCTTGCCTTGCCTTCCTTTCTCCTTTTGCCCGGAATTGCCTTGCCTTTCTTTTGACCTTTTGCCTTGCCTTGCCTTGACATGCTTTGCTCTTTTTCCTTGCCTTGCTTTGCCCTTTTGTCTTGCCTTGCCTTGCCTTGCTTTGCCATTTTCCCTTGCCTTGCTTTTCCCTTTTGCCTTGCCTTTCCTTGCTTTGGCCTTTTTCCTGGCCTTGCCATGGTTTGTCCTTTTGACTTACCTTGCCTTGCCTTTCTTTGCACTTTTGCCTGGCCTTGCTTTGCCATTTTGCCTTGCCTTGCTTTGCCATTTTGCCTTTCCTTGAATTGCTCTTTTGCCTTACTTTGCCTTGACTTGCTATAACCTTTTTCCTTGCCTTGCCTTGTCATACTTTGCCATTTTGACTTGCTTTGCTTTGCCCTTTTGCCTTGCCTTGCTTTGCCATTTTGCCTTTCCTTGAATTGCCCTTTTGCCTTACCTTGCCTTGACTTGCTATACCCTTTTTCCTTGCCTTGCCTTGTCATGCTTTGCCCTTTTGACTTTCCTTGCTTTGCCCTTTTGCCTTGTCTTGCTTTGCCCTTTTGCCTTGCTTTGCCTTGTTATGCTTTCTCTTTTGCCTTGTCTTGCTTTGCCATTTTGCTTTTCCTTGCATTGCCCTTTTGCCTTACCTTGCCTTGACATGCTTTACCCTTTTGCCTTGCCTTGCCTTTTCATGCTTTGCCCTTTTGCATTGCCTTGCCTTGTCATGCTTTGCCCTTTTGACTTGCTTTGCTTTGCCCTTTTGCCTTGCCTTTCCTTGTTTTGCCGTTTTCAATTTCCTTGCATTGCCTTACTTTCATCTTTGCCTTGCCTTGACGTGTCTTCCTTATCCTTTCGCCTTGCCTTGCTTTGCTTTCCCCTTTTGCCTTGCCTTACCTTGCCTTGCTTTGCCTCTTTGCCTTGTCTTGCCTTGCCTTCCTTTCTCCTTTTGCCCTGATTTGCCTTGCCTTTCTTTTGACCTTTTGCCTTGCCTTGCATTGCCATGCTTTGCTCTTTTTCCTTGCCTTGCTTTGCCCTTTTGTCTTGCCTTGCCTTGCCTTGCTTTGCCATTTTCCCTTGCCTTGCTTTTCCCTTTTGCCTTGCCTTTCCTTGCTTTGGCCTTTTTCCTGGCCTTGCCATGGTTTGTCCTTTTGACTTACCTTGCCTTGCCATGCTTTGCCCTTTTGCCTGGCCTTGCATTGAGTTGCCCTTTTTCATTGCCTTGCCTTGCCATGCTTTGCCCTTTTGCCTTGCCTTGCTTTGCCATTTTGCCTTTCCTTGCATTGCCCTTTTGCCTTACCTTGCCTTGACATGCTTTGCCCTTTTGCCTTGCCTTGCCTTGTCATGCTTTGCCGTTTTGCCTTGCCTTGCTTTGCCCTTTTGCCTTGACTTGTTTTGCCGTTTTGATTTGCCTTGCATTGCCTTACTTTCATCTTTGCCTTGCCTTGACGTGTCTTGCTTATCCTTTTGCCTTGCCTTGCTTTGCTTTCCCCTTTTGCCTTGCCTTTCCATGCCTTGCTTAGCCCTTTTCCCTTGCCTTGCCTTGCCTTGCCTGTCCATGGATTGCTTTGCCCTTTTTCCTTGCCAGGCCTTGCTTTTCCCTTTTGATTGGCATTGCATTGCCTTACTTTGACATTTTGCCTTGTCTTACCTTGTCATGCTTTGCCCTTTTGCTTTGCCTTGCCTTGCCATGCTTTGCCCTTTTGCCTTGCCTTGCCTTGTCATGCTTTGCCCTTTTACCTTGCCTTGCTTTGCCATGTTGCCGTTTCTTCAATTGCCCTTTTTCCTTACCTTGCCTTGACTTGCTTTGCCATTTTGCCTTCCCTTGTCTTACCTTGCTTTCTTTCCCCTTTTGCCTTGCCTTGCCATGCTTTTCCCTTTTACCTTGCCTTGCTTTGCCATGTTGCCGTTTCTTTTTCCTTACCTTGCCTTGACTTGCTTTGCCCTTTTGCCTTGCCTTGCCTTGTCATGCTTTGCCAGTTTGCCTTGCCTTGCTTTGCCATTTTGCCTTCCCTTGCATTGCTTTTCCCGTTTGCCTTGCCTTGCCATGCTTTGCCCTTTTGCCTTGTCTGGCCTTGCCTTGCTTTGCCCTTTTGCCTTGCCCTGCCTTGCTTTGCCTCCTTGCTTTCTCTTGCCTTGCCTTCCTTTCTCCTTTTGCCCTGATTTGCCTTGCCTTTCTTCTGACCTTTTGCCTTGCCGTGACATGCTTTCCTTTTTTTCCTTCCCTTGCTTTGCCCTTTTCTCTTACCTTGCCTTGACTTGATTTTCCCTTTTGCCTTGCCTTCCCTTGCTTTGCTCTTTTGCCTTGCCTTCCCTTGCTTTGCCATTTTGCCTTCTCTTGTCTTAACTTGCTTTCCCCTTTTGCCTTGCCTTGCCTTCCTTTGCCCTATTGTCTTGCTTTGCCTTGCTTTGCCCTTTTGCCTTACATTGCCTAGCCTTGCTTTGCAGTTTTCCCTTGCCTTGCCTTGCCCTTTTTCCTTGCCTTGTCTTGCCATGCTTTTCCCTTTTGCCTTGCCTTGCTTTGCCATTTTGCCTTTCCTTGCATTGCCCTTTTGCCTTACCTTGCCTTGCTTTGCCCTTTTCCCTTGCCTTGCCTTGCCTTTCCATGCCTTGCTTTGCCCTTTTTCCTTGCCAAGCCTTGCTTTTCCCTTTTGATTGGCATTGCATTGCCTTACTTTGACATTTTGCCTTGTCTTACCTTGTCATGCTTTGCCCTTTTGCTTTGCCTTGCCTTGCCATGCTTTGCCCTTTTGCCTTGCCTTGCCTTGTCATGCTTTGCCCTTTTGCCTTGCCTTTCCTTTCCTTGCTTTTCCTTTTTGCCTTGCCTTCCCTTGCTTTGCCATTTTGCCTTCCCTTGTCTTACCTTGCTTTCCCCTTTTGCCTTGCCTTGCCATGCTTTTCCCTTTTACCTTGTCTAGCTTTGCCATTTTGCCTTTTCTTGCATTGCCCTTTTTCCTTACCTTGCCTTGACTTGCTTTGCCCTTTTGCCTTGCCTTGCCTTGTCATGCTTTGCCGGTTTACCTTGCCTTGCTTTGCCATTTTGCCTTCCCTTGCATTGCTTTTCCCGTTTGCCTTGCCTTGCCATGCTTTGCCCTTTTGCCTTGTCTGGCCTTGCTTTGGTTTGCCCTTTTGCCTTGATTTGCCTTGCCTTGATTTGCCCTTTTTCCCGGCCTTGCCTTGCATTGCCCTTTTGTCTTGCCTTGCCTTACCTTGCTTTGTACTTTTGCCTTGCTTTGCCTTGATTTGCCCTTCTTTGCACTTTTACCTTGCCTTGCTTTGCCCTTTTGCCTTGCCTTGCCTTGCTTTGCCTCCTTGCTTTCTCTTGCCTTGCCTTCCTTTCTCCTTTTGCCCTGATTTGCCTTGCGTTTCTTCTGACCTTTTGCCTTGCCGTGACATGCTTTCCTCTTTTTCCTTCCCTTGCTTTGCCCTTTTCTCTTACCTTGCCTTGACTTGATTTTCCCTTTTGCCTTGCCTTCCCTTGCTTTGCTCTTTTGCCTTGCCTTCCCTTGCTTTGCCATTTTGCCTTCCCTTGTCTTACCTTGCTTTCCCCTTTAGCCTTGCCTTGCCTTCCTTTGCCCTTTTGTCTTGCTTTGCCTTTCTTTGCCCTTTTGCCTTACATTGCCTAGCCTTGCTTTGCAGTTTTCCCTTGCCTTGCCTTGCCCTTTTTCCTTGCCTTGTCTTGCCATGATTTTCCCTTTTGCTTTGCCTTGCCTTGCCATTTTGCCTTTCCTTGCATTACCCTTTTGCCGTACCTTGCCTTGCTTTGCCCTTTTCCCTTGCCTTGCCTTGCCTTTCCATGCCTTGCTTTGCCCTTTTTCCTTTCCAAGCCTTGATTTTCCCTTTTGATTGGCATTGCATTGCCTTACTTTGACATTTTGTCTTGTCTTACCTTGTCATGCTTTGCCCTTTTGCTTTGCCTTGCTTTGTCATGCTTTGCCCTTTTGCCTTGCCTTTCCTTTCCTTGCTTTTCCCTTTTGCCTTGCCTTCCCTTGCTTTGCCATTTTGCCTTACCTTGTCTTACCTTGCTTTCCCCTTTTGCCTTGCCTAGCCATGCTTTGCCCTTTTGCCTTGCCTTGCTTACCATTTTGCCTTTTCTTGCATTGCCCTTCTTCCTTACCTTGCCTTGACTTGCTTTGCCCTTTTGCCTTGCCTTGCCTTGTCATGCTTTACCGGTTTGCCTTGCCTTGCTTTGCCATTTTGCCTCCCTTGCATTGCTTTTCCCGTTTGCCTTGCCTTGCCATGCTTTGCCCTTTTGCCTTGTCTGACCTTGCTTTGGTTTGCCCTTTTACCTTGATTTCCCTTGCCTTGATTTGCCCTTTTTCCCGGCCTTGCCTTGCATTGCCCTTTTGTCTTGCCTTACCTTACCTTGCTTTGTACTTTTGCCTTGCTTTGCCTTGTTATGCTTTGCCCTTTTGCCTTGCCTTGCTTTGCCATTTTGCCTTTCCTTGAATTGCCCTTTTGCCTTACTTTGCCTTGACTTGCTATAGCCTTTTTCCTTGCCTTGCCTTGTCATACTTTGCCATTTTGACTTGCTTTGCTTTGCCCTTTTGCCTTGCCTTGCTTTGCCATTTTGCCTTTCCTTGAATTGCCCTTTTGCCTTACCTTGCCTTGACTTGCTATACCCTATTTCCTTGCCTTGCCTTGTCATGCTTTGCCCTTTTGACTTGCTTTGCTTTGTCCTTTTGCCTTGCCTTGCTTTGCCATTTTGCCTTTCCTTGAATTGCCCTTTTGCCTTACCTTGCCTTGACTTGCTATACCCTTTTTCCTTGCCTTGCCTTGTCATGCTTTGCCCTTTTGACTTTCCTTGCTTTGCCCTTTTGCCTTGTCTTGCTTTGCCCTTTTGCCTTGCTTTGCCTTGTTATGCTTTCTCTTTTGCCTTGTCTTGCTTTGCCATTTTGCTTTTCCTTGCATTGCCCTTTTGCCTTACCTTGCCTTGACATGCTTTAGCCTTTTGCCTTGCCTTGCCTTGTCATGCTTTGCCCTTTTGACTTGCTTTGCTTTGCCCTTCTGCCTTGCTTTGCCTTGTTATGCTTTCCCTTTTGCCTTGTCTTGTTTTGCCATTTTGCTTTTCCTTGCTTTTCCCTTTTGCCTTGCCTTTCCTTGCTTTGGCCTTTTTCCTGGCCTTGCCATGGTTTGTCCTTTTGACTTACCTTGCCTTGCCTTTCTTTGCCCTTTTGCCTGGCCTTGCATTGAGTTGCCCTTTTTCCTTGCCTTGCCATGCTTTGCCCTTTTGCCTTGCCTTGCTTTGTCATGTTGTCTTTCCTTTAATTGCCCTTTTGCCTTACCTTGCCTTGACTTGCTATACCCTTTTTCCTTGCCTTGCCTTTTCATGCTTTGCCCTTTTGACTTGCCTTGCTTTGCCCTTTTGCCTTGCTTGCCTTGTTATGCTTTGCCCTTCTGCCTTGCCTTGCTTTGCCATTTTGTCTTTCCTTGAATTGCCCTTTTGCCTTACCTTGCCTTGACTTGCTATACCCTTTTTCCTTGCCTTGCCTTTTCATGCTTTGCCCTTTTGCCTTGCCTTGCTTTGCCATTTTGCCTTTCCTTGAATTGCCCTTTTGCCTTACCTTGCCTTGACTTGCTATACCCTTTTTCCTAGCCTTGCCTTGTCATGCTTTGCCCTTTTGACTTGCCTTGGTTTGCCCTTTTGCCTTGCTTTGCCTTGTTATGCTTTGCCCTTTTGCCTTGTCTTGCTTTGCCATTTTGCCTTTCCTTGCATTGCCCTTTTGCCTTACCTTGCCTTGTCATGCTTTAGCCTTTTGCCTTGCCTTGCCTTGTCATGCTTTGCCCTTTTGACTTGCTTTGCTTTGCCCTTTTGCCTTGCCTTTCCTTGTTTTGCCGTTTTGAATTGCCTTGCATTGCCTTACTTTCATCTTTGCCTTGCCTTGACGTGTCTTCCTTATCGTTTTGCCTTGCCTTGCTTTGCTTTCCCCTTTTGCCTTGCCTTTCCTTGCCTTGCTTTACCCTTTTGCCTTCCTTTGCCTTGCCTTTCCATGCCTTCCTTTGACCCTTTGCCTTGCCTTGCTTTGACTCTTTGCCTTGACTTGCCTTGCCTTCCTTTCTCCTTTTGCCCTGATTTGCCTTGCCTTTCTTTTGACCTTTTGCCTTGCCTTGCCTTGCCATGCTTTGCTCTTTTTCCTTGCCTTGCTTTGCCCTTTTGTCTTGCCTTGCCTTGCCTTGCTTTGCCATTTTCCCTTGCCTTGCTTTCCCCTTTTGCCTTGCCTTTCCTTGCTTTGGCCTTTTTCCTGGCCTTGCCATGGTTTGTCCTTTTGACTTACCTTGCCTTGCCTTTCTTTGCACTTTTGCCCGGCCTTGCATTGAGTTGCCCTTTTTCCTTGTCTTGCCATGCTTTGCCCTTTTGCCTTGCCTTGCTTTGCCCTTTTGCCTTGCTTTGCCTTGTTATGCTTTGCCCTTTTGCCTTGCCTTGCTTTGCCATTTTGCCTTTCCTTGAATTGCCCTTTTGCCTTACCTTGCCTTGACTTGCTATAGCCTTTTTCCTTGCCTTGCCTTGTCATACTTTGCCATTTTGACTTGCTTTGCTTTGCCCTTTTGCCTTGCCTTGCTTTGTCTCTTTGCCTTGTCTTGCCTTGCCTTCCTTTCTCCTTTTGCCCTGATTTGCCTTGCCTTTCTTTTGACCTTTTGCCTTGCCTTGCCATGCTTTGCTCTTTTTCCTTGCCTTGCTTTGCCCTTTTGTCTTTCCTTGCCTTGCCTTGCTTTGCCATTTTCCCTTGCCTTGCTTTCCCCTTTTGCCTTGCCTTTCCTTGCTTTGGCCTTTTTCCTGGCCTTGCCATGGTTTGTCCTTTTGACTTGCCTTGCCTTGCCTTTCTTTGCACTTTTGCCTGGCCTTGCTTTGCCCTTTTGCCTTGCCTTGCTTTGCCATTTTGCCTTTCCTTGAATTGCCCTTTTGCCTTACTTTGCCTTGACTTGCTATACCCTTTTTCCTTGCCTTGCCTTGTCATACTTTGCCATTTTGACTTGCTTTGCTTTGCCCTTTTGCCTTGCCTTGCTTTGCCATTTTGCCTTTCCTTGAATTGCCCTTTTGCCTTACCTTGCCTTGACTTGCTATAACCTTTTTCCTTGCCTTGCCTTGTCATGCTTTGCCCTTTTGACTTGCTTTGCTTTGTCCTTTTGCCTTGCCTTGCTTTGCCATTTTGCCTTTCCTTGAATTGCCCTTTTGCCTTACCTTGCCTTGACTTGCTATACCCTTTTTCCTTGCCTTGCCTTGTCATGCTTTGCCCTTTTGACTTTCCTTGCTTTGCCCTTTTGCCTTGTCTTGCTTTGCCCTTTTGCCTTGCTTTGCCTTGTTATGCTTTCTCTTTTGCCTTGTCTTGCTTTGCCATTTTGCTTTTCCTTGCATTGCCCTTTTGCCTTACCTTGCCTTGACATGCTTTACCCTTTTGCCTTGCCTTGCCTTTTCATGCTTTGCCCTTTTGACTTGCCTTGCCTTGTCATGCTTTGCCCTTTTGACTTGCTTTGCTTTGCCCTTTTGCCTTGCCTTTCCTTGTTTTGCCGTTTTCAATTTCCTTGCATTGCCTTACTTTCATCTTTGCCTTGCCTTGACGTGTCTTCCTTATCCTTTCGCCTTGCCTTGCTTTGCTTTCCCCTTTTGCCTTGCCTTACCTTGCCTTGCTTTGCCTCTTTGCCTTGTCTTGCCTTGCCTTCCTTTCTCCTTTTGCCCTGATTTGCCTTGCCTTTCTTTTGACCTTTTGCATTGCCTTGCCTTGCCATGCTTTGCTCTTTTTCCTTGCCTTGCTTTGCCCTTTTGTCTTGCCTTGCCTTGCCTTGCTTTGCCATTTTCCCTTGCCTTGCTTTTCCCTTTTGCCCTGCCTTTCCTTGCTTTGGCCTTTTTCCTGGCCTTGCCATGGTTTGTCCTTTTGACTTACCTTGCCTTGCCTTTCTTTGCCCTTTTGCCTGGCCTTGCATTGAGTTGCCCTTTTTCCTTGCCTTGCCATGCTTTGCCCTTTTGTCTTGCCTTGCTTTGCCATTTTGTCTTTCCTTGAATTGCCCTTTTGCCTTACCTTGCCTTGACTTGCTATACCCTTTTTCCTTGCCTTGCCTTTTCATGCTTTGCCCTTTTGCCTTGCCTTGCTTTGCCATTTTGCCTTTCCTTGAATTGCCCTTTTGCCTTACCTTGCCTTGACTTGCTATACCCTATTTCCTTGCCTTGCCTTGTCATGCTTTGCCCTTTTGACTTGCCTTGGTTTGCCCTTTTGCCTTGCTTTGCCTTGTTATGCTTTGCCCTTTTGCCTTGTCTTGCTTTGCCATTTTGCCTTTCCTTGCATTGCCCTTTTGCCTTACCTTGCCTTGTCATGCTTTAGCCTTTTGCCTTGCCTTGCCTTGTCATGCTTTGCCGTTTTGACTTGCTTTGCTTTGCCCTTTTACCTTGCCTTTCCTTGTTTTGCCGTTTTGAATTGCCTTGCATTGCCTTACTTTCATCTTTGCCTTGCCTTGACGTGTCTTCCTTATCATTTTGCCTTGCCTTGCTTTGCTTTCCCCTTTTGCCTTGCCTTTCCTTGCCTTGCTTTACCCTTTTGCCTTCCTTTGCCTTGCCTTTCCATGCCTTCCTTTAACCCTTTGCCTTGCCTTGCTTTGACTCTTTGCCTTGACTTGCCTTGCCTTCCTTTCTCCTTTTGCCCTGATTTGCCTTGCCTTTCTTTTGACCTTTTGCCTTGCCTTGCCATGCTTTGCTCTTTTTCCTTGCCTTGCTTTGCCCTTTTGTCTTGCCTTGCCTTGCCTTGCTTTGCCATTTTCCCTTGCCTTGCTTTCCCCTTTTGCCTTGCCTTTCCTTGCTTTGGCCTTTTTCCTGGCCTTGCCATGGTTTGTCCTTTTGACTTACCTTGCCTTGCCTTTCTTTGCACTTTTGCCTGGCCTTGCTTTCCCCTTTTGCCTTGCCTTGCTTTGCCATTTTGCCTTTCCTTGAATTGCCCTTTTGCCTTACCTTGCCTTGACTTGCTATACCCTTTTTCCTTGCCTTGCCTTGTCATGCTTTGCCCTTTTGACTTGCCTTGCTTTGCCATTTTGCCTTGCCTTGCTTTGCCCTTTTGCCTTGCTTTGCCTTGTTATGCTTTGCCCTTTTGCCTTGCCTTGCTTTGCCATTTTGCCTTTCCTTGAATTGCCCTTTTGCCTTACTTTGCCTTGACTTGCTATAGCCTTTTTCCTTGCCTTGCCTTGTCATACTTTGCCATTTTGACTTGCTTTGCTTTGCCCTTTTGCCTTGCCTTGCTTTGCCATTTTGCCTTTCCTTGAATTGCCCTTTTGCCTTACTTTGCCTTGACTTGCTATACCCTATTTCCTTGCCTTGCCTTGTCATGCTTTGCCCTTTTGACTTGCTTTGCTTTGTCCTTTTGCCTTGCCTTGCTTTGCCATTTTGCCTTTCCTTGAATTGCCCTTTTGCCTTACCTTGCCTTGACTTGCTATACCCTTTTTCCTTGCCTTGCCTTGTCATGCTTTGCCCTTTTGACTTTCCTTGCTTTGCCCTTTTGCCTTGCCTTGCTTTGCCCTTCTGCCTTGCTTTGCCTTGTTATGCTTTCCCTTTTGCCTTGTCTTGTTTTGCCATTTTGCTTTTCCTTGCTTTTCCCTTTTGCCTTGCCTTTCCTTGCTTTGGCCTTTTTCCTGGCCTTGCCATGGTTTGTCCTTTTGACTTACCTTGCCTTGCCTTTCTTTGCCCCTTTTGCCTGGCCTTGCATTGAGTTGCCCTTTTTCCTTGCCTTGCCATGCTTTGCCCTTTTGCCTTGCCTTGCTTTGTCATGTTGTCTTTCCTTTAATTGCCCTTTTGCCTTACCTTGCCTTGACTTGCTATACCCTTTTTCCTTGCCTTGCCTTTTCATGCTTTGCCCTTTTGACTTGCCTTGCTTTGCCCTTTTGCCTTGCTTGCCTTGTTATGCTTTGCCCTTCTGCCTTGCCTTGCTTTGCCATTTTGTCTTTCCTTGAATTGCCCTTTTGCCTTACCTTGCCTTGACTTGCTATACCCTTTTTCCTAGCCTTCCCTTGTCATGCTTTGCCCTTTTGACTTGCCTTGGTTTGCCCTTTTGCCTTGCTTTGCCTTGTTATGCTTTGCCCTTTTGCCTTGTCTTGCTTTGCCATTTTGCCTTTCCTTGCATTGCCCTTTTGCCTTACCTTGCCTTGTCATGCTTTAGCCTTTTGCCTTGCCTTGCCTTGTCATGCTTTGCCCTTTTGACTTGCTTTGCTTTGCCCTTTTGCCTTGCCTTTCCTTGTTTTGCCGTTTTGAATTGCCTTGCATTGCCTTACTTTCATCTTTGCCTTGCCTTGACGTGTCTTCCTTATCGTTTTGCCTTGCCTTGCTTTGCTTTCCCCTTTTGCCTTGCCTTTCCTTGCCTTGCTTTACCCTTTTGCCTTCCTTTGCCTTGCCTTTCCATGCCTTCCTTTGACCCTTTGCCTTGCCTTGCTTTGACTCTTTGCCTTGACTTGCCTTGCCTTCCTTTCTCCTTTTGCCCTGATTTGCCTTGCCTTTCTTTTGACCTTTTGCCTTGCCTTGCCTTGCCATGCTTTGCTCTTTTTCCTTGCCTTGCTTTGCCCTTTTGTCTTGCCTTGCCTTGCCTTGCTTTGCCATTTTCCCTTGCCTTGCTTTCCCCTTTTGCCTTGCCTTTCCTTGCTTTGGCCTTTTTCCTGGCCTTGCCATGGTTTGTCCTTTTGACTTACCTTGCCTTGCCTTTCTTTGCACTTTTGCCCGGCCTTGCATTGAGTTGCCCTTTTTCCTTGTCTTGCCATGCTTTGCCCTTTTGCCTTGCCTTGCTTTGCCCTTTTGCCTTGCTTTGCCTTGTTATGCTTTGCCCTTTTGCCTTGCCTTGCTTTGCCATTTTGCCTTTCCTTGAATTGCCCTTTTGCCTTACCTTGCCTTGACTTGCTATAGCCTTTTTCCTTGCCTTGCCTTGTCATACTTTGCCATTTTGACTTGCCTTGCTTTGCCATTTTGCCTTGCCTTGCTTTGCCCTTTTGCCTTGCTTTGCCTTGTTATGCTTTGCCCTTTTGCCTTGCCTTGCTTTGCCATTTTGCCTTTCCTTGAATTGCCCTTTTGCCTTACTTTGCCTTGACTTGCTATACCCTTTTTCCTTGCCTTGCCTTGTCATACTTTGCCATTTTGACTTGCTTTGCTTTGCCCTTTTGCCTTGCCTTGCTTTGCCATTTTGCCTTTCCTTGAATTGCCCTTTTGCCTTACCTTGCCTTGACTTGCTATACCCTTTTTCCTTGCCTTGCCTTGTCATGCTTTGCCCTTTTGACTTGCTTTGCTTTGTCCTTTTGCCTTGCCTTGCTTTGCCATTTTGCCTTTCCTTGAATTGCCCTTTTGCCTTACCTTGCCTTGACTTGCTATACCCTATTTCCTTGCCTTGCCTTGTCATGCTTTGCCCTTTTGACTTGCTTTGCTTTGTCCTTTTGCCTTGCCTTGCTTTGCCATTTTGCCTTTCCTTGAATTGCCCTTTTGCCTTACCTTGCCTTGACTTGCTATACCCTTTTTCCTTGCCTTGCCTTGTCATGCTTTGCCCTTTTGACTTTCCTTGCTTTGCCCTTTTGCCTTGCCTTGCTTTGCCCTTCTGCCTTGCTTTGCCTTGTTATGCTTTCCCTTTTGCCTTGTCTTGTTTTGCCATTTTGCTTTTCCTTGCTTTTCCCTTTTGCCTTGCCTTTCCTTGCTTTGGCCTTTTTCCTGGCCTTGCCATGGTTTGTCCTTTTGACTTACCTTGCCTTGCCTTTCTTTGCCCTTTTGCCTGGCCTTGCATTGAGTTGCCCTTTTTCCTTGCCTTGCCATGCTTTGCCCTTTTGCCTTGCCTTGCTTTGTCATGTTGTCTTTCCTTTAATTGCCCTTTTGCCTTACCTTGCCTTGACTTGCTATACCCTTTTTCCTTGCCTTGCCTTTTCATGCTTTGCCCTTTTGACTTGCCTTGCTTTGCCCTTTTGCCTTGCTTGCCTTGTTATGCTTTGCCCTTCTGCCTTGCTTTGCTTTGCCATTTTGTCTTTCCTTGAATTGCCCTTTTGCCTTACCTTGCCTTGACTTGCTATACCCTTTTTCCTTGCCTTGCCTTTTCATGCTTTGCCCTTTTGCCTTGCCTTGCTTTGCCATTTTGCCTTTCCTTGAATTGCCCTTTTGCCTTACCTTGCCTTGACTTGCTATACCCTTTTTCCTAGCCTTGCCTTGTCATGCTTTGCCCTTTTGACTTGCCTTGGTTTGCCCTTTTGCCTTGCTTTGCCTTGTTATGCTTTGCCCTTTTGCCTTGTCTTGCTTTGCCATTTTGCCTTTCCTTGCATTGCCCTTTTGCCTTACCTTGCCTTGTCATGCTTTGCCCTTTTGCCTTGCCTTGCCTTGTCATGCTTTGCCCTTTTGACTTGCTTTGCTTTGCCCTTTTGCCTTGCCTTTCCTTGTTTTGCCGTTTTGAATTGCCTTGCATTGCCTTACTTTCATCTTTGCCTTGCCTTGACGTGTCTTCCTTATCGTTTTGCCTTGCCTTGCTTTGCTTTCCCCTTTTGCCTTGCCTTTCCTTGCCTTGCTTTACCCTTTTGCCTTCCTTTGCCTTGCCTTTCCATGCCTTCCTTTGACCCTTTGCCTTGCCTTGCTTTGACTCTTTGCCTTGACTTGCCTTGCCTTCCTTTCTCCTTTTGCCCTGATTTGCCTTGCCTTTCTTTTGACCTTTTGCCTTGCCTTGCCTTGCCATGCTTTGCTCTTTTTCCTTGCCTTGCTTTGCCCTTTTGTCTTGCCTTGCCTTGCCTTGCTTTGCCATTTTCCCTTGCCTTGCTTTCCCCTTTTGCCTTGCCTTTCCTTGCTTTGGCCTTTTTCCTGGCCTTGCCATGGTTTGTCCTTTTGACTTACCTTGCCTTGCCTTTCTTTGCACTTTTGCCCGGCCTTGCATTGAGTTGCCCTTTTTCCTTGTCTTGCCATGCTTTGCCCTTTTGCCTTGCCTTGCTTTGCCCTTTTGCCTTGCTTTGCCTTGTTATGCTTTGCCCTTTTGCCTTGCCTTGCTTTGCCATTTTGCCTTTCCTTGAATTGCCCTTTTCCCTTACCTTGCCTTGACTTGCTATAGCCTTTTTCCTTGCCTTGCCTTGTCATACTTTGCCATTTTGACTTGCTTTGCTTTGCCCTTTTGCCTTGCCTTGCTTTGTCTCTTTGCCTTGTCTTGCCTTGCCTTCCTTTCTCCTTTTGCCCTGATTTGCCTTGCCTTTCTTTTGACCTTTTGCCTTGCCTTGCCATGCTTTGCTCTTTTTCAATGCCTTGCTTTGCCCTTTTGTCTTTCCTTGCCTTGCCTTGCTTTGCCATTTTCCCTTGCCTTGCTTTCCCCTTTTGCCTTGCCTTTCCTTGCTTTGGCCTTTTTCCTGGCCTTGCCATGGTTTGTCCTTTTGACTTACCTTGCCTTGCCTTTCTTTGCACTTTTGCCTGGCCTTGCTTTGCCCTTTTGCCTTGCCTTGCTTTGCCATTTTGCCTTTCCTTGAATTGCCCTTTTGCCTTACCTTGCCTTGACTTGCTATACCCTTTTTCCTTGCCTTGCCTTTTCATGCTTTGCCCTTTTGACTTGCCTTGCTTTGCCCTTTTGCCTTGCTTGCCTTGTTATGCTTTGCCCTTCTGCCTTGCTTTGCTTTGCCATTTTGTCTTTCCTTGAATTGCCCTTTTGCCTTACCTTGCCTTGACTTGCTATACCCTTTTTCCTTGCCTTGCCTTTTCATGCTTTGCCCTTTTGCCTTGCCTTGCTTTGCCATTTTGCCTTTCCTTGAATTGCCCTTTTGCCTTACCTTGCCTTGACTTGCTATACCCTTTTTCCTAGCCTTGCCTTGTCATGCTTTGCCCTTTTGACTTGCCTTGGTTTGCCCTTTTGCCTTGCTTTGCCTTGTTATGCTTTGCCCTTTTGCCTTGTCTTGCTTTGCCATTTTGCCTTTCCTTGCATTGCCCTTTTGCCTTACCTTGCCTTGTCATGCTTTAGCCTTTTGCCTTGCCTTGCCTTGTCATGCTTTGCCCTTTTGACTTGCTTTGCTTTGCCCTTTTGCCTTGCCTTTCCTTGTTTTGCCGTTTTGAATTGCCTTGCATTGCCTTACTTTCATCTTTGCCTTGCCTTGACGTGTCTTCCTTATCGTTTTGCCTTGCCTTGCTTTGCTTTCCCCTTTTGCCTTGCCTTTCCTTGCCTTGCTTTACCCTTTTGCCTTCCTTTGCCTTGCCTTTCCATGCCTTCCTTTGACCCTTTGCCTTGCCTTGCTTTGACTCTTTGCCTTGACTTGCCTTGCCTTCCTTTCTCCTTTTGCCCTGATTTGCCTTGCCTTTCTTTTGACCTTTTGCCTTGCCTTGCCTTGCCATGCTTTGCTCTTTTTCCTTGCCTTGCTTTGCCCTTTTGTCTTGCCTTGCCTTGCCTTGCTTTGCCATTTTCCCTTGCCTTGCTTTCCCCTTTTGCCTTGCCTTTCCTTGCTTTGGCCTTTTTCCTGGCCTTGCCATGGTTTGCCCTTTTGCCTTGCCTTGCTTTGCCCTTTTGCCTTGCTTTGCCTTGTTATGCTTTGCCCTTTTGCCTTGCCTTGCTTTGCCATTTTGCCTTTCCTTGAATTGCCCTTTTGCCTTACCTTGCCTTGACTTGCTATAGCCTTTTTCCTTGCCTTGCCTTGTCATACTTTGCCATTTTGACTTGTTTTGCTTTGCCCTTTTGCCTTGCCTTGCTTTGTCTCTTTGCCTTGTCTTGCCTTGCCTTCCTTTCTCCTTTTGCCCTGATTTGCCTTGCCTTTCTTTTGACCTTTTGCCTTGCCTTGCCATGCTTTGCTCTTTTTCCTTGCCTTGCTTTGCCCTTTTGTCTTTCCTTGCCTTGCCTTGCTTTGCCATTTTCCCTTGCCTTGCTTTCCCCTTTTGCCTTGCCTTTCCTTGCTTTGGCCTTTTTCCTGGCCTTGCCATGGTTTGTCCTTTTGACTTACCTTGCCTTGCCTTTCTTTGCACTTTTGCCTGGCCTTGCTTTGCCCTTTTGCCTTGCCTTGCTTTGCCATTTTGCCTTTCCTTGAATTGCCCTTTTGCCTTACCTTGCCTTGACTTGCTATACCCTTTTTCCTTGCCTTGCCTTGTCATGCTTTGCCCTTTTGACTTGCCTTGCTTTGCCATTTTGCCTTGCCTTGCTTTGCCCTTTTGCCTTGCTTTGCCTTGTTATGCTTTGCCCTTTTGCCTTGCCTTGCTTTGCCATTTTGCCTTTCCTTGAATTGCCCTTTTGCCTTACTTTGCCTTGACTTGCTATACCCTTTTTCCTTGCCTTGCCTTGTCATACTTTGCCATTTTGACTTGCTTTGCTTTGCCCTTTTGCCTTGCCTTGCTTTGCCATTTTGCCTTTCCTTGAATTGCCCTTTTGCCTTACCTTGCCTTGACTTGCTATACCCTTTTTCCTTGCCTTGCCTTGTCATGCTTTGCCCTTTTGACTTGCTTTGCTTTGTCCTTTTGCCTTGCCTTGCTTTGCCATTTTGCCTTTCCTTGAATTGCCCTTTTGCCTTACCTTGCCTTGACTTGCTATACCCTATTTCCTTGCCTTGCCTTGTCATGCTTTGCCCTTTTGACTTGCTTTGCTTTGTCCTTTTGCCTTGCCTTGCTTTGCCATTTTGCCTTTCCTTGAATTGCCCTTTTGCCTTACCTTGCCTTGACTTGCTATACCCTTTTTCCTTGCCTTGCCTTGTCATGCTTTGCCCTTTTGACTTTCCTTGCTTTGCCCTTTTGCCTTGCCTTGCTTTGCCCTTCTGCCTTGCTTTGCCTTGTTATGCTTTCCCTTTTGCCTTGTCTTGTTTTGCCATTTTGCTTTTCCTTGCTTTTCCCTTTTGCCTTGCCTTTCCTTGCTTTGGCCTTTTTCCTGGCCTTGCCATGGTTTGTCCTTTTGACTTACCTTGCCTTGCCTTTCTTTGCCCTTTTGCCTGGCCTTGCATTGAGTTGCCCTTTTTCCTTGCCTTGCCATGCTTTGCCCTTTTGCCTTGCCTTGCTTTGTCATGTTGTCTTTCCTTTAATTGCCCTTTTGCCTTACCTTGCCTTGACTTGCTATACCCTTTTTCCTTGCCTTGCCTTTTCATGCTTTGCCCTTTTGACTTGCCTTGCTTTGCCCTTTTGCCTTGCTTGCCTTGTTATGCTTTGCCCTTCTGCCTTGCTTTGCTTTGCCATTTTGTCTTTCCTTGAATTGCCCTTTTGCCTTACCTTGCCTTGACTTGCTATACCCTTTTTCCTTGCCTTGCCTTTTCATGCTTTGCCCTTTTGCCTTGCCTTGCTTTGCCATTTTGCCTTTCCTTGAATTGCCCTTTTGCCTTACCTTGCCTTGACTTGCTATACCCTTTTTCCTAGCCTTGCCTTGTCATGCTTTGCCCTTTTGACTTGCCTTGGTTTGCCCTTTTGCCTTGCTTTGCCTTGTTATGCTTTGCCCTTTTGCCTTGTCTTGCTTTGCCATTTTGCCTTTCCTTGCATTGCCCTTTTGCCTTGCCTTGCCTTGTCATGCTTTGCCCTTTTGACTTGCTTTGCTTTGCCCTTTTGCCTTGCCTTTCCTTGTTTTGCCGTTTTGAATTGCCTTGCATTGCCTTACTTTCATCTTTGCCTTGCCTTGACGTGTCTTCCTTATCGTTTTGCCTTGCCTTGCTTTGCTTTCCCCTTTTGCCTTGCCTTTCCTTGCCTTGCTTTACCCTTTTGCCTTCCTTTGCCTTGCCTTTCCATGCCTTCCTTTGACCCTTTGCCTTGCCTTGCTTTGACTCTTTGCCTTGACTTGCCTTGCCTTCCTTTCTCCTTTTGCCCTGATTTGCCTTGCCTTTCTTTTGACCTTTTGCCTTGCCTTGCCTTGCCATGCTTTGCTCTTTTTCCTTGCCTTGCTTTGCCCTTTTGTCTTGCCTTGCCTTGCCTTGCTTTGCCATTTTCCCTTGCCTTGCTTTCCCCTTTTGCCTTGCCTTTCCTTGCTTTGGCCTTTTTCCTGGCCTTGCCATGGTTTGTCCTTTTGACTTACCTTGCCTTGCCTTTCTTTGCACTTTTGCCCGGCCTTGCATTGAGTTGCCCTTTTTCCTTGTCTTGCCATGCTTTGCCCTTTTGCCTTGCCTTGCTTTGCCCTTTTGCCTTGCTTTGCCTTGTTATGCTTTGCCCTTTTGCCTTGCCTTGCTTTGCCATTTTGCCTTTCCTTGAATTGCCCTTTTCCCTTACCTTGCCTTGACTTGCTATAGCCTTTTTCCTTGCCTTGCCTTGTCATACTTTGCCATTTTGACTTGCTTTGCTTTGCCCTTTTGCCTTGCCTTGCTTTGTCTCTTTGCCTTGTCTTGCCTTGCCTTCCTTTCTCCTTTTGCCCTGATTTGCCTTGCCTTTCTTTTGACCTTTTGCCTTGCCTTGCCATGCTTTGCTCTTTTTCAATGCCTTGCTTTGCCCTTTTGTCTTTCCTTGCCTTGCCTTGCTTTGCCATTTTCCCTTGCCTTGCTTTCCCCTTTTGCCTTGCCTTTCCTTGCTTTGGCCTTTTTCCTGGCCTTGCCATGGTTTGTCCTTTTGACTTACCTTGCCTTGCCTTTCTTTGCACTTTTGCCTGGCCTTGCTTTGCCCTTTTGCCTTGCCTTGCTTTGCCATTTTGCCTTTCCTTGAATTGCCCTTTTGCCTTACCTTGCCTTGACTTGCTATACCCTTTTTCCTTGCCTTGCCTTGTCATGCTTTGCCCTTTTGACTTGCCTTGCTTTGCCATTTTGCCTTGCCTTGCTTTGCCCTTTTGCCTTGCTTTGCCTTGTTATGCTTTGCCCTTTTGCCTTGCCTTGCTTTGCCATTTTGCCTTTCCTTGAATTGCCCTTTTGCCTTACTTTGCCTTGACTTGCTATACCCTTTTTCCTTGCCTTGCCTTGTCATACTTTGCCATTTTGACTTGCTTTGCTTTGCCCTTTTGCCTTGCCTTGCTTTGCCATTTTGCCTTTCCTTGAATTGCCATTTTGCCTTACCTTGCCTTGACTTGCTATAACCTTTTTCCTTGCCTTGCCTTGTCATGCTTTGCCCTTTTGACTTGCTTTGCTTTGTCCTTTTGCCTTGCCTTGCTTTGCCATTTTGCCTTTCCTTGAATTGCCCTTTTGCCTTACCTTGCCTTGACTTGCTATACCCTTTTTCCTTGCCTTGCCTTGTCATGCTTTGCCCTTTTGACTTTCCTTGCTTTGCCCTTTTGCCTTGCCTTGCTTTGCCCTTCTGCCTTGCTTTGCCTTGTTATGCTTTCCCTTTTGCCTTGTCTTGCTTTGCCATTTTGCTTTTCCTTGCTTATCCCTTTTGCCTTGCCTTTCCTTGCTTTGGCCTTTTTCCTGGCCTTGCCATATTTTGTCCTTTTGACTTACCTTGCCTTGCCTTTCTTTGCCCTTTTGCCTGGCCTTGCATTGAGTTGCCCTTTTTCCTTGACTTGCCATGCTTTGCCCTTTTGCCTTGCCTTGCTTTGTCATTTTGTCTTTCCTTTAATTGCCCTTTTGCCTTACCTTGCCTTGACTTGCTATACCCTTTTTCCTTGCCTTGCCTTGTCATGCTTTGCCCTTTTGACTTGCCTTGCTTTGCCCTTTTGCCTTGCTTGCCTTGTTATGCTTTGCCCTTCTGCCTTGCCTTGCTTTGCCATTTTGCCTTTCCTTGAATTGCCCTTTTGCCTTACCTTGCCTTGACTTGCTATACCCTTTTTCCTTGCCTTGCCTTGTCATACTTTGCCATTTTGACTTGCTTTGCTATGCCCTTTTGCCTTGCCTTGCTTTGCCATTTTGCCTTTCCTTGAATTGCCCTTTTGCCTTACCTTGCCTTGACTTGCTATACCCTTTTTCCTAGCCTTGCCTTGTCATGCTTTGCCCTTTTGACTTTCCTTACTTTGCCCTTTTGCCTTGCTTTGCCTTGTTATGCTTTGCCCTTTTGCCTTGTCTGCTTTGCCCTTTTGCCTTGCCTTTCCTTGTTTTGCCGTTTTCAATTTCCTTGCATTGCCTTACTTTCATCTTTGCCTTGCCTTGACGTGTCTTCCTTATCCTTTCGCCTTGCCTTGCTTTGCTTTCCCCTTTTGCCTTGCCTTACCTTGCCTTGATTTGCCTCTTTGCCTTGTCTTGCCTTGCCTTTCTTTCTCCTTTTGCCCTGATTTGCCTTGCCTTTCTTTTGACCTTTTGCCTTGCCTTGCCTTGACATGCTTTGCTCTTTTTCCTTGCCTTGCTTTGCCCATTTGTCTTGCCTTGCCTTGCTTTGCCATTTTCCCTTGCCTTGCTTTTCCCTTTTGCCTTGCCTTTCCTTGCTTTGGCCTTTTTCCTGGCCTTGCCATGGTTTGTCCTTTTGACTTACCTTGCCTTGCCTTTCTTTGCCCTTTTGCCTGGCCTTGCATTGAGTTGCCCTTTTTCCTTGCCTTGCCATGCTTTGCCCTTTTGCCTTGCCTTGCTTTGCCATTTTGTCTTCCCTTGAATTGCCCTTTTGCCTTACATTGCCTTGACTTGCTATACCCTTTTTCCTTGCCTTGCCTTTTCATGCTTTGCCCTTTTGCCTTGCCTTGCTTTGCCATTTTGCCTTTCCTTGAATTGCCCTTTTGCCTTACCTTGCCTTGACTTGCTATACCCTTTTTCCTTGCCTTGCCTTGTCATGCTTTGCCCTTTTGACTTGCCTTGCTTTGCCCTTTTGCCTTGCTTTGCCTTGTTATGCTTTGCCCTTTTGCCTTGTCTTGCTTTGCCATTTTGCCTTTCCTTGCATTGCCCTTTTGCCTTACCTTGCCTTGTCATGCTTTGCCCTTTTGCCTTGCCTTGCCATGTCATGCTTTGCCCTTTTGACTTGCTTTGCTTTGCCCTTTTGCCTTGCCTTTCCTTGTTTTGCCGTTTTGAATTGCCTTGCATTGCCTTGCTTTCATCTTTGCCTTGCCTTGACGTGTCCTCCTTATCCTTTTGCCTTGCCTTGCTTTGCTTTCTCCTTCTCCCTTGCCTTTCCTTGCCTTGCTTTACCATTTTGCCTTCCCTTGCCTTTGCCTTTCCATGCCTTGCTTTGCCCCTTTGCCTTAACTTGCCTTGCTATGCCCTTTTGCCTTGCCTTGCTTTGTCTCTTTGCCTTGTCTTGCCTTGCCTTCCTTTCTCCTTTTGCCCTGATTTGCCTTGCCTTTCTTTTGACCTTTTGCCTTGCCTTGCCATGCTTTGCTCTTTTTCCTTGCCTTGCTTTGCCCTTTTGTCTTTCCTTGCCTTGCCTTGCTTTGCCATTTTCCCTTGCCTTGCTTTCCCCTTTTGCCTTGCCTTTCCTTGCTTTGGCCTTTTTCCTGGCCTTGCCATGGTTTGTCCTTTTGACTTACCTTGCCTTGCCTTTCTTTGCACTTTTGCCTGGCCTTGCTTTGCCGTTTTGCCTTGCCTTGCTTTGCCATTTTGCCTTTCCTTGAATTGCTCTTTTGCCTTACTTTGCCTTGACTTGCTATACCCTTTTTCCTTGCCTTGCCTTGTCATACTTTGCCATTTTGACTTGCTTTGCTTTGCCCTTTTGCCTTGCCTTGCTTTGCCATTTTGCCTTTCCTTGAATTGCCCTTTTGCCTTACCTTGCCTTGACTTGCTATACCCTTTTTCCTTGCCTTGCCTTGTCATGCTTTGCCCTTTTGACTTTCCTTGCTTTGCCCTTTTGCCTTGTCTTGCTTTGCCCTTTTGCCTTGCTTTGCCTTGTTATGCTTTCTCTTTTGCCTTGTCTTGCTTTGCCATTTTGCTTTTCCTTGCATTGCCCTTTTGCCTTACCTTGCCTTGACATGCTTTACCATTTTGCCTTGCCTTGCCTTTTCATGCTTTGCCCTTTTGCATTGCCTTGCCTTGTCATGCTTTGCCCTTTTGACTTGCTTTGCTTTGCCCTTTTGCCTTGCCTTTCCTTGTTTTGCCGTTTTCAATTTCCTTGCATTGCCTTACTTTCATCTTTGCCTTGCCTTGACGTGTCTTCCTTATCCTTTCGCCTTGCCTTGCTTTGCTTTCCCCTTTTGCCTTGCCTTACCTTGCCTTGCTTTGCCTCTTTGCCTTGTCTTGCCTTGCCTTCCTTTCTCCTTTTGCCCTGATTTGCCTTGCCTTTCTTTTGACCTTTTGCCTTGCCTTGCCTTGCCATGCTTTGCTCTTTTTCCTTGCCTTGCTTTGCCCTTTTGTCTTGCCTTGCCTTGCCTTGCTTTGCCATTTTCCCTTGCCTTGCTTTTCCCTTTTGCCTTGCCTTTCCTTGCTTTGGCCTTTTTCCTGGCCTTGCCATGGTTTGTCCTTTTGACTTACCTTGCCTTGCCTTTCTTTGCCCTTTTGCCTGGCCTTGCATTGAGTTGCCCTTTTTCCTTGCCTTGCCATGCTTTGCCCTTTTGCCTTGCCTTGCTTTGCCATTTTGCCTTTCCTTGAATTGCCCTTTTGCCTTACCTTGCCTTGACTTGCTATACCCTTTTTCCTTGCCTTGCCTTGTCATGCTTTGCCCTTTTGACTTGCCTTGGTTTGCCCTTTTGCCTTGCTTTGCCTTGTTATGCTTTGCCGTTTTGCCTTGTCTTGCTTTGCCATTTTGCCTTTCCTTGCATTGCCCTTTTGCCTTACCTTGCCTTGTCATGCTTTAGCCTTTTGCCTTGCCTTGCCTTGTCATGCTTTGCCCTTTTGACTTGCTTTGCTTTGCCCTTTTGCCTTGCCTTTCCTTGTTTTGCCGTTTTGAATTGCCTTGCATTGCCTTACTTTCATCTTTGCCTTGCCTTGACGTGTCTTCCTTATCGTTTTGCCTTGCCTTGCTTTGCTTTCCCCTTTTGCCTTGCCTTTCCTTGCCTTGCTTTACCCTTTTGCCTTCCTTTGCCTTGCCTTTCCATGCCTTCCTTTGACCCTTTGCCTTGCCTTGCTTTGACTCTTTGCCTTGACTTGCCTTGCCTTCCTTTCTCCTTTTGCCCTGATTTGCCTTGCCTTTCTTTTGACCTTTTGCCTTGTCTTGCCTTGCCATGCTTTGCTCTTTTTCCTTGCCTTGCTTTGCCCTTTTGTCTTGCCTTGCCTTGCCTTGCTTTGCCATTTTCCCTTGCCTTGCTTTCCCCTTTTGCCTTGCCTTTCCTTGCTTTGGCCTTTTTCCTGGCCTTGCCATGGTTTGTCCTTTTGACTTACCTTGCCTTGCCTTTCTTTGCACTTTTGCCTGGCCTTGCATTGAGTTGCCCTTTTTCCTTGTCTTGCCACGCTTTGCCCTTTTGCCTTGCCTTGCTTTGCCCTTTTGCCTTGCTTTGCCTTGTTATGCTTTGCCCTTTTGCCTTGCCTTGCCATTTTGCCTTTCCTTGAATTGCCCTTTTGCCTTACCTTGCCTTGACTTGCTATAGCCTTTTTCCTTGCCTTGCCTTGTAATACTTTGCCATTTTGACTTGCTTTGCTTTGCCCTTTTGCCTTGCCTTGCTTTGTCTCTTTGCCTTGTCTTGCCTTGCCTTCCTTTCTCCTTTTGCCCTGATTTGCCTTGCCTTTCTTTTGACCTTTTGCCTTGCCTTGCCATGCTTTGCTCTTTTTCCTTGCCTTGCTTTGCCCTTTTGTCTTTCCTTGCCTTGCCTTGCTTTGCCATTTTCCCTTGCCTTGCTTTCCCCTTTTGCCTTGCCTTTCCTTGCTTTGGCCTTTTTCCTGGCCTTGCCATGGTTTGTCCTTTTGACTTACCTTGCCTTGCCTTTCTTTGCACTTTTGCCTGGCCTTGCTTTGCCCTTTTGCCTTGCCTTGCTTTGCCATTTTGCCTTTCCTTGAATTGCCCTTTTGCCTTACCTTGCCTTGACTTGCTATAGCCTTTTTCCTTGCCTTGCCTTGTCATGCTTTGCCCTTTTGACTTGCCTTGCTTTGCCCTTTTGCCTTGCCTTGCTTTGCCCTTCTGCCTTGCTTTGCCTTGTTATGCTTTCCCTTTTGCCTTGTCTTGCTTTGCCATTTTGCTTTTCCTTGCTTTTCCCTTTTGCCTTGCCTTTCCTTGCTTTGGCCTTTTTCCTGGCCTTGCCATGGTTTGTCCTTTTGACTTACCTTGCCTTGCCTTTCTTTGCCCTTTTGCCTGGCCTTGCATTGAGTTGCCCTTTTTCCTTGCCTTGCCATGCTTTGCCCTTTTGCCTTGCCTTGCTTTGTCATTTTGTCTTTCCTTTAATTGCCCTTTTGCCTTACCTTGACTTGACTTGCTATACCCTTTTTCCTTGCCTTGCCTTGTCATGCTTTGCCCTTTTGACTTGCCTTGCTTTGCCCTTTTGCCTTGCTTGCCTTGTTATGCTTTGCCCTTCTGCCTTGCCTTGCTTTGCCATTTTGCCTTTCCTTGAATTGCCCTTTTGCCTTACCTTGCCTTGACTTGCTATACCCTTTTTCCTTGCCTTGCCTTGTCATACTTTGCCATTTTGACTTGCTTTGCTATGCCCTTTTGCCTTGCCTTGCTTTGCCATTTTGCCTTTCCTTGAATTGCCCTTTTGCCTTACCTTGCCTTGACTTGCTATACCCTTTTTCCTAGCCTTGCCTTGTCATGCTTTGCCCTTTTGACTTTCCTTACTTTGCCCTTTTGCCTTGCTTTGCCTTGTTATGCTTTGCCCTTTTGCCTTGTCTGCTTTGCCCTTTTGCCTTGCCTTTCCTTGTTTTGCCGTTTTCAATTTCCTTGCATTGCCTTACTTTCATCTTTGCCTTGCCTTGACGTGTCTTCCTTATCCTTTCGCCTTGCCTTGCTTTGCTTTCCCCTTTTGCCTTGCCTTACCTTGCCTTGATTTGCCTCTTTGCCTTGTCTTGCCTTGCCTTTCTTTCTCCTTTTGCCCTGATTTGCCTTGCCTTTCTTTTGACCTTTTGCCTTGCCTTGCCTTGACATGCTTTGCTCTTTTTCCTTGCCTTGCTTTGCCCATTTGTCTTGCCTTGCCTTGCTTTGCCATTTTCCCTTGCCTTGCTTTTCCCTTTTGCCTTGCCTTTCCTTGCTTTGGCCTTTTTCCTGGCCTTGCCATGGTTTGTCCTTTTGACTTACCTTGCCTTGCCTTTCTTTGCCCTTTTGCCTGGCCTTGCATTGAGTTGCCCTTTTTCCTTGCCTTGCCATGCTTTGCCCTTTTGCCTTGCCTTGCTTTGCCATTTTGTCTTCCCTTGAATTGCCCTTTTGCCTTACATTGCCTTGACTTGCTATACCCTTTTTCCTTGCCTTGCCTTTTCATGCTTTGCCCTTTTGCCTTGCCTTGCTTTGCCATTTTGCCTTTCCTTGAATTGCCCTTTTGCCTTACCTTGCCTTGACTTGCTATACCCTTTTTCCTTGCCTTGCCTTGTCATGCTTTGCCCTTTTGACTTGCCTTGCTTTGCCCTTTTGCCTTGCTTTGCCTTGTTATGCTTTGCCCTTTTGCCTTGTCTTGCTTTGCCATTTTGCCTTTCCTTGCATTGCCCTTTTGCCTTACCTTGCCTTGTCATGCTTTGCCCTTTTGCCTTGCCTTGCCATGTCATGCTTTGCCCTTTTGACTTGCTTTGCTTTGCCCTTTTGCCTTGCCTTTCCTTGTTTTGCCGTTTTGAATTGCCTTGCATTGCCTTGCTTTCATCTTTGCCTTGCCTTGACGTGTCCTCCTTATCCTTTTGCCTTGCCTTGCTTTGCTTTCTCCTTCTCCCTTGCCTTTCCTTGCCTTGCTTTACCATTTTGCCTTCCCTTGCCTTTGCCTTTCCATGCCTTGCTTTGCCCCTTTGCCTTAACTTGCCTTGCTATGCCCTTTTGCCTTGCCTTGCTTTGTCTCTTTGCCTTGTCTTGCCTTGCCTTCCTTTCTCCTTTTGCCCTGATTTGCCTTGCCTTTCTTTTGACCTTTTGCCTTGCCTTGCCATGCTTTGCTCTTTTTCCTTGCCTTGCTTTGCCCTTTTGTCTTTCCTTGCCTTGCCTTGCTTTGCCATTTTCCCTTGCCTTGCTTTCCCCTTTTGCCTTGCCTTTCCTTGCTTTGGCCTTTTTCCTGGCCTTGCCATGGTTTGTCCTTTTGACTTACCTTGCCTTGCCTTTCTTTGCACTTTTGCCTGGCCTTGCTTTGCCGTTTTGCCTTGCCTTGCTTTGCCATTTTGCCTTTCCTTGAATTGCCCTTTTGCCTTACCTTGCCTTGACTTGCTATACCCTTTTTCCTTGCCTTGCCTTGTCATGCTTTGCCCTTTTGACTTTCCTTGCTTTGCCCTTTTGCCTTGTCGTGCTTTGCCCTTTTGCCTTGCTTTGCCTTGTTATGCTTTCTCTTTTGCCTTGTCTTGCTTTGCCATTTTGCTTTTCCTTGCATTGCCCTTTTGCCTTACCTTGCCTTGACATGCTTTACCATTTTGCCTTGCCTTGCCTTTTCATGCTTTGCCCTTTTGCATTGCCTTGCCTTGTCATGCTTTGCCCTTTTGACTTGCTTTGCTTTGCCCTTTTGCCTTGCCTTTCCTTGTTTTGCCGTTTTCAATTTCCTTGCATTGCCTTACTTTCATCTTTGCCTTGCCTTGACGTGTCTTCCTTATCCTTTCGCCTTGCCTTGCCTTGTCATGCTTTGCCCTTTTGACTTGCCTTGCTTTGCCATTTTGCCTTGCCTTGCTTTGCCCTTTTGCCTTGCTTTGCCTTGTTATGCTTTGCCCTTTTGCCTTGCCTTGCTTTGCCATTTTGCCTTTCCTTGAATTGCCCTTTTGCCTTACTTTGCCTTGACTTGCTATAGCCTTTTTCCTTGCCTTGCCTTGTCATACTTTGCCATTTTGACTTGCTTTGCTATGCCCTTTTGCCTTGCCTTGCTTTGCCATTTTGCCTTTCCTTGAATTGCCCTTTTGCCTTACCTTGCCTTGACTTGCTATACCCTTTTTCCTAGCCTTGCCTTGTCATGCTTTGCCCTTTTGACTTTCCTTACTTTGCCCTTTTGCCTTGCTTTGCCTTGTTATGCTTTGCCCTTTTGCCTTGTCTGCTTTGCCCTTTTGCCTTGCCTTTCCTTGTTTTGCCGTTTTCAATTTCCTTGCATTGCCTTACTTTCATCTTTGCCTTGCCTTGACGTGTCTTCCTTATCCTTTCGCCTTGCCTTGCTTTGCTTTCCCCTTTTGCCTTGCCTTACCTTGCCTTGATTTGCCTCTTTGCCTTGTCTTGCCTTGCCTTCCTTTCTCCTTTTGCCCTGATTTGCCTTGCCTTTCTTTTGACCTTTTGCCTTTCCTTGCCTTGACATGCTTTGCTCTTTTTCCTTGCCTTGCTTTGCCCTTTTGTCTTGCCTTGCCTTGCCTTGCTTTGCCATTTTCCCTTGCCTTGCTTTTCCCTTTTGCCTTGCCTTTCCTTGCTTTGGCCTTTTTCCTGGCCTTGCCATGGTTTGTCCTTTTGACTTACCTTGCCTTGCCTTTCTTTGCACTTTTGCCTGGCCTTGCTTTGCCGTTTTGCCTTGCCTTGCTTTGCCATTTTGCCTTTCCTTGAATTGCTCTTTTGCCTTACTTTGCCTTGACTTGCTATACCCTTTTTCCTTGCCTTGCCTTGTCATACTTTGCCATTTTGACTTGCTTTGCTTTGCCCTTTTGCCTTGCCTTGCTTTGCCATTTTGCCTTTCCTTGAATTGCCCTTTTGCCTTACCTTGCCTTGACTTGCTATAGCCTTTTTCCTTGCCTTGCCTTGTCATGCTTTGCCCTTTTGACTTGCCTTGCTTTGCCCTTTTGCCTTGCCTTGCTTTGCCCTTCTGCCTTGCTTTGCCTTGTTATGCTTTCTCTTTTGCCTTGTCTTGCTTTGCCATTTTGCTTTTCCTTGCATTGCCCTTTTGCCTTACCTTGCCTTGACATGCTTTACCCTTTTGCCTTGCCTTGCCTTTTCATGCTTTGCCCTTTTGCATTGCCTTGCCTTGTCATGCTTTGCCCTTTTGACTTGCTTTGCTTTGCCCTTTTGCCTTGCCTTTCCTTGTTTTGCCGTTTTCAATTTCCTTGCATTGCCTTACTTTCATCTTTGCCTTGCCTTGACGTGTCTTCCTTATCCTTTCGCCTTGCCTTGCTTTGCTTTCCCCTTTTGCCTTGCCTTACCTTGCCTTGCTTTGCCTCTTTGCCTTGTCTTGCCTTGCCTTCCTTTCTCCTTTTGCCCTGATTTGCCTTGCCTTTCTTTTGACCTTTTGCCTTGCCTTGCATTGCCATGCTTTGCTCTTTTTCCTTGCCTTGCTTTGCCCTTTTGTCTTGCCTTGCCTTGCCTTGCTTTGCCATTTTCCCTTGCCTTGCTTTTCCCTTTTGCCTTGCCTTTCCTTGCTTTGGCCTTTTTCCTGGCCTTGCCATGGTTTGTCCTTTTGACTTACCTTGCCTTGCCTTTCTTTGCCCTTTTGCCTGGCCTTGCATTGAGTTGCCCTTTTTCCTTGCCTTGCCATGCTTTGCCCTTTTGCCTTGCCTTGCTTTGCCATTTTGTCTTTCCTTGAATTGCCCTTTTGCCTTACCTTGCCTTGACTTGCTATACCCTTTTTCCTTGCCTTGCCTTTTCATGCTTTGCCCTTTTGACTTGCCTTGCTTTGCCCTTTTGCCTTGCTTTGCCTTGTTATGCTTTACCCTTTTGCCTTGTCTTGCTTTGCCATTTTGCCTTTCCTTGCATTGCCCTTTTGCCTTACCTTGCCTTGTCATGCTTTGCCCTTTTGACTTGCTTTGCTTTGCCCTTTTGCCTTGCCTTTCCTTGTTTTGCCGTTTTGAATTGCCTTGCATTGCCTTACTTTCATCTTTGCCTTGCCTTGACGTGTCTTCCTTATCCTTTTGCCTTGCCTTGCTTTGCTTTCCCCTTTTGACTTGCCTTTCCTTGCCTTGCTTTACCCTTTTGCCTTCCCTTGCCTTGCCTTTCCATGCCTTGCTTTGCCCCTTTGCCTTGCCTTGCTTTGACTCTTTGCCTTGTCTTGCCTTGCCTTCCTTTCTCCTTTTGCCCTGATTTGCCTTGCCTTTCTTTTGACCTTTTGCCTTGCCTTGCCTTGCCATGCTTTGCTCTTTTTCCTTGCCTTGCTTTGCCCTTTTGTCTTGCCTTGCCTTGCCTTGCTTTGCCATTTTCCCTTGCCTTGCTTTCTCCTTTTGCCTTGCCTTTCCTAGCTTTGGCCTTTTTCCTGGCCTTGCCATGCTTTTGTCCTTTTGACTTACCTTGCCTTGCCTTTCTTTGCACTTTTGCCCTGCCTTGCATTGAGTTTCCCTTTTTCCTTGCCTTGCCATGCTTTGCCCTTTTGCCTTGCCTTGCTTTGCCATTTTGCCTTTCCTTGAATTGCCCTTTTGCCTTACCTTGCCTTTACTTGCTATAGCCTTTTTCCTTGCCTTGCCTTGTCATACTTTGCCATTTTGACTTGCTTTGCTTTGCCCTTTTGCCTTGCCTTGCTTTGCCATTTTGCCTTTCCTTGAATTGCCCTTTTGCCTTACCTTGCCTTGACTTGCTATACCCTTTTTCCTTTCCTTGTCTTGCTTTGCCATTTTGCCTTTCCTTGCATTGCCCTTTTGCCTTACCTTGCCTTGACATGCTTTGCCCTTTTGCCTTGCCTTGCCTTGTCATGCTTTGCCCTTTTGACTTGCTTTGCTTTGCCCTTTTGCCTTGCCTTTCCTTGTTTTGCCGTTTTGAATTGCCTTGCATTGCCTTACTTTCATCTTTGCCTTGCCTTGACGTGTCTTCCTTATCCTTTTGCCTTGCCTTGCTTTGCTTTCCCCTTTTGCCTTGCCTTTCCTTGCCTTTCTTTACCCTTTTGCCTTCCCTTGCCTTAGCTTTCCATGCCTTGCTTTGCCCCTTTGCCTTACCTTGCCTTGCTTTGCCCTTTTGCCTTGCCATACTTTGCCTCTTTGCCTTGTCTTGCCTTGCCTTCCTTTCTCCTTTCTCCTTCCTTTCTCCTACATTGCCTTACTTTCACATTTTGCCTTGCCTTACCTTGTCTTGCTTTGCCCTTTTGCTTTGCCTTGCCTTGCCATGCTTTGCCCATTTGCCTTCCCTTGTCTTGCTTTGTTTTTCCGTTTTGACTTGCCTTGCTTTGCCCTTTTGCATTCCCTTGCCTTGCCTTACTTTGCCGTTTTGCCTTGCCTTGCTTTGCCCTTTTTCCTTGCCTTGCTTTGCCATTTTGCCTTTCCTTGCATTGCCATTTTGCCTTTGCTTGCATTGCCCTTTTGCCTTACCTTGCCTTGCTTTGCCCTTTTTCCTTGCCATGCCTTGCTTTGCCCTTTTGATTTGCATTGCATTGCCTTACTTTGACATTTTGCCTTGCCTGACTTGTCTTGCTTTTCCCTTTTGCTTTGCCTTGCCTTGCCTTTCCATGTCTTGCTTTGCCCTTTTGCCTTCCCTTGTCTTGCTTTACTTTTCCGTTTTGACTTGCCTTGCTTTGCCATTTTGCCTTCCCTTGCATTGCTTTTCTCGTTTGCCTTGCCTTGCCATGCTTTGCCCTTTTGCCTTGTCTGGCCTTGCTTTGGTTTGCCCTTTTGCCTTGATTTGCCTTGCCTTGATTTGCCCTTTTTCCCGGCCTTGCCTTGCATTGCCCTTTTGTCTTGCCTTGCCTTACCTTGCTTTGTACTTTTGCCTTGCTTTGCCTTGATTTGCCATTTTGCCTTCCCTTGTCTTACCTTGCTTTCCCCTTTTGCCTTGCCTTTGTTCTGACCTTTTGCCTTGCCGTGACATGCTTTGCTCTTTTTCCTTCCCTTGCTTTGAACTTTTCTCTTACCTTGCCTTGACTTGATTTTCCCTTTTGCCTTGCCTTCCCTTGCTTTGCTCTTTTGCCTTGCCTTCCCTTTCTTTGCCATTTTGCCTTCCCTTGTCTGACCTTGCTTTCCCCTTTTGCCTTGCCTTGCCTTCCTTTGCCCTTTTGTCTAGCTTTGCCTTGCTTTGCCCTTTTGCCTTACATTGCCTAGCCTTGCTTTGCAGTTTTCCCTTGCCTTGCCTTGCCCTTTTTCCTTGCCTTGTCTTGCCATGCTTTTCCCTTTTGCCTTGCCTTGCTTTGCCATTTTGCCTTTCCTTGCATTGCCCTTTTGCCTTACCTTGCCTTGCTTAGCCCTTTTCCCTTGCCTTGCCTTTCCATGCCTTGCTTTGCCCTTTTTCCTTGCCATGCCTTGCTTTGCCCTTTTGATTTGCATTACATTGCCTTACTTTGAAATTTTGCCTTGCCTAACCTTGTCTTGCTTTTCCCTTTTGCTTTGCCTTGCCTTGCCTTACCTTGTCTGGCTTTGCCCTTTTGCTTTGCCTTGCCTTGCCATGCTTTGCCCTTTTGCCTTGCCTTTCCTTGCCATGCTTTGCCCTTTTGCCATGCCTTGCTTTGCCCTTTTGCCTTGCCTTTCCTTTCCTTGCTTTTCCCTTTTGCCTTGCCTTCCCTTGCTTTGCTCTTTTGCCATGCCTTCCCTTGTTTTGCTCTTTTGCCTTACCTTGCCTTGACTTGCTTTGCCCTTTTGCCTTGCCTTGCTTTGCCATTTTGCCTTTCCTTGCATTGCCCTTTTGCCTCACCTTGCCTTGCCTTGCTTTTCCCTTTTGCTTTGCCTTGCCTTGCCTTTCCATGTCTTGCTTTTCCCTTTTGCCTTCCCTTGCCTTGCTTTACTTTTCCTTTTTGCCTTGCCTTGCTTTGCTCTTTTGCCTTCTCTTGCCTTGCCTTACTTTGCCGTTTTGCCTTGACTTGCTTTGCCCTTTTGCCTTGCCTTGCCTTGTTTTGCCGTTTTGATTTGCCTTGCATTGCCTTACTTTCATCTTTACCTTGCCTTGACGTGTCTTGCTTATCCTTTTGCCTTGCCTTGCTTTGCTTTCCCCTTTTGCCTTGCCTTTCCTTGCCTTGCTTTGCCCTTTTCCCTTGCCTTGCCTTGCCTTTCCATGCCTTGCTTTGCCCTTTTTCCTTGCCATGCCTTGCTTTGCCCTTTTGATTTGCATTGCATTGCCTTACTTTGACATTTTGCCTTGCCTTACCTTGTCTTGCTTTGTCCTTTTGCTTTGCCTTGCCTTGCCTTTCCATGTCTTTGCTTTGCCCTTTTGCCTTCCCTTGTCTTGCTTTACTTTTCCGTTTTGACTTGCCTTGCTTTGCCCTTTTGCATTCCCTTGCCTTGCCTTATTTTGCCGTTTTGCCTTGCCTTGCTTTGCCCTTTTTCCTTGCCATGCCTTGCTTTGCCATTTTGATTTGCCTTACATTGCCTTACTTTGACATTTTACCTTGCCTTTCCTTGCCTTGCTTTGCCCTTTTGTCTTGCCTTGCCTTGCCTTGCTTTGCCATTTTCCCTTGCCTTGCTTTCCCCTTTTGCCTTGCCTTTCCTTGCTTTGGCCTTTTTCCTGGCCTTGCCATGGTTTGTCCTTTTGACTTACCTTGCCTTGCCTTTCTTTGCCCTTTTGCCTGGCCTTGCATTGAGTTGCCCTTTTTCATTGCCTTGCCTTGCCATGCTTTGCCCTTTTGCCTTGCCTTGCTTTGACATTTTGCCTTTCCTTGAATTGCCCTTTTGCCTTACTTTGCCTTGACTTGCTATACCCTTTTTCCTTGCCTTGTCTTGCTTTGCCATTTTGCCTTTCCTTGCATTGCCCTTTTGCCTTACCTTGCCTTGACATGCTTTGCCCTTTTGCCTTCCCTTGCCTTGCCTTTCCATGCCTTGCTTTGCCCCTTTGCCTTACCTTGCCTTGCTTTGCCCTTTTGCCTTGCCATACTTTGCCTCTTTGCCTTGCCTTGCCTTGCCTTCCTTTCTCCTTTCTCCTTCCTTTCTCCTACATTGTATTACTTTCACATTTTGCCTTGCCTTACCTTGTCTTGCTTTGCCCTTTTGCTTTGCCTTGCCTTGCCAGGCTTTGCCCATTTGCCTTCCCTTGCCTTTGCCTTTCCATGCCTTGCTTTGCCCCTTTGCCTTACCTTGCCTTGCTATGCCCTTTTGCCTTGCCTTGCTTTGTCTCTTTGCCTTGTCTTGCCTTGCCTTCCTTTCTCCTTTTGCCCTGATTTGCCTTGCCTTTCTTTTGACCTTTTGCCTTGCCTTGCCTTGCCTTGCCATGCTTTGCTCTTTTTCCTTGCCTTGCTTTGCCCTTTTGTCTTGCCTTGCCTTGCCTTGCTTTGCCATTTTCCCTTGCCTTGCTTTCCCCTTTTGCCTTGCCTTTCCTTGCTTTGGCCTTTTTCCTGGCCTTGCCATGGTTTGTCCTTTTGACTTACCTTGCCTTGCCTTTCTTTGCCCTTTTGCCTGGCCTTGCATTGAGTTGCCCTTTTTCCTTCCCTTGCCATGCTTTGCCCTTTTGCCTTGCCTTGCTTTGCCATTTTGTCTTTCCTTGAATTGCCCTTTTGCCTTACCTTGCCTTGACTTGCTATACCCTTTTTCCTTTCCTTGTCTTGCTTTGCCATTTTGCCTTTCCTTGCATTGCCCTTTTGCCTTACCTTGCCTTGACATGCTTTGCCCTTTTGCCTTGCCTTGCCTTGTCATGCTTTGCCCTTTTGACTTGCTTTGCTTTGCCCTTTTGCCTTGACTTTCCTTGTTTTGCCGTTTTGAATTGCCTTGCATTGCCTTACTTTCATCTTTGCCTTGCCTTGACGTGTCTTCCTTATCCTTTTGCCTTGCCTTGCTTTGCTTTCCCCTTTTGCCTTCCCTTTCCTTGCCTTTCTTTACCCTTTTGCCTTCCCTTGCCTTGCCTTTCCATGCCTTGCTTTGCCCCTTTGCCTTACCTTGCCTTGCTTTGCCCTTTTGCCTTGCCATACTTTGCCTCTTTGCCTTGTCTTGCCTTGCCTTCCTTTCTCCTTTCTCCTTCCTTTCTCCTACATTGCCTTACTTTCACATTTTGCCTTGCCTTACCTTGTCTTGCTTTGCCCTTTTGCTTTGCCTTGCCTTGCCATGCTTTGCCCATTTGCCTTCCCTTGTCTTGCTTTACTTTTCCGTTTTGACTTGCCTTGCTTTGCCCTTTTGCATTCCCTTGCCTTGACTTACTTTGCCGTTTTGCCTTGCCTTGCTTTGCCCTTTTTCCTTGCCTTGCTTTGCCATTTTGCCTTTCCTTGCATTGCCATTTTGCCTTTGCTTGCATTGCCCTTTTGCCTTACCTTGCCTTGCTTTGCCCTTTTTCCTTGCCATGCCTTGCTTTGCCCTTTTGATTTGCATTGCATTGCCTTACTTTGACATTTTGCCTTGCCTGACTTGTCTTGCTTTTCCCTTTTGCTTTGCCTTGCCTTGCCTTTCCATGTCTTGCTTTGCCCTTTTGCCTTCCCTTGTCTTGCTTTACTTTTCCGTTTTGACTTGCCTTGCTTTGCCATTTTGCCTTCCCTTGCATTGCTTTTCTCGTTTGCCTTGCCTTGCCATGCTTTGCCCTTTTGCCTTGTCTGGCCTTGCTTTGGTTTGCCCTTTTGCCTTGATTTGCCTTGCCTTGATTTGCCCTTTTTCCCGGCCTTGCCTTGCATTGCCCTTTTGTCTTGCCTTGCCTTACCTTGCTTTGTACTTTTGCCTTGCTTTGCCTTGATTTGCCATTTTGCCTTCCCTTGTCTTACCTTGCTTTCCCCTTTTGCCTTGCCTTTGTTCTGACCTTTTGCCTTGCCGTGACATGCTTTGCTCTTTTTCCTTCCCTTGCTTTGAACTTTTCTCTTACCTTGCCTTGACCTGATTTTCCCTTTTGCCTTGCCTTCCCTTGCTTTGCTCTTTTGCCTTGCCTTCCCTTTCTTTGCCATTTTGCCTTCCCTTGTCTGACCTTGCTTTCCCCTTTTGCCTTGCCTTGCCTTCCTTTGCCCTTTTGTCTAGCTTTGCCTTGCTTTGCCCTTTTGCCTTACATTGCCTAGCCTTGCTTTGCAGTTTTCCCTTGCCTTGCCTTGCCCTTTTTCCTTGCCTTGTCTTGCCATGCTTTTCCCTTTTGCCTTGCCTTGCTTTGCCATTTTGCCTTTCCTTGCATTGCCCTTTTGCCTTACCTTGCCTTGCTTAGCCCTTTTCCCTTGCCTTGCCTTTCCATGCCTTGCTTTGCCCTTTTTCCTTGCCATGCCTTGCTTTGCCCTTTTGATTTGCATTACATTGCCTTACTTTGAAATTTTGCCTTGCCTAACCTTGTCTTGCTTTTCCCTTTTGCTTTGCCTTGCCTTGCCTTACCTTGTCTGGCTTTGCCCTTTTGCTTTGCCTTGCCTTGCCATGCTTTGCCCTTTTGCCTTGCCTTTCCTTGCCATGCTTTGCCCTTTTGCCATGCCTTGCTTTGCCCTTTTGCCTTGCCTTTCCTTTCCTTGCTTTTCCCTTTTGCCTTGCCTTCCCTTGCTTTGCTCTTTTGCCTTGCCTTCCCTTGTTTTGCTCTTTTGCCTTACCTTGCCTTGACTTGCTTTGCCCTTTTGCCTTGCCTTGCTTTGCCATTTTGCCTTTCCTTGCATTGCCCTTTTGCCTCACCTTGCCTTGCCTTGCTTTTCCCTTTTGCTTTGCCTTGCCTTGCCTTTCCATGTCTTGCTTTTCCCTTTTGCCTTCCCTTGCCTTGCTTTACTTTTCCTTTTTGCCTTGCCTTGCTTTGCTCTTTTGCCTTCTCTTGCCTTGCCTTACTTTGCCGTTTTGCCTTGACTTGCTTTGCCCTTTTGCCTTGCCTTGCCTTGTTTTGCCGTTTTGATTTGCCTTGCATTGCCTTACTTTCATCTTTACCTTGCCTTGACGTGTCTTGCTTATCCTTTTGCCTTGCCTTGCTTTGCTTTCCCCTTTTGCCTTGCCTTTCCTTGCCTTGCTTTGCCCTTTTCCCTTGCCTTGCCTTGCCTTTCCATGCCTTGCTTTGCCCTTTTTCCTTGCCATGCCTTGCTTTGCCCTTTTGATTTGCATTGCATTGCCTTACTTTGACATTTTGCCTTGCCTTACCTTGTCTTGCTTTGTCCTTTTGCTTTGCCTTGCCTTGCCTTTCCATGTCTTTGCTTTGCCCTTTTGCCTTCCCTTGTCTTGCTTTACTTTTCCGTTTTGACTTGCCTTGCTTTGCCCTTTTGCATTCCCTTGCCTTGCCTTATTTTGCCGTTTTGCCTTGCCTTGCTTTGCCCTTTTTCCTTGCCATGCCTTGCTTTGCCATTTTGATTTGCCTTACATTGCCTTACTTTGACATTTTACCTTGCCTTTCCTTGCCTTGCTTTGCCCTTTTGTCTTGCCTTGCCTTGCCTTGCTTTGCCATTTTCCCTTGCCTTGCTTTCCCCTTTTGCCTTGCCTTTCCTTGCTTTGGCCTTTTTCCTGGCCTTGCCATGGTTTGTCCTTTTGACTTACCTTGCCTTGCCTTTCTTTGCCCTTTTGCCTGGCCTTGCATTGAGTTGCCCTTTTTCATTGCCTTGCCTTGCCATGCTTTGCCCTTTTGCCTTGCCTTGCTTTGACATTTTGCCTTTCCTTGAATTGCCCTTTTGCCTTACTTTGCCTTGACTTGCTATACCCTTTTTCCTTGCCTTGTCTTGCTTTGCCATTTTGCCTTTCCTTGCATTGCCCTTTTGCCTTACCTTGCCTTGACATGCTTTGCCCTTTTGCCTTCCCTTGCCTTGCCTTTCCATGCCTTGCTTTGCCCCTTTGCCTTACCTTGCCTTGCTTTGCCCTTTTGCCTTGCCATACTTTGCCTCTTTGCCTTGCCTTGCCTTGCCTTCCTTTCTCCTTTCTCCTTCCTTTCTCCTACATTGTATTACTTTCACATTTTGCCTTGCCTTACCTTGTCTTGCTTTGCCCTTTTGCTTTGCCTTGCCTTGCCAGGCTTTGCCCATTTGCCTTCCCTTGCCTTTGCCTTTCCATGCCTTGCTTTGCCCCTTTGCCTTACCTTGCCTTGCTATGCCCTTTTGCCTTGCCTTGCTTTGTCTCTTTGCCTTGTCTTGCCTTGCCTTCCTTTCTCCTTTTGCCCTGATTTGCCTTGCCTTTCTTTTGACCTTTTGCCTTGCCTTGCCTTGCCTTGCCATGCTTTGCTCTTTTTCCTTGCCTTGCTTTGCCCTTTTGTCTTGCCTTGCCTTGCCTTGCTTTGCCATTTTCCCTTGCCTTGCTTTCCCCTTTTGCCTTGCCTTTCCTTGCTTTGGCCTTTTTCCTGGCCTTGCCATGGTTTGTCCTTTTGACTTACCTTGCCTTGCCTTTCTTTGCCCTTTTGCCTGGCCTTGCATTGAGTTGCCCTTTTTCCTTCCCTTGCCATGCTTTGCCCTTTTGCCTTGCCTTGCTTTGCCATTTTGTCTTTCCTTGAATTGCCCTTTTGCCTTACCTTGCCTTGACTTGCTATACCCTTTTTCCTTTCCTTGTCTTGCTTTGCCATTTTGCCTTTCCTTGCATTGCCCTTTTGCCTTACCTTGCCTTGACATGCTTTGCCCTTTTGCCTTGCCTTGCCTTGTCATGCTTTGCCCTTTTGACTTGCTTTGCTTTGCCCTTTTGCCTTGACTTTCCTTGTTTTGCCGTTTTGAATTGCCTTGCATTGCCTTACTTTCATCTTTGCCTTGCCTTGACGTGTCTTCCTTATCCTTTTGCCTTGCCTTGCTTTGCTTTCCCCTTTTGCCTTCCCTTTCCTTGCCTTTCTTTACCCTTTTGCCTTCCCTTGCCTTGCCTTTCCATGCCTTGCTTTGCCCCTTTGCCTTACCTTGCCTTGCTTTGCCCTTTTGCCTTGCCATACTTTGCCTCTTTGCCTTGTCTTGCCTTGCCTTCCTTTCTCCTTTCTCCTTCCTTTCTCCTACATTGCCTTACTTTCACATTTTGCCTTGCCTTACCTTGTCTTGCTTTGCCCTTTTGCTTTGCCTTGCCTTGCCATGCTTTGCCCATTTGCCTTCCCTTGTCTTGCTTTACTTTTCCGTTTTGACTTGCCTTGCTTTGCCCTTTTGCATTCCCTTGCCTTGACTTACTTTGCCGTTTTGCCTTGCCTTGCTTTGCCCTTTTTCCTTGCCTTGCTTTGCCATTTTGCCTTTCCTTGCATTGCCATTTTGCCTTTGCTTGCATTGCCCTTTTGCCTTACCTTGCCTTGCTTTGCCCTTTTTCCTTGCCATGCCTTGCTTTGCCCTTTTGATTTGCATTGCATTGCCTTACTTTGACATTTTGCCTTGCCTGACTTGTCTTGCTTTTCCCTTTTGCTTTGCCTTGCCTTGCCTTTCCATGTCTTGCTTTGCCCTTTTGCCTTCCCTTGTCTTGCTTTACTTTTCCGTTTTGACTTGCCTTGCTTTGCCATTTTGCCTTCCCTTGCATTGCTTTTCTCGTTTGCCTTGCCTTGCCATGCTTTGCCCTTTTGCCTTGTCTGGCCTTGCTTTGGTTTGCCCTTTTGCCTTGATTTGCCTTGCCTTGATTTGCCCTTTTTCCCGGCCTTGCCTTGCATTGCCCTTTTGTCTTGCCTTGCCTTACCTTGCTTTGTACTTTTGCCTTGCTTTGCCTTGATTTGCCATTTTGCCTTCCCTTGTCTTACCTTGCTTTCCCCTTTTGCCTTGCCTTTGTTCTGACCTTTTGCCTTGCCGTGACATGCTTTGCTCTTTTTCCTTCCCTTGCTTTGAACTTTTCTCTTACCTTGCCTTGACTTGATTTTCCCTTTTGCCTTGCCTTCCCTTGCTTTGCTCTTTTGCCTTGCCTTCCCTTTCTTTGCCATTTTGCCTTCCCTTGTCTGACCTTGCTTTCCCCTTTTGCCTTGCCTTGCCTTCCTTTGCCCTTTTGTCTAGCTTTGCCTTGCTTTGCCCTTTTGCCTTACATTGCCTAGCCTTGCTTTGCAGTTTTCCCTTGCCTTGCCTTGCCCTTTTTCCTTGCCTTGTCTTGCCATGCTTTTCCCTTTTGCCTTGCCTTGCTTTGCCATTTTGCCTTTCCTTGCATTGCCCTTTTGCCTTACCTTGCCTTGCTTAGCCCTTTTCCCTTGCCTTGCCTTTCCATGCCTTGCTTTGCCCTTTTTCCTTGCCATGCCTTGCTTTGCCCTTTTGATTTGCATTACATTGCCTTACTTTGAAATTTTGCCTTGCCTAACCTTGTCTTGCTTTTCCCTTTTGCTTTGCCTTGCCTTGCCTTACCTTGTCTGGCTTTGCCCTTTTGCTTTGCCTTGCCTTGCCATGCTTTGCCCTTTTGCCTTGCCTTTCCTTGCCATGCTTTGCCCTTTTGCCATGCCTTGCTTTGCCCTTTTGCCTTGCCTTTCCTTTCCTTGCTTTTCCCTTTTGCCTTGCCTTCCCTTGCTTTGCTCTTTTGCCTTGCCTTCCCTTGTTTTGCTCTTTTGCCTTACCTTGCCTTGACTTGCTTTGCCCTTTTGCCTTGCCTTGCTTTGCCATTTTGCCTTTCCTTGCATTGCCCTTTTGCCTCACCTTGCCTTGCCTTGCTTTTCCCTTTTGCTTTGCCTTGCCTTGCCTTTCCATGTCTTGCTTTTCCCTTTTGCCTTCCCTTGCCTTGCTTTACTTTTCCTTTTTGCCTTGCCTTGCTTTGCTCTTTTGCCTTCTCTTGCCTTGCCTTACTTTGCCGTTTTGCCTTGACTTGCTTTGCCCTTTTGCCTTGCCTTGCCTTGTTTTGCCGTTTTGATTTGCCTTGCATTGCCTTACTTTCATCTTTACCTTGCCTTGACGTGTCTTGCTTATCCTTTTGCCTTGCCTTGCTTTGCTTTCCCCTTTTGCCTTGCCTTTCCTTGCCTTGCTTTGCCCTTTTCCCTTGCCTTGCCTTGCCTTTCCATGCCTTGCTTTGCCCTTTTTCCTTGCCATGCCTTGCTTTGCCCTTTTGATTTGCATTGCATTGCCTTACTTTGACATTTTGCCTTGCCTTACCTTGTCTTGCTTTGTCCTTTTGCTTTGCCTTGCCTTGCCTTTCCATGTCTTTGCTTTGCCCTTTTGCCTTCCCTTGTCTTGCTTTACTTTTCCGTTTTGACTTGCCTTGCTTTGCCCTTTTGCATTCCCTTGCCTTGCCTTATTTTGCCGTTTTGCCTTGCCTTGCTTTGCCCTTTTTCCTTGCCATGCCTTGCTTTGCCATTTTGATTTGCCTTACATTGCCTTACTTTGACATTTTACCTTGCCTTTCCTTGCCTTGCTTTGCCCTTTTGTCTTGCCTTGCCTTGCCTTGCTTTGCCATTTTCCCTTGCCTTGCTTTCCCCTTTTGCCTTGCCTTTCCTTGCTTTGGCCTTTTTCCTGGCCTTGCCATGGTTTGTCCTTTTGACTTACCTTGCCTTGCCTTTCTTTGCCCTTTTGCCTGGCCTTGCATTGAGTTGCCCTTTTTCATTGCCTTGCCTTGCCATGCTTGGCCCTTTTGCCTTGCCTTGCTTTGACATTTTGCCTTTCCTTGAATTGCCCTTTTGCCTTACTTTGCCTTGACTTGCTATACCCTTTTTCCTTGCCTTGTCTTGCTTTGCCATTTTGCCTTTCCTTGCATTGCCCTTTTGCCTTACCTTGCCTTGACATGCTTTGCCCTTTTGCCTTCCCTTGCCTTGCCTTTCCATGCCTTGCTTTGCCCCTTTGCCTTACCTTGCCTTGCTTTGCCCTTTTGCCTTGCCATACTTTGCCTCTTTGCCTTGCCTTGCCTTGCCTTCCTTTCTCCTTTCTCCTTCCTTTCTCCTACATTGTATTACTTTCACATTTTGCCTTGCCTTACCTTGTCTTGCTTTGCCCTTTTGCTTTGCCTTGCCTTGCCAGGCTTTGCCCATTTGCCTTCCCTTGCCTTTGCCTTTCCATGCCTTGCTTTGCCCCTTTGCCTTACCTTGCCTTGCTATGCCCTTTTGCCTTGCCTTGCTTTGTCTCTTTGCCTTGTCTTGCCTTGCCTTCCTTTCTCCTTTTGCCCTGATTTGCCTTGCCTTTCTTTTGACCTTTTGCCTTGCCTTGCCTTGCCTTGCCATGCTTTGCTCTTTTTCCTTGCCTTGCTTTGCCCTTTTGTCTTGCCTTGCCTTGCCTTGCTTTGCCATTTTCCCTTGCCTTGCTTTCCCCTTTTGCCTTGCCTTTCCTTGCTTTGGCCTTTTTCCTGGCCTTGCCATGGTTTGTCCTTTTGACTTACCTTGCCTTGCCTTTCTTTGCCCTTTTGCCTGGCCTTGCATTGAGTTGCCCTTTTTCCTTCCCTTGCCATGCTTTGCCCTTTTGCCTTGCCTTGCTTTGCCATTTTGTCTTTCCTTGAATTGCCCTTTTGCCTTACCTTGCCTTGACTTGCTATACCCTTTTTCCTTTCCTTGTCTTGCTTTGCCATTTTGCCTTTCCTTGCATTGCCCTTTTGCCTTACCTTGCCTTGACATGCTTTGCCCTTTTGCCTTGCCTTGCCTTGTCATGCTTTGCCCTTTTGACTTGCTTTGCTTTGCCCTTTTGCCTTGACTTTCCTTGTTTTGCCGTTTTGAATTGCCTTGCATTGCCTTACTTTCATCTTTGCCTTGCCTTGACGTGTCTTCCTTATCCTTTTGCCTTGCCTTGCTTTGCTTTCCCCTTTTGCCTTCCCTTTCCTTGCCTTTCTTTACCCTTTTGCCTTCCCTTGCCTTGCCTTTCCATGCCTTGCTTTGCCCCTTTGCCTTACCTTGCCTTGCTTTGCCCTTTTGCCTTGCCATACTTTGCCTCTTTGCCTTGTCTTGCCTTGCCTTCCTTTCTCCTTTCTCCTTCCTTTCTCCTACATTGCCTTACTTTCACATTTTGCCTTGCCTTACCTTGTCTTGCTTTGCCCTTTTGCTTTGCCTTGCCTTGCCATGCTTTGCCCATTTGCCTTCCCTTGTCTTGCTTTACTTTTCCGTTTTGACTTGCCTTGCTTTGCCCTTTTGCATTCCCTTGCCTTGACTTACTTTGCCGTTTTGCCTTGCCTTGCTTTGCCCTTTTTCCTTGCCTTGCTTTGCCATTTTGCCTTTCCTTGCATTGCCATTTTGCCTTTGCTTGCATTGCCCTTTTGCCTTACCTTGCCTTGCTTTGCCCTTTTTCCTTGCCATGCCTTGCTTTGCCCTTTTGATTTGCATTGCATTGCCTTACTTTGACATTTTGCCTTGCCTGACTTGTCTTGCTTTTCCCTTTTGCTTTGCCTTGCCTTGCCTTTCCATGTCTTGCTTTGCCCTTTTGCCTTCCCTTGTCTTGCTTTACTTTTCCGTTTTGACTTGCCTTGCTTTGCCATTTTGCCTTCCCTTGCATTGCTTTTCTCGTTTGCCTTGCCTTGCCATGCTTTGCCCTTTTGCCTTGTCTGGCCTTGCTTTGGTTTGCCCTTTTGCCTTGATTTGCCTTGCCTTGATTTGCCCTTTTTCCCGGCCTTGCCTTGCATTGCCCTTTTGTCTTGCCTTGCCTTACCTTGCTTTGTACTTTTGCCTTGCTTTGCCTTGATTTGCCATTTTGCCTTCCCTTGTCTTACCTTGCTTTCCCCTTTTGCCTTGCCTTTGTTCTGACCTTTTGCCTTGCCGTGACATGCTTTGCTCTTTTTCCTTCCCTTGCTTTGAACTTTTCTCTTACCTTGCCTTGACTTGATTTTCCCTTTTGCCTTGCCTTCCCTTGCTTTGCTCTTTTGCCTTGCCTTCCCTTTCTTTGCCATTTTGCCTTCCCTTGTCTGACCTTGCTTTCCCCTTTTGCCTTGCCTTTCCTTGCTTTGGCCTTTTTCCTGGCCTTGCCATGGTTTGTCCTTTTGACTTACCTTGCCTTGCCTTTCTTTGCCCTTTTGCCTGGCCTTGCATTGAGTTGCCCTTTTTCCTTCCCTTGCCATGCTTTGCCCTTTTGCCTTGCCTTGCTTTGCCATTTTGTCTTTCCTTGAATTGCCCTTTTGCCTTACCTTGCCTTGACTTGCTATACCCTTTTTCCTTTCCTTGTCTTGCTTTGCCATTTTGCCTTTCCTTGCATTGCCCTTTTGCCTTACCTTGCCTTGACATGCTTTGCCCTTTTGCCTTGCCTTGCCTTGTCATGCTTTGCCCTTTTGACTTGCTTTGCTTTGCCCTTTTGCCTTGACTTTCCTTGTTTTGCCGTTTTGAATTGCCTTGCATTGCCTTACTTTCATCTTTGCCTTGCCTTGACGTGTCTTCCTTATCCTTTTGCCTTGCCTTGCTTTGCTTTCCCCTTTTGCCTTCCCTTTCCTTGCCTTTCTTTACCCTTTTGCCTTCCCTTGCCTTGCCTTTCCATGCCTTGCTTTGCCCCTTTGCCTTACCTTGCCTTGCTTTGCCCTTTTGCCTTGCCATACTTTGCCTCTTTGCCTTGTCTTGCCTTGCCTTCCTTTCTCCTTTCTCCTTCCTTTCTCCTACATTGCCTTACTTTCACATTTTGCCTTGCCTTACCTTGTCTTGCTTTGCCCTTTTGCTTTGCCTTGCCTTGCCATGCTTTGCCCATTTGCCTTCCCTTGTCTTGCTTTACTTTTCCGTTTTGACTTGCCTTGCTTTGCCCTTTTGCATTCCCTTGCCTTGACTTACTTTGCCGTTTTGCCTTGCCTTGCTTTGCCCTTTTTCCTTGCCTTGCTTTGCCATTTTGCCTTTCCTTGCATTGCCATTTTGCCTTTGCTTGCATTGCCCTTTTGCCTTACCTTGCCTTGCTTTGCCCTTTTTCCTTGCCATGCCTTGCTTTGCCCTTTTGATTTGCATTGCATTGCCTTACTTTGACATTTTGCCTTGCCTGACTTGTCTTGCTTTTCCCTTTTGCTTTGCCTTGCCTTGCCTTTCCATGTCTTGCTTTGCCCTTTTGCCTTCCCTTGTCTTGCTTTACTTTTCCGTTTTGACTTGCCTTGCTTTGCCATTTTGCCTTCCCTTGCATTGCTTTTCTCGTTTGCCTTGCCTTGCCATGCTTTGCCCTTTTGCCTTGTCTGGCCTTGCTTTGGTTTGCCCTTTTGCCTTGATTTGCCTTGCCTTGATTTGCCCTTTTTCCCGGCCTTGCCTTGCATTGCCCTTTTGTCTTGCCTTGCCTTACCTTGCTTTGTACTTTTGCCTTGCTTTGCCTTGATTTGCCATTTTGCCTTCCCTTGTCTTACCTTGCTTTCCCCTTTTGCCTTGCCTTTGTTCTGACCTTTTGCCTTGCCGTGACATGCTTTGCTCTTTTTCCTTCCCTTGCTTTGAACTTTTCTCTTACCTTGCCTTGACTTGATTTTCCCTTTTGCCTTGCCTTCCCTTGCTTTGCTCTTTTGCCTTGCCTTCCCTTTCTTTGCCATTTTGCCTTCCCTTGTCTGACCTTGCTTTCCCCTTTTGCCTTGCCTTGCCTTCCTTTGCCCTTTTGTCTAGCTTTGCCTTGCTTTGCCCTTTTGCCTTACATTGCCTAGCCTTGCTTTGCAGTTTTCCCTTGCCTTGCCTTGCCCTTTTTCCTTGCCTTGTCTTGCCATGCTTTTCCCTTTTGCCTTGCCTTGCTTTGCCATTTTGCCTTTCCTTGCATTGCCCTTTTGCCTTACCTTGCCTTGCTTAGCCCTTTTCCCTTGCCTTGCCTTTCCATGCCTTGCTTTGCCCTTTTTCCTTGCCATGCCTTGCTTTGCCCTTTTGATTTGCATTACATTGCCTTACTTTGAAATTTTGCCTTGCCTAACCTTGTCTTGCTTTTCCCTTTTGCTTTGCCTTGCCTTGCCTTACCTTGTCTGGCTTTGCCCTTTTGCTTTGCCTTGCCTTGCCATGCTTTGCCCTTTTGCCTTGCCTTTCCTTGCCATGCTTTGCCCTTTTGCCATGCCTTGCTTTGCCCTTTTGCCTTGCCTTTCCTTTCCTTGCTTTTCCCTTTTGCCTTGCCTTCCCTTGCTTTGCTCTTTTGCCTTGCCTTCCCTTGTTTTGCTCTTTTGCCTTACCTTGCCTTGACTTGCTTTGCCCTTTTGCCTTGCCTTGCTTTGCCATTTTGCCTTTCCTTGCATTGCCCTTTTGCCTCACCTTGCCTTGCCTTGCTTTTCCCTTTTGCTTTGCCTTGCCTTGCCTTTCCATGTCTTGCTTTTCCCTTTTGCCTTCCCTTGCCTTGCTTTACTTTTCCTTTTTGCCTTGCCTTGCTTTGCTCTTTTGCCTTCTCTTGCCTTGCCTTACTTTGCCGTTTTGCCTTGACTTGCTTTGCCCTTTTGCCTTGCCTTGCCTTGTTTTGCCGTTTTGATTTGCCTTGCATTGCCTTACTTTCATCTTTACCTTGCCTTGACGTGTCTTGCTTATCCTTTTGCCTTGCCTTGCTTTGCTTTCCCCTTTTGCCTTGCCTTTCCTTGCCTTGCTTTGCCCTTTTCCCTTGCCTTGCCTTGCCTTTCCATGCCTTGCTTTGCCCTTTTTCCTTGCCATGCCTTGCTTTGCCCTTTTGATTTGCATTGCATTGCCTTACTTTGACATTTTGCCTTGCCTTACCTTGTCTTGCTTTGTCCTTTTGCTTTGCCTTGCCTTGCCTTTCCATGTCTTTGCTTTGCCCTTTTGCCTTCCCTTGTCTTGCTTTACTTTTCCGTTTTGACTTGCCTTGCTTTGCCCTTTTGCATTCCCTTGCCTTGCCTTATTTTGCCGTTTTGCCTTGCCTTGCTTTGCCCTTTTTCCTTGCCATGCCTTGCTTTGCCATTTTGATTTGCCTTACATTGCCTTACTTTGACATTTTACCTTGCCTTTCCTTGCCTTGCTTTGCCCTTTTGTCTTGCCTTGCCTTGCCTTGCTTTGCCATTTTCCCTTGCCTTGCTTTCCCCTTTTGCCTTGCCTTTCCTTGCTTTGGCCTTTTTCCTGGCCTTGCCATGGTTTGTCCTTTTGACTTACCTTGCCTTGCCTTTCTTTGCCCTTTTGCCTGGCCTTGCATTGAGTTGCCCTTTTTCATTGCCTTGCCTTGCCATGCTTTGCCCTTTTGCCTTGCCTTGCTTTGACATTTTGCCTTTCCTTGAATTGCCCTTTTGCCTTACTTTGCCTTGACTTGCTATACCCTTTTTCCTTGCCTTGTCTTGCTTTGCCATTTTGCCTTTCCTTGCATTGCCCTTTTGCCTTACCTTGCCTTGACATGCTTTGCCCTTTTGCCTTCCCTTGCCTTGCCTTTCCATGCCTTGCTTTGCCCCTTTGCCTTACCTTGCCTTGCTTTGCCCTTTTGCCTTGCCATACTTTGCCTCTTTGCCTTGCCTTGCCTTGCCTTCCTTTCTCCTTTCTCCTTCCTTTCTCCTACATTGTATTACTTTCACATTTTGCCTTGCCTTACCTTGTCTTGCTTTGCCCTTTTGCTTTGCCTTGCCTTGCCAGGCTTTGCCCATTTGCCTTCCCTTGCCTTTGCCTTTCCATGCCTTGCTTTGCCCCTTTGCCTTACCTTGCCTTGCTATGCCCTTTTGCCTTGCCTTGCTTTGTCTCTTTGCCTTGTCTTGCCTTGCCTTCCTTTCTCCTTTTGCCCTGATTTGCCTTGCCTTTCTTTTGACCTTTTGCCTTGCCTTGCCTTGCCTTGCCATGCTTTGCTCTTTTTCCTTGCCTTGCTTTGCCCTTTTGTCTTGCCTTGCCTTGCCTTGCTTTGCCATTTTCCCTTGCCTTGCTTTCCCCTTTTGCCTTGCCTTTCCTTGCTTTGGCCTTTTTCCTGGCCTTGCCATGGTTTGTCCTTTTGACTTACCTTGCCTTGCCTTTCTTTGCCCTTTTGCCTGGCCTTGCATTGAGTTGCCCTTTTTCCTTCCCTTGCCATGCTTTGCCCTTTTGCCTTGCCTTGCTTTGCCATTTTGTCTTTCCTTGAATTGCCCTTTTGCCTTACCTTGCCTTGACTTGCTATACCCTTTTTCCTTTCCTTGTCTTGCTTTGCCATTTTGCCTTTCCTTGCATTGCCCTTTTGCCTTACCTTGCCTTGACATGCTTTGCCCTTTTGCCTTGCCTTGCCTTGTCATGCTTTGCCCTTTTGACTTGCTTTGCTTTGCCCTTTTGCCTTGACTTTCCTTGTTTTGCCGTTTTGAACTGCCTTGCATTGCCTTACTTTCATCTTTGCCTTGCCTTGACGTGTCTTCCTTATCCTTTTGCCTTGCCTTGCTTTGCTTTCCCCTTTTGCCTTCCCTTTCCTTGCCTTTCTTTACCCTTTTGCCTTCCCTTGCCTTGCCTTTCCATGCCTTGCTTTGCCCCTTTGCCTTACCTTGCCTTGCTTTGCCCTTTTGCCTTGCCATACTTTGCCTCTTTGCCTTGTCTTGCCTTGCCTTCCTTTCTCCTTTCTCCTTCCTTTCTCCTACATTGCCTTACTTTCACATTTTGCCTTGCCTTACCTTGTCTTGCTTTGCCCTTTTGCTTTGCCTTGCCTTGCCATGCTTTGCCCATTTGCCTTCCCTTGTCTTGCTTTACTTTTCCGTTTTGACTTGCCTTGCTTTGCCCTTTTGCATTCCCTTGCCTTGACTTACTTTGCCGTTTTGCCTTGCCTTGCTTTGCCCTTTTTCCTTGCCTTGCTTTGCCATTTTGCCTTTCCTTGCATTGCCATTTTGCCTTTGCTTGCATTGCCCTTTTGCCTTACCTTGCCTTGCTTTGCCCTTTTTCCTTGCCATGCCTTGCTTTGCCCTTTTGATTTGCATTGCATTGCCTTACTTTGACATTTTGCCTTGCCTGACTTGTCTTGCTTTTCCCTTTTGCTTTGCCTTGCCTTGCCTTTCCATGTCTTGCTTTGCCCTTTTGCCTTCCCTTGTCTTGCTTTACTTTTCCGTTTTGACTTGCCTTGCTTTGCCATTTTGCCTTCCCTTGCATTGCTTTTCTCGTTTGCCTTGCCTTGCCATGCTTTGCCCTTTTGCCTTGTCTGGCCTTGCTTTGGTTTGCCCTTTTGCCTTGATTTGCCTTGCCTTGATTTGCCCTTTTTCCCGGCCTTGCCTTGCATTGCCCTTTTGTCTTGCCTTGCCTTACCTTGCTTTGTACTTTTGCCTTGCTTTGCCTTGATTTGCCATTTTGCCTTCCCTTGTCTTACCTTGCTTTCCCCTTTTGCCTTGCCTTTGTTCTGACCTTTTGCCTTGCCGTGACATGCTTTGCTCTTTTTCCTTCCCTTGCTTTGAACTTTTCTCTTACCTTGCCTTGACTTGATTTTCCCTTTTGCCTTGCCTTCCCTTGCTTTGCTCTTTTGCCTTGCCTTCCCTTTCTTTGCCATTTTGCCTTCCCTTGTCTGACCTTGCTTTCCCCTTTTGCCTTGCCTTGCCTTCCTTTGCCCTTTTGTCTAGCTTTGCCTTGCTTTGCCCTTTTGCCTTACATTGCCTAGCCTTGCTTTGCAGTTTTCCCTTGCCTTGCCTTGCCCTTTTTCCTTGCCTTGTCTTGCCATGCTTTTCCCTTTTGCCTTGCCTTGCTTTGCCATTTTGCCTTTCCTTGCATTGCCCTTTTGCCTTACCTTGCCTTGCTTAGCCCTTTTCCCTTGCCTTGCCTTTCCATGCCTTGCTTTGCCCTTTTTCCTTGCCATGCCTTGCTTTGCCCTTTTGATTTGCATTACATTGCCTTACTTTGAAATTTTGCCTTGCCTAACCTTGTCTTGCTTTTCCCTTTTGCTTTGCCTTGCCTTGCCTTACCTTGTCTGGCTTTGCCCTTTTGCTTTGCCTTGCCTTGCCATGCTTTGCCCTTTTGCCTTGCCTTTCCTTGCCATGCTTTGCCCTTTTGCCATGCCTTGCTTTGCCCTTTTGCCTTGCCTTTCCTTTCCTTGCTTTTCCCTTTTGCCTTGCCTTCCCTTGCTTTGCTCTTTTGCCTTGCCTTCCCTTGTTTTGCTCTTTTGCCTTACCTTGCCTTGACTTGCTTTGCCCTTTTGCCTTGCCTTGCTTTGCCATTTTGCCTTTCCTTGCATTGCCCTTTTGCCTCACCTTGCCTTGCCTTGCTTTTCCCTTTTGCTTTGCCTTGCCTTGCCTTTCCATGTCTTGCTTTTCCCTTTTGCCTTCCCTTGCCTTGCTTTACTTTTCCTTTTTGCCTTGCCTTGCTTTGCTCTTTTGCCTTCTCTTGCCTTGCCTTACTTTGCCGTTTTGCCTTGACTTGCTTTGCCCTTTTGCCTTGCCTTGCCTTGTTTTGCCGTTTTGATTTGCCTTGCATTGCCTTACTTTCATCTTTACCTTGCCTTGACGTGTCTTGCTTATCCTTTTGCCTTGCCTTGCTTTGCTTTCCCCTTTTGCCTTGCCTTTCCTTGCCTTGCTTTGCCCTTTTCCCTTGCCTTGCCTTGCCTTTCCATGCCTTGCTTTGCCCTTTTTCCTTGCCATGCCTTGCTTTGCCCTTTTGATTTGCATTGCATTGCCTTACTTTGACATTTTGCCTTGCCTTACCTTGTCTTGCTTTGTCCTTTTGCTTTGCCTTGCCTTGCCTTTCCATGTCTTTGCTTTGCCCTTTTGCCTTCCCTTGTCTTGCTTTACTTTTCCGTTTTGACTTGCCTTGCTTTGCCCTTTTGCATTCCCTTGCCTTGCCTTATTTTGCCGTTTTGCCTTGCCTTGCTTTGCCCTTTTTCCTTGCCATGCCTTGCTTTGCCATTTTGATTTGCCTTACATTGCCTTACTTTGACATTTTACCTTGCCTTTCCTTGCCTTGCTTTGCCCTTTTGTCTTGCCTTGCCTTGCCTTGCTTTGCCATTTTCCCTTGCCTTGCTTTCCCCTTTTGCCTTGCCTTTCCTTGCTTTGGCCTTTTTCCTGGCCTTGCCATGGTTTGTCCTTTTGACTTACCTTGCCTTGCCTTTCTTTGCCCTTTTGCCTGGCCTTGCATTGAGTTGCCCTTTTTCATTGCCTTGCCTTGCCATGCTTTGCCCTTTTGCCTTGCCTTGCTTTGACATTTTGCCTTTCCTTGAATTGCCCTTTTGCCTTACTTTGCCTTGACTTGCTATACCCTTTTTCCTTGCCTTGTCTTGCTTTGCCATTTTGCCTTTCCTTGCATTGCCCTTTTGCCTTACCTTGCCTTGACATGCTTTGCCCTTTTGCCTTCCCTTGCCTTGCCTTTCCATGCCTTGCTTTGCCCCTTTGCCTTACCTTGCCTTGCTTTGCCCTTTTGCCTTGCCATACTTTGCCTCTTTGCCTTGCCTTGCCTTGCCTTCCTTTCTCCTTTCTCCTTCCTTTCTCCTACATTGTATTACTTTCACATTTTGCCTTGCCTTACCTTGTCTTGCTTTGCCCTTTTGCTTTGCCTTGCCTTGCCAGGCTTTGCCCATTTGCCTTCCCTTGCCTTTGCCTTTCCATGCCTTGCTTTGCCCCTTTGCCTTACCTTGCCTTGCTATGCCCTTTTGCCTTGCCTTGCTTTGTCTCTTTGCCTTGTCTTGCCTTGCCTTCCTTTCTCCTTTTGCCCTGATTTGCCTTGCCTTTCTTTTGACCTTTTGCCTTGCCTTGCCTTGCCTTGCCATGCTTTGCTCTTTTTCCTTGCCTTGCTTTGCCCTTTTGTCTTGCCTTGCCTTGCCTTGCTTTGCCATTTTCCCTTGCCTTGCTTTCCCCTTTTGCCTTGCCTTTCCTTGCTTTGGCCTTTTTCCTGGCCTTGCCATGGTTTGTCCTTTTGACTTACCTTGCCTTGCCTTTCTTTGCCCTTTTGCCTGGCCTTGCATTGAGTTGCCCTTTTTCCTTCCCTTGCCATGCTTTGCCCTTTTGCCTTGCCTTGCTTTGCCATTTTGTCTTTCCTTGAATTGCCCTTTTGCCTTACCTTGCCTTGACTTGCTATACCCTTTTTCCTTTCCTTGTCTTGCTTTGCCATTTTGCCTTTCCTTGCATTGCCCTTTTGCCTTACCTTGCCTTGACATGCTTTGCCCTTTTGCCTTGCCTTGCCTTGTCATGCTTTGCCCTTTTGACTTGCTTTGCTTTGCCCTTTTGCCTTGACTTTCCTTGTTTTGCCGTTTTGAACTGCCTTGCATTGCCTTACTTTCATCTTTGCCTTGCCTTGACGTGTCTTCCTTATCCTTTTGCCTTGCCTTGCTTTGCTTTCCCCTTTTGCCTTCCCTTTCCTTGCCTTTCTTTACCCTTTTGCCTTCCCTTGCCTTGCCTTTCCATGCCTTGCTTTGCCCCTTTGCCTTACCTTGCCTTGCTTTGCCCTTTTGCCTTGCCATACTTTGCCTCTTTGCCTTGTCTTGCCTTGCCTTCCTTTCTCCTTTCTCCTTCCTTTCTCCTACATTGCCTTACTTTCACATTTTGCCTTGCCTTACCTTGTCTTGCTTTGCCCTTTTGCTTTGCCTTGCCTTGCCATGCTTTGCCCATTTGCCTTCCCTTGTCTTGCTTTACTTTTCCGTTTTGACTTGCCTTGCTTTGCCCTTTTGCATTCCCTTGCCTTGACTTACTTTGCCGTTTTGCCTTGCCTTGCTTTGCCCTTTTTCCTTGCCTTGCTTTGCCATTTTGCCTTTCCTTGCATTGCCATTTTGCCTTTGCTTGCATTGCCCTTTTGCCTTACCTTGCCTTGCTTTGCCCTTTTTCCTTGCCATGCCTTGCTTTGCCCTTTTGATTTGCATTGCATTGCCTTACTTTGACATTTTGCCTTGCCTGACTTGTCTTGCTTTTCCCTTTTGCTTTGCCTTGCCTTGCCTTTCCATGTCTTGCTTTGCCCTTTTGCCTTCCCTTGTCTTGCTTTACTTTTCCGTTTTGACTTGCCTTGCTTTGCCATTTTGCCTTCCCTTGCATTGCTTTTCTCGTTTGCCTTGCCTTGCCATGCTTTGCCCTTTTGCCTTGTCTGGCCTTGCTTTGGTTTGCCCTTTTGCCTTGATTTGCCTTGCCTTGATTTGCCCTTTTTCCCGGCCTTGCCTTGCATTGCCCTTTTGTCTTGCCTTGCCTTACCTTGCTTTGTACTTTTGCCTTGCTTTGCCTTGATTTGCCATTTTGCCTTCCCTTGTCTTACCTTGCTTTCCCCTTTTGCCTTGCCTTTGTTCTGACCTTTTGCCTTGCCGTGACATGCTTTGCTCTTTTTCCTTCCCTTGCTTTGAACTTTTCTCTTACCTTGCCTTGACTTGATTTTCCCTTTTGCCTTGCCTTCCCTTGCTTTGCTCTTTTGCCTTGCCTTCCCTTTCTTTGCCATTTTGCCTTCCCTTGTCTGACCTTGCTTTCCCCTTTTGCCTTGCCTTGCCTTCCTTTGCCCTTTTGTCTAGCTTTGCCTTGCTTTGCCCTTTTGCCTTACATTGCCTAGCCTTGCTTTGCAGTTTTCCCTTGCCTTGCCTTGCCCTTTTTCCTTGCCTTGTCTTGCCATGCTTTTCCCTTTTGCCTTGCCTTGCTTTGCCATTTTGCCTTTCCTTGCATTGCCCTTTTGCCTTACCTTGCCTTGCTTAGCCCTTTTCCCTTGCCTTGCCTTTCCATGCCTTGCTTTGCCCTTTTTCCTTGCCATGCCTTGCTTTGCCCTTTTGATTTGCATTACATTGCCTTACTTTGAAATTTTGCCTTGCCTAACCTTGTCTTGCTTTTCCCTTTTGCTTTGCCTTGCCTTGCCTTACCTTGTCTGGCTTTGCCCTTTTGCTTTGCCTTGCCTTGCCATGCTTTGCCCTTTTGCCTTGCCTTTCCTTGCCATGCTTTGCCCTTTTGCCATGCCTTGCTTTGCCCTTTTGCCTTGCCTTTCCTTTCCTTGCTTTTCCCTTTTGCCTTGCCTTCCCTTGCTTTGCTCTTTTGCCTTGCCTTCCCTTGTTTTGCTCTTTTGCCTTACCTTGCCTTGACTTGCTTTGCCCTTTTGCCTTGCCTTGCTTTGCCATTTTGCCTTTCCTTGCATTGCCCTTTTGCCTCACCTTGCCTTGCCTTGCTTTTCCCTTTTGCTTTGCCTTGCCTTGCCTTTCCATGTCTTGCTTTTCCCTTTTGCCTTCCCTTGCCTTGCTTTACTTTTCCTTTTTGCCTTGCCTTGCTTTGCTCTTTTGCCTTCTCTTGCCTTGCCTTACTTTGCCGTTTTGCCTTGACTTGCTTTGCCCTTTTGCCTTGCCTTGCCTTGTTTTGCCGTTTTGATTTGCCTTGCATTGCCTTACTTTCATCTTTACCTTGCCTTGACGTGTCTTGCTTATCCTTTTGCCTTGCCTTGCTTTGCTTTCCCCTTTTGCCTTGCCTTTCCTTGCCTTGCTTTGCCCTTTTCCCTTGCCTTGCCTTGCCTTTCCATGCCTTGCTTTGCCCTTTTTCCTTGCCATGCCTTGCTTTGCCCTTTTGATTTGCATTGCATTGCCTTACTTTGACATTTTGCCTTGCCTTACCTTGTCTTGCTTTGTCCTTTTGCTTTGCCTTGCCTTGCCTTTCCATGTCTTTGCTTTGCCCTTTTGCCTTCCCTTGTCTTGCTTTACTTTTCCGTTTTGACTTGCCTTGCTTTGCCCTTTTGCATTCCCTTGCCTTGCCTTATTTTGCCGTTTTGCCTTGCCTTGCTTTGCCCTTTTTCCTTGCCATGCCTTGCTTTGCCATTTTGATTTGCCTTACATTGCCTTACTTTGACATTTTACCTTGCCTTTCCTTGCCTTGCTTTGCCCTTTTGTCTTGCCTTGCCTTGCCTTGCTTTGCCATTTTCCCTTGCCTTGCTTTCCCCTTTTGCCTTGCCTTTCCTTGCTTTGGCCTTTTTCCTGGCCTTGCCATGGTTTGTCCTTTTGACTTACCTTGCCTTGCCTTTCTTTGCCCTTTTGCCTGGCCTTGCATTGAGTTGCCCTTTTTCATTGCCTTGCCTTGCCATGCTTTGCCCTTTTGCCTTGCCTTGCTTTGACATTTTGCCTTTCCTTGAATTGCCCTTTTGCCTTACTTTGCCTTGACTTGCTATACCCTTTTTCCTTGCCTTGTCTTGCTTTGCCATTTTGCCTTTCCTTGCATTGCCCTTTTGCCTTACCTTGCCTTGACATGCTTTGCCCTTTTGCCTTCCCTTGCCTTGCCTTTCCATGCCTTGCTTTGCCCCTTTGCCTTACCTTGCCTTGCTTTGCCCTTTTGCCTTGCCATACTTTGCCTCTTTGCCTTGCCTTGCCTTGCCTTCCTTTCTCCTTTCTCCTTCCTTTCTCCTACATTGTATTACTTTCACATTTTGCCTTGCCTTACCTTGTCTTGCTTTGCCCTTTTGCTTTGCCTTGCCTTGCCAGGCTTTGCCCATTTGCCTTCCCTTGCCTTTGCCTTTCCATGCCTTGCTTTGCCCCTTTGCCTTACCTTGCCTTGCTATGCCCTTTTGCCTTGCCTTGCTTTGTCTCTTTGCCTTGTCTTGCCTTGCCTTCCTTTCTCCTTTTGCCCTGATTTGCCTTGCCTTTCTTTTGACCTTTTGCCTTGCCTTGCCTTGCCTTGCCATGCTTTGCTCTTTTTCCTTGCCTTGCTTTGCCCTTTTGTCTTGCCTTGCCTTGCCTTGCTTTGCCATTTTCCCTTGCCTTGCTTTCCCCTTTTGCCTTGCCTTTCCTTGCTTTGGCCTTTTTCCTGGCCTTGCCATGGTTTGTCCTTTTGACTTACCTTGCCTTGCCTTTCTTTGCCCTTTTGCCTGGCCTTGCATTGAGTTGCCCTTTTTCCTTCCCTTGCCATGCTTTGCCCTTTTGCCTTGCCTTGCTTTGCCATTTTGTCTTTCCTTGAATTGCCCTTTTGCCTTACCTTGCCTTGACTTGCTATACCCTTTTTCCTTTCCTTGTCTTGCTTTGCCATTTTGCCTTTCCTTGCATTGCCCTTTTGCCTTACCTTGCCTTGACATGCTTTGCCCTTTTGCCTTGCCTTGCCTTGTCATGCTTTGCCCTTTTGACTTGCTTTGCTTTGCCCTTTTGCCTTGACTTTCCTTGTTTTGCCGTTTTGAACTGCCTTGCATTGCCTTACTTTCATCTTTGCCTTGCCTTGACGTGTCTTCCTTATCCTTTTGCCTTGCCTTGCTTTGCTTTCCCCTTTTGCCTTCCCTTTCCTTGCCTTTCTTTACCCTTTTGCCTTCCCTTGCCTTGCCTTTCCATGCCTTGCTTTGCCCCTTTGCCTTACCTTGCCTTGCTTTGCCCTTTTGCCTTGCCATACTTTGCCTCTTTGCCTTGTCTTGCCTTGCCTTCCTTTCTCCTTTCTCCTTCCTTTCTCCTACATTGCCTTACTTTCACATTTTGCCTTGCCTTACCTTGTCTTGCTTTGCCCTTTTGCTTTGCCTTGCCTTGCCATGCTTTGCCCATTTGCCTTCCCTTGTCTTGCTTTACTTTTCCGTTTTGACTTGCCTTGCTTTGCCCTTTTGCATTCCCTTGCCTTGACTTACTTTGCCGTTTTGCCTTGCCTTGCTTTGCCCTTTTTCCTTGCCTTGCTTTGCCATTTTGCCTTTCCTTGCATTGCCATTTTGCCTTTGCTTGCATTGCCCTTTTGCCTTACCTTGCCTTGCTTTGCCCTTTTTCCTTGCCATGCCTTGCTTTGCCCTTTTGATTTGCATTGCATTGCCTTACTTTGACATTTTGCCTTGCCTGACTTGTCTTGCTTTTCCCTTTTGCTTTGCCTTGCCTTGCCTTTCCATGTCTTGCTTTGCCCTTTTGCCTTCCCTTGTCTTGCTTTACTTTTCCGTTTTGACTTGCCTTGCTTTGCCATTTTGCCTTCCCTTGCATTGCTTTTCTCGTTTGCCTTGCCTTGCCATGCTTTGCCCTTTTGCCTTGTCTGGCCTTGCTTTGGTTTGCCCTTTTGCCTTGATTTGCCTTGCCTTGATTTGCCCTTTTTCCCGGCCTTGCCTTGCATTGCCCTTTTGTCTTGCCTTGCCTTACCTTGCTTTGTACTTTTGCCTTGCTTTGCCTTGATTTGCCATTTTGCCTTCCCTTGTCTTACCTTGCTTTCCCCTTTTGCCTTGCCTTTGTTCTGACCTTTTGCCTTGCCGTGACATGCTTTGCTCTTTTTCCTTCCCTTGCTTTGAACTTTTCTCTTACCTTGCCTTGACTTGATTTTCCCTTTTGCCTTGCCTTCCCTTGCTTTGCTCTTTTGCCTTGCCTTCCCTTTCTTTGCCATTTTGCCTTCCCTTGTCTGACCTTGCTTTCCCCTTTTGCCTTGCCTTGCCTTCCTTTGCCCTTTTGTCTAGCTTTGCCTTGCTTTGCCCTTTTGCCTTACATTGCCTAGCCTTGCTTTGCAGTTTTCCCTTGCCTTGCCTTGCCCTTTTTCCTTGCCTTGTCTTGCCATGCTTTTCCCTTTTGCCTTGCCTTGCTTTGCCATTTTGCCTTTCCTTGCATTGCCCTTTTGCCTTACCTTGCCTTGCTTAGCCCTTTTCCCTTGCCTTGCCTTTCCATGCCTTGCTTTGCCCTTTTTCCTTGCCATGCCTTGCTTTGCCCTTTTGATTTGCATTACATTGCCTTACTTTGAAATTTTGCCTTGCCTAACCTTGTCTTGCTTTTCCCTTTTGCTTTGCCTTGCCTTGCCTTACCTTGTCTGGCTTTGCCCTTTTGCTTTGCCTTGCCTTGCCATGCTTTGCCCTTTTGCCTTGCCTTTCCTTGCCATGCTTTGCCCTTTTGCCATGCCTTGCTTTGCCCTTTTGCCTTGCCTTTCCTTTCCTTGCTTTTCCCTTTTGCCTTGCCTTCCCTTGCTTTGCTCTTTTGCCTTGCCTTCCCTTGTTTTGCTCTTTTGCCTTACCTTGCCTTGACTTGCTTTGCCCTTTTGCCTTGCCTTGCTTTGCCATTTTGCCTTTCCTTGCATTGCCCTTTTGCCTCACCTTGCCTTGCCTTGCTTTTCCCTTTTGCTTTGCCTTGCCTTGCCTTTCCATGTCTTGCTTTTCCCTTTTGCCTTCCCTTGCCTTGCTTTACTTTTCCTTTTTGCCTTGCCTTGCTTTGCTCTTTTGCCTTCTCTTGCCTTGCCTTACTTTGCCGTTTTGCCTTGACTTGCTTTGCCCTTTTGCCTTGCCTTGCCTTGTTTTGCCGTTTTGATTTGCCTTGCATTGCCTTACTTTCATCTTTACCTTGCCTTGACGTGTCTTGCTTATCCTTTTGCCTTGCCTTGCTTTGCTTTCCCCTTTTGCCTTGCCTTTCCTTGCCTTGCTTTGCCCTTTTCCCTTGCCTTGCCTTGCCTTTCCATGCCTTGCTTTGCCCTTTTTCCTTGCCATGCCTTGCTTTGCCCTTTTGATTTGCATTGCATTGCCTTACTTTGACATTTTGCCTTGCCTTACCTTGTCTTGCTTTGTCCTTTTGCTTTGCCTTGCCTTGCCTTTCCATGTCTTTGCTTTGCCCTTTTGCCTTCCCTTGTCTTGCTTTACTTTTCCGTTTTGACTTGCCTTGCTTTGCCCTTTTGCATTCCCTTGCCTTGCCTTATTTTGCCGTTTTGCCTTGCCTTGCTTTGCCCTTTTTCCTTGCCATGCCTTGCTTTGCCATTTTGATTTGCCTTACATTGCCTTACTTTGACATTTTACCTTGCCTTTCCTTGCCTTGCTTTGCCCTTTTGTCTTGCCTTGCCTTGCCTTGCTTTGCCATTTTCCCTTGCCTTGCTTTCCCCTTTTGCCTTGCCTTTCCTTGCTTTGGCCTTTTTCCTGGCCTTGCCATGGTTTGTCCTTTTGACTTACCTTGCCTTGCCTTTCTTTGCCCTTTTGCCTGGCCTTGCATTGAGTTGCCCTTTTTCATTGCCTTGCCTTGCCATGCTTTGCCCTTTTGCCTTGCCTTGCTTTGACATTTTGCCTTTCCTTGAATTGCCCTTTTGCCTTACTTTGCCTTGACTTGCTATACCCTTTTTCCTTGCCTTGTCTTGCTTTGCCATTTTGCCTTTCCTTGCATTGCCCTTTTGCCTTACCTTGCCTTGACATGCTTTGCCCTTTTGCCTTCCCTTGCCTTGCCTTTCCATGCCTTGCTTTGCCCCTTTGCCTTACCTTGCCTTGCTTTGCCCTTTTGCCTTGCCATACTTTGCCTCTTTGCCTTGCCTTGCCTTGCCTTCCTTTCTCCTTTCTCCTTCCTTTCTCCTACATTGTATTACTTTCACATTTTGCCTTGCCTTACCTTGTCTTGCTTTGCCCTTTTGCTTTGCCTTGCCTTGCCAGGCTTTGCCCATTTGCCTTCCCTTGCCTTTGCCTTTCCATGCCTTGCTTTGCCCCTTTGCCTTACCTTGCCTTGCTATGCCCTTTTGCCTTGCCTTGCTTTGTCTCTTTGCCTTGTCTTGCCTTGCCTTCCTTTCTCCTTTTGCCCTGATTTGCCTTGCCTTTCTTTTGACCTTTTGCCTTGCCTTGCCTTGCCTTGCCATGCTTTGCTCTTTTTCCTTGCCTTGCTTTGCCCTTTTGTCTTGCCTTGCCTTGCCTTGCTTTGCCATTTTCCCTTGCCTTGCTTTCCCCTTTTGCCTTGCCTTTCCTTGCTTTGGCCTTTTTCCTGGCCTTGCCATGGTTTGTCCTTTTGACTTACCTTGCCTTGCCTTTCTTTGCCCTTTTGCCTGGCCTTGCATTGAGTTGCCCTTTTTCCTTCCCTTGCCATGCTTTGCCCTTTTGCCTTGCCTTGCTTTGCCATTTTGTCTTTCCTTGAATTGCCCTTTTGCCTTACCTTGCCTTGACTTGCTATACCCTTTTTCCTTTCCTTGTCTTGCTTTGCCATTTTGCCTTTCCTTGCATTGCCCTTTTGCCTTACCTTGCCTTGACATGCTTTGCCCTTTTGCCTTGCCTTGCCTTGTCATGCTTTGCCCTTTTGACTTGCTTTGCTTTGCCCTTTTGCCTTGACTTTCCTTGTTTTGCCGTTTTGAACTGCCTTGCATTGCCTTACTTTCATCTTTGCCTTGCCTTGACGTGTCTTCCTTATCCTTTTGCCTTGCCTTGCTTTGCTTTCCCCTTTTGCCTTCCCTTTCCTTGCCTTTCTTTACCCTTTTGCCTTCCCTTGCCTTGCCTTTCCATGCCTTGCTTTGCCCCTTTGCCTTACCTTGCCTTGCTTTGCCCTTTTGCCTTGCCATACTTTGCCTCTTTGCCTTGTCTTGCCTTGCCTTCCTTTCTCCTTTCTCCTTCCTTTCTCCTACATTGCCTTACTTTCACATTTTGCCTTGCCTTACCTTGTCTTGCTTTGCCCTTTTGCTTTGCCTTGCCTTGCCATGCTTTGCCCATTTGCCTTCCCTTGTCTTGCTTTACTTTTCCGTTTTGACTTGCCTTGCTTTGCCCTTTTGCATTCCCTTGCCTTGACTTACTTTGCCGTTTTGCCTTGCCTTGCTTTGCCCTTTTTCCTTGCCTTGCTTTGCCATTTTGCCTTTCCTTGCATTGCCATTTTGCCTTTGCTTGCATTGCCCTTTTGCCTTACCTTGCCTTGCTTTGCCCTTTTTCCTTGCCATGCCTTGCTTTGCCCTTTTGATTTGCATTGCATTGCCTTACTTTGACATTTTGCCTTGCCTGACTTGTCTTGCTTTTCCCTTTTGCTTTGCCTTGCCTTGCCTTTCCATGTCTTGCTTTGCCCTTTTGCCTTCCCTTGTCTTGCTTTACTTTTCCGTTTTGACTTGCCTTGCTTTGCCATTTTGCCTTCCCTTGCATTGCTTTTCTCGTTTGCCTTGCCTTGCCATGCTTTGCCCTTTTGCCTTGTCTGGCCTTGCTTTGGTTTGCCCTTTTGCCTTGATTTGCCTTGCCTTGATTTGCCCTTTTTCCCGGCCTTGCCTTGCATTGCCCTTTTGTCTTGCCTTGCCTTACCTTGCTTTGTACTTTTGCCTTGCTTTGCCTTGATTTGCCATTTTGCCTTCCCTTGTCTTACCTTGCTTTCCCCTTTTGCCTTGCCTTTGTTCTGACCTTTTGCCTTGCCGTGACATGCTTTGCTCTTTTTCCTTCCCTTGCTTTGAACTTTTCTCTTACCTTGCCTTGACTTGATTTTCCCTTTTGCCTTGCCTTCCCTTGCTTTGCTCTTTTGCCTTGCCTTCCCTTTCTTTGCCATTTTGCCTTCCCTTGTCTGACCTTGCTTTCCCCTTTTGCCTTGCCTTGCCTTCCTTTGCCCTTTTGTCTAGCTTTGCCTTGCTTTGCCCTTTTGCCTTACATTGCCTAGCCTTGCTTTGCAGTTTTCCCTTGCCTTGCCTTGCCCTTTTTCCTTGCCTTGTCTTGCCATGCTTTTCCCTTTTGCCTTGCCTTGCTTTGCCATTTTGCCTTTCCTTGCATTGCCCTTTTGCCTTACCTTGCCTTGCTTAGCCCTTTTCCCTTGCCTTGCCTTTCCATGCCTTGCTTTGCCCTTTTTCCTTGCCATGCCTTGCTTTGCCCTTTTGATTTGCATTACATTGCCTTACTTTGAAATTTTGCCTTGCCTAACCTTGTCTTGCTTTTCCCTTTTGCTTTGCCTTGCCTTGCCTTACCTTGTCTGGCTTTGCCCTTTTGCTTTGCCTTGCCTTGCCATGCTTTGCCCTTTTGCCTTGCCTTTCCTTGCCATGCTTTGCCCTTTTGCCATGCCTTGCTTTGCCCTTTTGCCTTGCCTTTCCTTTCCTTGCTTTTCCCTTTTGCCTTGCCTTCCCTTGCTTTGCTCTTTTGCCTTGCCTTCCCTTGTTTTGCTCTTTTGCCTTACCTTGCCTTGACTTGCTTTGCCCTTTTGCCTTGCCTTGCTTTGCCATTTTGCCTTTCCTTGCATTGCCCTTTTGCCTCACCTTGCCTTGCCTTGCTTTTCCCTTTTGCTTTGCCTTGCCTTGCCTTTCCATGTCTTGCTTTTCCCTTTTGCCTTCCCTTGCCTTGCTTTACTTTTCCTTTTTGCCTTGCCTTGCTTTGCTCTTTTGCCTTCTCTTGCCTTGCCTTACTTTGCCGTTTTGCCTTGACTTGCTTTGCCCTTTTGCCTTGCCTTGCCTTGTTTTGCCGTTTTGATTTGCCTTGCATTGCCTTACTTTCATCTTTACCTTGCCTTGACGTGTCTTGCTTATCCTTTTGCCTTGCCTTGCTTTGCTTTCCCCTTTTGCCTTGCCTTTCCTTGCCTTGCTTTGCCCTTTTCCCTTGCCTTGCCTTGCCTTTCCATGCCTTGCTTTGCCCTTTTTCCTTGCCATGCCTTGCTTTGCCCTTTTGATTTGCATTGCATTGCCTTACTTTGACATTTTGCCTTGCCTTACCTTGTCTTGCTTTGTCCTTTTGCTTTGCCTTGCCTTGCCTTTCCATGTCTTTGCTTTGCCCTTTTGCCTTCCCTTGTCTTGCTTTACTTTTCCGTTTTGACTTGCCTTGCTTTGCCCTTTTGCATTCCCTTGCCTTGCCTTATTTTGCCGTTTTGCCTTGCCTTGCTTTGCCCTTTTTCCTTGCCATGCCTTGCTTTGCCATTTTGATTTGCCTTACATTGCCTTACTTTGACATTTTACCTTGCCTTTCCTTGCCTTGCTTTGCCCTTTTGTCTTGCCTTGCCTTGCCTTGCTTTGCCATTTTCCCTTGCCTTGCTTTCCCCTTTTGCCTTGCCTTTCCTTGCTTTGGCCTTTTTCCTGGCCTTGCCATGGTTTGTCCTTTTGACTTACCTTGCCTTGCCTTTCTTTGCCCTTTTGCCTGGCCTTGCATTGAGTTGCCCTTTTTCATTGCCTTGCCTTGCCATGCTTTGCCCTTTTGCCTTGCCTTGCTTTGACATTTTGCCTTTCCTTGAATTGCCCTTTTGCCTTACTTTGCCTTGACTTGCTATACCCTTTTTCCTTGCCTTGTCTTGCTTTGCCATTTTGCCTTTCCTTGCATTGCCCTTTTGCCTTACCTTGCCTTGACATGCTTTGCCCTTTTGCCTTCCCTTGCCTTGCCTTTCCATGCCTTGCTTTGCCCCTTTGCCTTACCTTGCCTTGCTTTGCCCTTTTGCCTTGCCATACTTTGCCTCTTTGCCTTGCCTTGCCTTGCCTTCCTTTCTCCTTTCTCCTTCCTTTCTCCTACATTGTATTACTTTCACATTTTGCCTTGCCTTACCTTGTCTTGCTTTGCCCTTTTGCTTTGCCTTGCCTTGCCAGGCTTTGCCCATTTGCCTTCCCTTGCCTTTGCCTTTCCATGCCTTGCTTTGCCCCTTTGCCTTACCTTGCCTTGCTATGCCCTTTTGCCTTGCCTTGCTTTGTCTCTTTGCCTTGTCTTGCCTTGCCTTCCTTTCTCCTTTTGCCCTGATTTGCCTTGCCTTTCTTTTGACCTTTTGCCTTGCCTTGCCTTGCCTTGCCATGCTTTGCTCTTTTTCCTTGCCTTGCTTTGCCCTTTTGTCTTGCCTTGCCTTGCCTTGCTTTGCCATTTTCCCTTGCCTTGCTTTCCCCTTTTGCCTTGCCTTTCCTTGCTTTGGCCTTTTTCCTGGCCTTGCCATGGTTTGTCCTTTTGACTTACCTTGCCTTGCCTTTCTTTGCCCTTTTGCCTGGCCTTGCATTGAGTTGCCCTTTTTCCTTCCCTTGCCATGCTTTGCCCTTTTGCCTTGCCTTGCTTTGCCATTTTGTCTTTCCTTGAATTGCCCTTTTGCCTTACCTTGCCTTGACTTGCTATACCCTTTTTCCTTTCCTTGTCTTGCTTTGCCATTTTGCCTTTCCTTGCATTGCCCTTTTGCCTTACCTTGCCTTGACATGCTTTGCCCTTTTGCCTTGCCTTGCCTTGTCATGCTTTGCCCTTTTGACTTGCTTTGCTTTGCCCTTTTGCCTTGACTTTCCTTGTTTTGCCGTTTTGAACTGCCTTGCATTGCCTTACTTTCATCTTTGCCTTGCCTTGACGTGTCTTCCTTATCCTTTTGCCTTGCCTTGCTTTGCTTTCCCCTTTTGCCTTCCCTTTCCTTGCCTTTCTTTACCCTTTTGCCTTCCCTTGCCTTGCCTTTCCATGCCTTGCTTTGCCCCTTTGCCTTACC